>NC_136501.1:63047317-63297317 GCF_053919585.1 Euprymna scolopes
AAAATGAAATTTGCCAAGTGACGGTCGAACGCCGGCATTACGAATGCATAACGTAGTAGCTATTGGTTTATGTTTTCATTTTTAGTCTTGTAGTAGACATGTTTTCATAGCCCAGTCATTGACGCCAGAAACAAAATAAATCGAGAGCGGAACGTTTTGGTTTCGATTCTCGGTGGTGACGCATGAGTCTTTTTTTAATATTTTTTAAATCATTACTATATATTGCATCCAATCTATCTATCTATCTACATATCTGTAAAAGTGAAAATGTCTGTCTGTCTTTTCTCTATGGTAGTTAAGGAAAACAATTATACAGAAAGGCATTACTTTACATATTCACATTTTTTAATATATACATATGCACATAACCTTATGAACAGTACATAGGGCGCGAGCAAAGCGGGTGGAACTGCTAGTACACACACATATATATATATATATATATATATATATATATATATATAGAGAGAGAGAGAGAGAGAGAGAGAGCGATATACAGAGAGAGAGATTATATTCCAAAGTTCATTTCTTTCCATTTTAAATTCATATCGTCGAATTTTTTTATACTTTTAATGTCATATACATAGACAGATATATACTTCTCTACTCATATATATATATGCCATATATATATATGCCATATATATATATATATATATAAGTACAAAAGTGTATATATATATATAATTATAAAACTCAAATGACCTTGTAACGAGTTATGTAACCCACTTTCCGGTTTACGACATGCGGTTGCGCATGCGCGCATAAACATTAACCCATAACAACGTAAGCAAATAAACACAAATCGCTTCTTTTGCAGATTTTGACCTGCGCACTGAAATATTAACGTTATTTTTTCGAAATTATTATTTAACATGGAAAGAGTGGGGGTGTTTTGCAACTATTCTTTATTACACCTAAACTGTCGCTATTTTATTACAACTAAACAACTTTAACCCGTTGACAAACATAAGATCAATTGTAGTAAAACTACTACTACTACTACTACTCTCTATCCGGCCCCTATTCCTTCCGCCCTTCTTTTTTTATTTTTTGTTTAGATTTCTAGATACAAAATAGTTGTGTGAGAACGGTGAATTTGTTGACACATTTTCTAATCTGTTTCAATATTAGTTTTATTTTATTTTATTTATTTAGGTTTTTTTTTTTTTTGATTCAGGTTTTATTAATTTTTTTTTTCAGATTTTAAGTTTCTATAACTTGGTAGAAGTATTCCAATATGGGCTTTTCATTCTTGCATTTCTCATCGGTAGGTTCATGTGCGATTTTACTGCTAAATGACTTTCGTCGGCGTTCGATTCGTAGGAAAATCATGTTTAATTTTCGATTTTTGAGCGATTATTCGGAAAAATAGGTAACTTTACACGAATAGGGAGGATTTTTTTTTCCATGTTTGAGTGATCCGTCTGTGATTTTTCATTTTAATATAATTTCATAGAAATGTTTCTGTTATGTCAAAAAAAAATATTTTCTTTACGGCACAAGTGTCACGCTCATACATGAATTCCATAGCTAATATAACATACTGACCCAACGGGTCACGGGTGGTCTAGTATATATATATATATATATATATATATATATATATATATATATATATATATATATGATATTAAAGGATAAAAAAAAATTCCGACGATATGAATTAGAATGAAAAGGAAAAAACAAAATGTTCGATAATGCGTTTTAGGTTTGACTATAATGGATATATATATATATATATATATATATATATATATATATATATATATATATATATATATATATATATGTATATATATGGGAAACAACCCTCATAGACACACAGAGGAAAAATGTCTTATATATATAAGTAGACTATTATATATATATATATATATATATATATATATATATATTAATTCAGGTTTGAGATATTCAAAAGTAGTGACTAGTGAATACAATGAGGTTGTTAGTGCTCCATAACAAGAACAAATTTACATTTGGTCGCTACAAACATCCATCTGTTTCAGTCACTGAGACTTCATCAGGCGACCCTGGTTCAGTATTCTCATGAAATTATAGTTTCTTCTTCCGTTTTCGTTTTTCGCCCATCGCAATTACAACTTCTTGCTGTGAAAAGAAAAATTCTCCATTTTTTAGGCCATTGCATGTAAACAACCTGATAAACAGTTTCGCATATAAATTTTACGTAGAATTATCACCTCTTTCGAACCAGACAGTGTTTTAAGAACAGGTAACAGATTTTGTTTGTCTTTAATTTTGGCCATGTCCATGTTCCTCGTCAAACGGTAGTATAAAATATGTCATTGTCAAAAGTCATAAAAGACACGACCCCTTTCTATTACTAACCCGGGCGATAATACGAAAAATAAAGCGATTACTTCTGGTTTTATGATTTTGCCGATTGGGCTTAGGGGTTAGTGGTAAAATTTTAGTTGACTGCTTTAAAATAATTAAAATGGCCTGGAAACGGGTGGTAATTTTACGTTAAATTTATAAATTTTGGAAAATTGGGCAACAGAAGAAATGGCAACGGGAAAAAGGGCATTTTGCTAACTAGGATAAAAGGGCAGTTATTGAATAAATATCGATTGAAAATAAATTTTAGAACAGTTCTTGAGGGTGATATTGTTTAAGAAGAGGGTCCCCATCCCTCACTCCAATTAAAAAAATATATTAATATACTAATTATGCTGTTTTGTGTTCTCTAACTCGGGAATTTTTCTGTTGGACTCGAGAATCTGCACAGAATTTCGGTCGGAGGTTACATCGATCGAAACGTTAACAAAAAGTGGTATCTGTTCGGGTGCTACACTTCACATACTCTCACCTCATTCAATGAAGGAGAACTCCTTCTAGACTGAGTCAATTTTTATTTTTGTTCTGACCCGGAGTGCCCCATTTTTGGAGCTGGATATTCCCCCACATCAAAATAAAACGATCCTGTGTCTAACCTTTCGGTTCCTATTTACTTGCCTCTAGGAGGAGTCAAGCAAATAGGAACGCTCAACATGGGCACAGTAGTACAAAGAGTATTCATAACTTATAAACATCGATTTTATTTGATTTTAAAGAACCCTTAACATTTTAAGATATTTTTGAAATATAATTTACTTTTTACATGTACTGTTTTATACGTAACTGTTAACAATTAAATAAAACCATTACCTATAAACACTCATAATTATAAATAATGAATATAAAACGATTTATTTAAGAATTTTAAAGTGCAGGATTGGTTTCACACATAATTTAACGTAAAATAAGCGTCTTTTTTTTCTGAAACATTCTAGTGTGTTAGGGCAGTTAACCAAAAATTATAGATAAATTATGTGCGTTTATTAGGGGGGATGTCTACTTTTTTAAGCGATTACACATAGTTTTACTACGTTGCCAATCGAACTTAAGTTAGTGGGAAACAATTTAGTTAACATCCATAAAGAATTACAATGGCCCAGAAATGATGATTATTTTACGTTAAATTTATATTCGAAACTGAACTTCCACTCTAAATACTAAAATGATTGCTTTTCTTTCCGTCAAGTTTTTAAGGGTTTCACATGAACTTATAGAAGTAATATTTCATTTTTGAATGGGGATTTAGCTGAGAGTGTTTATCTACATTTATATTTTTGTTACTACTACTATTATTATTATTATTAGTAGTAGTAGTAGTAGTTGTAGTTGTGCATCTCGTTTTGTTTTTGTTTCAGCAAAGCAAATCAATTTCATAACCCACAATTCTTTTGTAATAAAAATAAATTTTCACTTCATTTATAGAAGGGAAGGCACGGAATAGTTAACAAAGCCCACATCCTCTCCATGTCAAAAATGGTTTTCTAAATAGTAACATTATTATTTAGAAATTCGTTCGTAACAATGGAAGGGGTGCGTTGTTAAATATTTCGTTCTTACATCGTTTCCTCAATTTACCTTTCAATCGTCGACTATTTTCAACTGTTTATGTAAACGTGTAAGTAGTATGTTGTACACCAACGACGAACTGATAAAATATGGCTTTGTTTTAAAATCAAAATAAATCTTTTGTTGCCTTAAAATTTTCAATCAATTTCAAGGAAAACATTCCAGAAAAAAATATACGAGGAAATCAGCGGGGATTATGTAATAATTTTAAAATTTACAAAAAAATCAACAACAAATCTCTAATCAAATACTTATAAATTTTTAAAGAATCGGAATCGGAATTGGAATCTGGAATCATATCGGAATCGGAAGTTTAAAACGGAATCGGTAATTGTATCGGAATCAGGAAAAAATTGGGAATCCTCCTTTATATATATGTATGTATGTATATATATATATATATATATATATATATATATATATATATATATATATATATATATATATATTCGCTAATCGAGCCAGAGATGTCTAGTGTTGCGGGGTTCGAATCGTTCGGCTGGTATTAATCGTGACACCCTGCACTGAAGAATCCCGAAAGGATGAAGCACTAGTGTCTGTAGGCATTTTATTATATATATATATATATATATATATATATATATATATATATATATATATATATATATATATATATATATATATATATATATAGGAGGCAATACAATGCAGAGATAACGGAGAGATACCAACTGAACCAGATGAAAAAGTTTTATTAATACAAATTACAAATACATTTTTTCATCTGCTTCAGTTTGTGTCTTTCCGTTTCCTCTACATTGTAATTCCTTCTATATATTACATTTAACTGCATAGTATACAATGCTTCAAGCAAACTACATTCGCCTCTTATTCATATATATATATATATATATATATATATATATATATATATATATGTATATGTTTTGTGTGTGTGTGTGTGTGTGTCAATGTTAGTAATTATTTAATTGTTGAACATTTACTAATATATATTTTTTCTGCGACCAATCATAAATGCGTGAGTTAAGGTTTTATCGATTTTGGGTTCCTCTTTCTTCTTTTTCACCAATTTCAATCCCAGTAATAAAAAGCTTAATAATTTGCTTTTAAAATGATTACGTTTGCAGCCGAGTGGGAGTATTAAGTGCTTAAAGTACGGATACCATGCATTCAAACCAAAAACGATATTCAATGGTTTTGTATCGCTAAATGCGAGCCGAGCAGAGACAAAAAAAAACGATGAGAAGCAGTCGAAGAGAAATTCGAGGAACTTTTTTTATTTCTTTAAAGAAAACTGGAAAAAAGAGTTTGTCTTACACGTTATTTTTCTGACTTTGTTGTTGGCTAGATAATATACTACTTATAAAGGCCAAAAGCAACTGGAAGATAAGGCTTTATAAGAATTATTTCTGATTGAATTATATTTGATTTACATGTTTAATGGGGGAATGTAAAATATCCTCGATACCCATTTTAATTTAAAAAAATTATTATTTCTTTTTGTGGCATCTGCCGGCATGGTTGGGCATCAGCCAGGAGATGCTGAAGCGAAGACTGCCAGACAATTTATTAAAAACGCTGCGTCCTCTTCTCCGTGTTAAAAACGGATTTCTACTTAGAAATCTGTTCTTAACATGGGGAAAGGAAATATTTAACGTTGACATAGCGTGTTGAAAATAATTTTTGGTTTTAAAATGATTTTCTAGTTTTAATGAATTTATCGATTTCATAAATATTGTCGTCTACTGACAACTGATTGGCTAAACGCTTCGGCATCCTTCGACTGTTTATTTAACCTCCCAGAAGACGCTGACGCGGAGTTGCCAGAGATTTGGTTGTAAACTGGATAAGTGCCAAGTTTTCAATTAATTACAAAATTATTCTCCTCCTGTTCGATATATCTCTGCCCCTCCTTTTCTCTATATTTCTCCCTCTCTTTCACTCTCTATCTCTCTCCTTCTTCTCCTCTCTCTCCCTCTATCTCTCCCCTCTATGTTTTCCTCAGTGTCCTCTCTCTCTCTCTCTCTCTCTCTCTCTCTCTCTCTCTCTCTCTCTCTCTCTCTCTCTCGTTCTTTTTCTCTCTCGTTCCTTCGCTTTTCCTCTACAGCTCTGGGTTAAATTATATTACTGCTGCAGTGACATTCTTTTTTGTTTATAATGAATTATCATAATCCTTTTTAGTCTTTCTTTTTCTTCGTAAGCCCTGTCTCCTAATAAACACTGAGAAAGACAGTAGCGAGAATTATAGACACCGTATAAAATAAAATTCGCATGAATAGAATTTGTCTTTTTTTAAATGTTAGAAAATCTAAATGTTTATTTTCTCTCAATAGACGATACGTTTTGTATATTTGATAATGAGGATGAATCCGTATCCTTCTTATTCAATATACATTATTCTTTATATACGACATAATCGCGATTACGCACCGATTCCCGTCAGATCACTAAAGTTAAGCAACATTGAGCCTAGTTAGTACCAGATGGGTGACCATTGTGGGAATTCAAGGCGCTGTATGTGCTCTCCGCTTATTTCGGCATTTGTTTCCAGGCGTCCTGTACATATACTTAACTTGCTACTCGTATTTAACAATGTCGACTCAGGAAAGGTGTGGTTGAAGATTGTGCACCTCCTGCCGCAAAAATTTCGTGCACAGACACCTTTACGGTGGGCATTCGTAGTCTGTCAAGACTGAAAGAGCCTGTGTGCATGTATTATTTTTTACGTTGTGTATTGTGTTTTACATATGGCTACATAAAGAAGGCGTTATACAATAAAGTTCACCTGCATATACCTGTCGATGTTGAATTTTCTAGCAATTGGGCAATTAAGTATTATGCCGGTGCAAAAAAGTCTAGCCGATTTACAATTTTATGTTACGGAAACCTTTTGTAACATAGCGCGGATGCGCGGATGTAAATGAATGCGAAGTGATGTCACTAGGGGAAAGAAAAAGAGACTATAAAAAGAAAAAGAGAACGATAGCGTGAAAGACAGAAAAGACGTAAATAACGTTCGCGATCACGTGCGAGGCGTGGAGGACGGTCGAGTGACGTCACAGCGGTAAAGAAAGAATACGGAAATAAATGTGGTTGCTACAAAGAACAAGCGAGTTGAAGTTATTTCCTATTCTCTGTCTTGGTGTCCTTCGCGACTGAGACTGGGCACAACGTGTGTTGGTCCGCGGACAACATTACATTATATGCTTTGAATAGTTTTATCCATAACATTGACGACCTTTTCTCTCTATAATTTGATTCCATTTGTCAACGAACTTATAAATGCCTCGATTGTAAAATTCGTTGTGTTATGATGTGAAACGTCAATCTAACTTATGTTCAATTTCCTCTCTCGATGTTAATCTAAGACCATCAGGTTGGTGCAAAAAAAAGTCGTTTTTGACGTTCAACTAGATGTGTAAAAACGACATTATTTTTGTACCTACCTAATAAATATAATACTCCGTCATAATTAACTCTGCAATTGTATTTCAACGTGATAAATCTAAATGGGGACAAGTGCTACTTTAATATAAAAATAATTGAAATGAAACAAAATATTTAACAGATAAGATTTGCGTTTTCTACTGACGCGTGAAATAAAAGAAATAATTTATAAACAAAGTTACAAAAACGGAAAATATGTGGTTTCTTATAGTTGATTATATAGTAGAACCCCAAGATACGGTATCCCTAGGATACGGGTTTTTTTTTTCAGGTTACGATGTAGAATAATATATTTTCCTACCCCCGATTACGTCATTCGCCCCGCTTTACGGCGTTATTTATAATGTTATTTGATTATATACATGTATATACTGTGCTGTATTTTGTTACTAATTTTTAATGCCGTATCTCGGAGTTCAACTCTATACATTTTCTTCTTCTATTTTTTTTTTTTTTGCCAATATAAGCCTCAAGTCCATTTAGTAATCCATCCAGCACCCACCTAGTTTAATGTGTTCGTCAACACTAAACTCAGAGTAACAGAATTAAAGAGCAAACCTTTATTGTGGTCTATTTACTGGATAGGATGGCCACCACTTATGGTTTTGTAATCCTTGAAATATGTGATAATCTCATTGAGCTAGGTTAAGATAATATGCAGAATGAAGCAAGATTCCCCAACCAAACTCTCTTAATAAATATTTTCGTTGGTAGTACTGTGTGGGGATTGACATTATGATGGACGACGACTACCTTTTTTTCACTAAAGAAAATTGTTTTCGAATCAACAGGGATTAGAATATTGCAGAAAAAAATATAAATAATACTTTAATAATCTGGAAGAAAAGGTTATAAATTAACTACGATGGTATATTTAAATAGTAACAATATACATGTAATAAATAACAATGGTTTTAAATGCCTCTTCGACAAACTGGCAAAATAAGTAACCAATAGTTACTTAACTTTACTAAAGCTTGCACCGACCTGATTCATCCGGATCTGCCACCGTCAAGAATGTTCTCTTGTATACTTTCCTTTCTTTATAAACTAGCAGGGGGACCCGGCATTGCCCGAGTGTGGAGAGGGGGTGTATTAAGGAGTCAATACAACCAGAAAAAAAATAGACGCTGGATGGGTGGAGAGAGGTGTGAAAAAAAAAAAATAAGTTTAAGCTAACTGTAAAATATTTCAGTTTTTGTTATAAAAGGAAAAATCTCTCATCACGTAAGCCTCGAAATAAGAAAAAAGGGGTAGGCAGACAAGCTTGAACCTGCAACGCAAAGAGAGAAAAGAAGGTGAAAAAAAAGCAAACCGCTTAACCTCTTCGGCTACCATGACATACGACTTCGCTGCCGTTTAAATTAAGTCTAGTCATTGCAAGCGCGTATGGTGACTTTGTAAAAATATCGATGAAAAAGTGACCCCTCCTTGTACAAAACTGCCCAATTGAAGGTGAAAGATTTAATGTTTTTGGCCAGTTTTCGATATTTGTCGTCCGAAGGATCGGGCTTGGAAACGATATCGATCTCATGAGGATCCGTCAGTGTGTGCGAAAATTTTTTGCACACATTTTGCCTTTTATATATTTGATTTCGATTATTAAAAGTAATGGGAAATAGTGTGATAATACCCTATAGATTAAGAACGATGAGCAGCTAATATGCATTAATAGAGGGTGAGAGTTATGCATAGAATTTTTTTTTTTTCAAAAGAATTCACCACTTACCAAGGCACTGAGGTCAATCGAGGATAAGGGTTAACGAGTGAACAGTAATCAATGAGAACATGTCGAAGTAATCGTTAATAGTGGAAATTTGGTAAATTGGATTACTTAAGGGGCATAGCTCATCAAGAATTTGTTTATGTTGAACTTGGAGACGACCATATTGTAGTCTGTTGAAACACAGTAAAACGGAACAGAGTTCCAAAGGCGTGCAGTTCTAAGAAAGAAAATTTTCTTCCTGGAATCTACGTTTAGGTTTAAGCACGGATAAGAGTGGAGGAATTATTGATAGTGGTTTCCGGTAGACGAGTGTTTTTCGTAAAAGTCAGGCCAGAGGACCATAGATTGGAGCTTGCCATGAAAATAACGATAAAGCAAAGACAAGCTCGCAACGTCTCTTTTATGAAAAAGAGGTGGCAGAGAAGAGAAAGGGTATCCCCCACTAGGCTACAAAGTTTATTTTAAACTCTGTCCATGCGGGATAAGCTGCTTTATAGCAGCTCCAAGCCAGATGTCAGTTAATTAAGATATGGATCAGTAGATGTGTTAATTTTAAATTTCAGCTAATTAACACATTAAAATTATGGTTTGTTTATTTTTTAAACATACCGCAATCCTAAATTGTTTATTCATATGAACGCGCGTTCCAGAAAAAAAAAGCATTTTTTATTATATTTAAGTAAAACGTGTACATTGTTAAAAAAGAAATATTTCGAAAAGGCTGTTTTGTTTGATCATTCTATATTAGAATTGGATTGATCTTTAGCAATATCAGATACATCCATTTAATATCAGATACATCCATTTAATATTTAATATATCCATTTAATATCAGATACATTCATTTAATATTTAATATATCCATTTAATATCAGATATATCCATTTAATATTTAATATATCCATTTAATATCAGATACATTCATTTAATATTTAATATATCCATTTAATATCAGATACATCCATTTAATATTTAATATATCCATTTAATATCAGGTACATTCATTTAATATTCAATATATCCATTAAATATCAGATACATTCATTTAATATTTAATATATCCATTTAATATCAGATACATCCATTTAATATTTAATATATCCATTTAATATCAGATATATCCATTTAATATTTAATATATCCATTTAATATCAGATACATTCATTTAATATTTAATATATCCATTTAATATCAGATATATCCATTTAATATTTAATATATCCATTTAATATCAGATACATTCATTTAATATTCAATATATCCATTTAATATCAGATACATTCATTTAATATTTAATATATCCATTTAATATCAGATGCATTCATTTAATATTTAATATATCCAATTAATATCAGATATATCCATTTAATATTCAATATATCCATTTAATATCAGATACATTCATTTAATATTTTATATATCCATTTAATATCAGATGCATTCATTTAATATTCAATATATCAATTTAATATCAGATACATCCATTTAATATTTAATATATCCATTTAATATCAGATACATCCATTTAATATCCAATATATCCATTTAATATCAGATATATCCATTTAATATTTAATATATCCATTTAATATCATATATATCCATTTAATATTCAATATATCCATTTAATATCAGATACATTCATTTAATATTTAATATATCCATTTAATATCAGATATATCCATTTAATATTTAATATATCCATTTAATATCAGATACATCCATTTAATATTTAATATATCCATTTAATATCAGATACATCCATTTAATATTCAATATATCCATTTAATATCAGGTACATCCATTTAATATTTAATATATCCATTTAATATCAGATACATCCATTTAATATTTAATATATCCATTTAATATCAGATATATCCATTTAATATTTAATATATCCATTTAATATCAGATATATCCATTTAATATTTAATATATCCATTTAATATCAGATGCATTCATTTAATATTCAATATATCCATTTAATATCAGATGCATTCATTTAATATTTAATATATCCATTTAATATTTAATATATCCATTTAATATCAGATACATCCATTTAATATTTAATATATCCATTTAATATCAGATGCATTCATTTAATATTCAATATATCCAATTAATATCAGATATATCCATTTAATATTTAATATATCCATTTAATATTCAATATATCCAATTAATATCAGATATATCCATTTAATATTCAATATATCCATTTAATATTCAATATATCCAATTAATATCAGATATATCCATTTAATATTCAATATATCCATTTAATATCAGATACATCCATTTAATATTTAATATATCCATTTAATATCAGATACATCCATTTAATATTCAATATATCCATTTAATATCAGATACATCCATTTAATATTTAATATATCCATTTAATATCAGATACATCCATTTAATATTCAATATATCCATTTAATATCAGATACATCCATTTAATATTTAATATATCCATTTAATATCAGATGCATTCATTTAATATTTAATATATCCATTTAATATCAGATACATCTATTTAATATTTAATATATCCATTTAATATCAGATACATCCATTTAATATTTAATATATCCATTTAATATCAGATACATCCATTTAATATTTAATATATCCATTTAATATCAGATACATCCATTTAATATTTAGTATATCCATTTAATATCAGATACATCCATTTAATATTTAATATATCCATTTAATATCAGATACATCCATTTAATATTTAATATATCCATTTAATATCAGATACATCTATTTAATATTTAATATATCCATTTAATATCGGATGCATTCATTTAATATTTAATATATCCAATTAATATCAGATATATCCATTTAATATTTAATATATCCATTTAATATCAGATACATTCATTTAATATTTAATATATCCATTTAATATCAGATGCATTCATTTAATATTTAATATATCCATTTAATATCAGATACATTCATTTAATATTTAATATATCCATTTAATATCAGATGCATTCATTTAATATTTAATATATCCATTTAATATCAGATACATCCATTTAATATTTAATATATCCATTTAATATCAGATACATTCATTTAATATTTAATATATCCATTTAATATCAGATGCATTCATTTAATATTTAATATATCCATTTAATATCAGATGCATTCATTTAATATTTAATATATCCATTTAATATCAGATACATTCATTTAATATTTAATATATCCATTTAATATCAGATGCATTCATTTAATATTTAATATATCCATTTAATATCAGATACATCCATTTAATATTTAATATATCCATTTAATATCAGATACATCCATTTAATATTTAATATATCCATTTAATATCAGATACATTCATTTAATATTTAATATATCCATTTAATATCAGATGCATTCATTTAATATTTAATATATCCATTTAATATCAGATATATCCATTTAATATTTAATATATCCATTTAATATCAGATACATCCATTTAATATTTAATATATCCATTTAATATCAGATACATTCATTTAATATTTAATATATCCATTTAATATCAGATGCATTCATTTAATATTTAATATATCCATTTAATATCAGATGCATTCATTTAATATTTAATATATCCATTTAATATCAGATACATTCATTTAATATTTAATATATCCATTTAATATCAGATGTATTCATTTAATATTTAATATATCCATTTAATATCAGATACATCCATTTAATATTTAATATATCCATTTAATATCAGATACATCCATTTAATATTTAATATATCCATTTAATATCAGATACATTCATTTAATATTTAATATATCCATTTAATATCAGATGCATTCATTTAATATTTAATATATCCATTTAATATCAGATATATCCATTTAATATTTAATATATCCATTTAATATCAGATATATCCATTTAATATTTAATATATCCATTTAATATCAGATATATCCATTTAATATTTAATATATCCATTTAATATCAGATGCATTCATTTAATATTTAATATATCCATTTAATATCAGATGTATTCATTTAATATTTAATATATCAATTTAATATCAGATGCATTCATTTAATATTTAATATATCCATTTAATATCAGATGCATTCATTTAATATTTAATATATCCATTTAATATCAGATACATTCATTTAATATTCAATATATCCATTTAATATCAGATGCATTCATTTAATATTTAATATATCCATTTAATATCAGATATATCCATTTAATATTTAATATATCCATTTAATATCAGATGCATTCATTTAATATTTAATATATCCATTTAATATCAGATACATTCATTTAATATTTAATATATCCATTTAATATCAGATACATTCATTTAATATTTAATATATCCATTTAATATCAGATACATCCATTTAATATTTAATATATCCATTTAATATCAGATACATCCATTTAATATTTAATATATCCATTTAATATCAGATGCAGTCATTTAATATTTAATATATCAATTTAATATCAGATACATTCATTTAATATTTAATATATCCATTTAATATCAGATGCATTCATTTAATATTTAATATATCCATTTAATATCAGATACATTCATTTAATATTTTATATATCCATTTAATATCAGATACATCCATTTAATATTTAATATATCCATTTAATATCAGATACATTCATTTAATATTTAATATATCCATTTAATATCAGATGCATTCATTTAATATTTAATATATCCATTTAATATCAGATACATTCATTTAATATTTAATATATCCATTTAATATCAGGTACATTCATTTAATATGTAATATATCCATTTGATATCAGGTACATCCATTTAATATTCAATATATCCATTTAATATCAGATACATCCATTTAATATTCAATATATCCATTTAATATCAGGTACATCCATTTAATATTTAATATATCCATTTAATATCAGATACATCCATTTAATATTTAATATATCCATTTAATATCAGATACATCCATTTAATATTTAATATATCCATTTAATATCAGATACATCCATTTAATATTTAATATATCCATTTAATATCAGATACATCCATTTAATATTCAATATATCCATTTAATATTCAATATATCCATTTAATATCAGATACATCCATTTAATATTTAATATATCCATTTAATATCAGATATATCCATTTAATATTCAATATATCCATTTTATATCAGATACATCCATTTAATATTTAATATATCCATTTAATATCAGATACATCCATTTAATATTTAATATATCCATTTAATATCAGATATATCCATTTAATATTTAAAATTATAATTGATAATACCTAAACACGCTGAGGATTAAAATCATATGCGTTTGAAATTTTTGGAATTAAAACCATGTTTAATTAAAGAAGAGTGTCCGATGGGCAGCTAATCTGTACAAGTCATGGATATGAAAAGAGTTTTCGGTGAGTAGCTGATCTGTACAAGCCTTGGACTTAAAAGTTCTGCAGGCAAAGCGCAAACATCACTCTGGTGTGGACATGAAAACTTATATGCGGAAATTATAAATAGCCAAAGTTTTTATCGAGCAATTCCGGTTCCTGATTACTTGATAGCAGAATATGGATCCATGTGATTGATGAGTTCCTATCGCCAGTGTCTATATGTAGAACCTCCCAATTTTTTTTAATCGTCCCCTCTTGGCTGAGATCAAAGTGTCGTATCTGTTCCGGCAGATACTGCAAGCTATGACTAGCTATGACTAGCAAAGACCAGATGTGGGGGCAACCCCACATGCCTGACCTTTAACCAGCTCCCATTTCCCACCTCTCGGGAGCTGGTCCCCTTTTTTCCTTCCCCCTCCCTTTACTCCTCACATTAAAAATCGGCCTTGTGCCTAATTTGCTCGGTGGGGGAGCAAATAAATACCATCTGTTCCGGCAGATACTGCAAGCTATGACTAGTTATGACTAGCAAAGACCAGATGTGGGGGCAACCCCACATGCCTGACCTTTAACCAGCTCCCATTTCCCACCTCTCGGGAGCTGGTCCCCTTTTTCCCTTCCCCCTACCTTCACTCCTCACATTAAAAATCGGCCTTGTGCCTAATTTGCTCGGTGGGGGAGCAAATAAATACCATCTGTTCCCAGATGCTGCACTTTGAGACCATTGGCCTTGTGGCAATTGGTTGTTGGTACATGTTGGAGCAACCCTATATATTCCATCCCTTTCCCCTTCCCCATCCCCGTTCCCCTTCATCCCGCATAAAAACCGACCTTGTGTCATATTTTGCTTGCATGTGGAAGCAAATAAATACCTACCCTTTTTTTTATATCAAAAATATTGCAAGAAATACTTTGCTTAGAGATGATTTGATAACAAGCCAAAAACTATATGGTCCCCCGACTGATTTTGGCTATTTTCCCTATTTAAACCCCTGACCTGATGTAAAACATCAGGCTAAAACAGCTAAAGGTTCATGACAAATAATGCATTAGTTTGAATTTGGTACCATTCAAAACCATTACTTAGACACAATTATGAATTTTTGGAGAAAAATAAAAAAAATTAGCCAAAAAAGGGGGCGTTTTGTTATCCCGAAAACATACTGGGCTCAAGCCTCACAATTTTCCCGGCGCAAAATATTACGTTTCCAGATGTGTATTCATAAGGTCTTGCTTTTGTGTAATTTTCAGTAAAATCTAAGGGTCAGAAAAGATTCTATTTTGACAACAATTACCAAGATGAAAGCGATAGTCCAAACAATCAAATTAATACCAATTCTCATCTCAAAAAATTTTTAAACAATTTATCAAACCAGAATGCATCAAATTTATAGAAATGTTGTTCAAATGGAAAAGAAATAAATTTGAAAACTTTAGAAAACCGAGTGATGGTGAGAAAGATGTACCAACGTTGGTTCAACAGGTCACGGACCGTATGGTGATGAATACAAGGAGCGAAAGAAGTTTACGAGTAGAGATTATATAAAAATAAGGGGCATTTTTTTCACGCCTATGTAAATAAGACCACCAGCATCATATCGCATGAATACGAAGATTCTATTGTTGGCATTTGGTTTCCTCGATATTTTTGTAGCCAGAATTATTTCTAGAAAGATATCGGGTACTTACGGGTGGGGCCACGAGAAGGTTGCTAATATCGTAAGTGAAAGTCATTTTGGGGGAACAAACCGAATTCGAACTTCTGACACTCAGGTCGTTAGTCTGTGTTGTTAACCACTTGACAACTACCATTCTTTCTCTTAATTCTTACAAAGACATTAAGAAAATATTAGCGCGGTGAATGAGTTATCATAGAGTGTAATTTGCGATGGTGGGTGAATATTTAGATATCATATGCTCTTCTTGGTTTTCTATCTTTATTTGGTGATGATGATGATGATGATGATGATGATGATGATGATGATGATGATGATGATGATGATCTTCTTCTTCTTCTTCTTCTTCTTCTTCTTCCTGTGAGTCTGCTAATGTTTAAATAATCCAATCCTGGAACCACAAATACGATCACAGATCGAGAATATGGAGGGTGTCGGATGGAGCAGGGATGGCCTGGCGAGCATGCCTCTTTGCACGCTTCGCTGTATGGTCCTGTATTCGCTACTCCTCAATACAGTCCACTTCCTGTGAGCAGACGCCAGGGATCCCAGTAGAAAGAAAGTTCCTCTAGTGGCGAGGGATCTATTCGATATCTCTTCAGGGTTGTGCTGATGGGATCTTGGAAACGTTTCCTCTGCCCACCGGCACTGCGTCAGCCTTAAAGTAATTGACCTTAGAGAATTCCACACGGTAGTCTGTAGCTGGGCATTCAAATGATGTACCTCAGCTATCTGAGTTGGCATTGGATCAAAATGAACTCCGCGCTACAGCTGCCTTCCCTCCCCAACACCTCCGCATGCGTCACTCTGCCCCTCCATGTGATGCCAAGGATCTTCTGGAGAGATCTTGTATGAAAAGTCAAGACTCACATCCATGCAGCAGTATAGTGATGAATATCGCTTTGTACACTGGCATTTTTCGTGTGGAGTCTGATGTTGCGGTTCTGGCGATCAACACGCAGAAAACCGAGGTACTCTGTCAGTACAGTGCTCACCAAACCCAATAACTATTACAGCAGCAGGACAACACCTGCTCACGACGCCCACATTCAAATATCTGGGGACATCTAACAGGGAAATAGAAACTGTTTCTGTTGATCATAAATTACGAATAACTTGAACAAATTAAACAGTTTTTTTTTTAAACATAACTCAATCCTACAACGAAACTATATTTCAGAATGTATTTCGCATCATTAAAAATATGTATAGGAAAAAGCTACATCTTTCTATATATATAAACCCAGATATGTTTACGAGTTGATACCTTGCTGTGTATTATACGTATTCTTAAACTAATAAATCGCTCATTATAAAAAACTATTTGAAAATTAGAAAGATATAAAAAAATAATAGATAAAAAGAAGTGCTCTAAATCAAACGTTGAATTATATCGTGCAATAAAATTATAACCGGATCGGGGCGCGCGCATGAGCGTCATTAATGTTTATGTGTAAGATGAATTCCGGAACTAATTAAATTAGACATACATGAATTATGAGATATATATTTTAGGTAACACAGTGAGTTACATGGATGCATTATTAGAATTTTGTTTTTGTAAACTTTACCATTTTGAAAACGCGCGCCTAAAACGGCAACCTAAAATAAAATAAGAACAATATGATTTATCTCTAAATAAGTAACGTTTAGCTACTTAACTTTACTTACGCTGCAAAAAATAAATTAGTTTTTGATTACTTATGGAATGGGTACAGTATTATTCAAACACGGTAGTGTTTGAATATATGAGTAAGTAGCAGTTTTAGTCATTAAAAATCGCTTTAAATCTTTACAACTCACTCATTTTTCGAACAAATTTCAAGCAATTATTACTTATATATTTATAAATCACCTTCTCAGCTATATTGTAAAAAAAAATTCAATTTTCGTTCAGCAAAAAAAAGTTATGATGAATTTACTGGTATTCAAAATCGTTAAAAAACGTAAGGGGGTGCGCGACGTTTTTATGATTGGTTTCAATAGAAACTACGTCGGTTCAGCGACTACTGTTGCTACCAATTAAACGCTCTCGCGAAAAAGAAGTAACAAGTGAAACAGAGAGAATGAAAGGATGAAAGAGAGATAATTGGGGGGATTTTATTGAAGCATACACTATGTTATTACTTAGTGTATGTTATGTTTATGGGGGCCAAAAATAAGACTGAAATTAAACAAATTACAAGTGAATTTACTGGAAGCCTGGAAAAATCATGGATTACAATAGAAAAATACGAGCATGAAAAGTAATATAGTTAAGCTTAAACATGGAAAAGTAAAGGATTAGTTGTTAAAACTGGAAAAGAAAAGGACAAGATATTCTAGTAAAACATATAATAAATTTATCACTTAAAATATTGCAGCATTAAGATTTTATTTGGAAATTCAATTTATAGCATTATATAATCAATTCTTAATGCTGCAATATTTTAAGTTATTGTTTTCGACATAATAATTTACAAAACATATAACAAGTACCAACAGCAAGTCGGAAATCTATATATTAATACTATAGTGTGTGTTCTTTTGTGATTCACGCTTACATCGGGGTCGTTTAATTGTTATGTACTTCCATTTCTTGCATAAATAATTTTACCAAGAATTCTTCATAAGTTTTGGTTTCGATTATAGCTGAAGGAACTATATATTCATAAGTTTGGAATTCGGTTTCCATTCAAGCTGATGAACCTAAGTTATATAGATATATTTTTTTTATTTTTGAAATCGCAACTTTATAATATGCAACAATCGATAGAAAATTAACTCTGCAGTAATATATACGAAATCTGCAAGAATTAAAATATCATATTTAAGCGTATTTTACGACCTGGCTATGCCGGTCGTCCCTGCTAGCTTGGATAAATACTTTTGCAGTTTTAACAAAAGAGCTACAATAATATCAGAGTGTCTCCATTTACGCTGAATATCTACAGAATGCCAACATCAATATATTACATATGAATCAGTCCCCTGTGGAATTTCCACTGGTCCCGCTATTTAATAATTAAAAGAAGAAAAGAATGTGGAGAAGAAAAAGATAAAGAAATACGAAACAAAAAGGGAAAAGGATTCACAAGAAACGCTATCAATAGTTTCCCCCACTATTTATCTGTGCCTAGACCTAAGCGTAGATTCCATGAACAAAGCTTTTTTTCTTAGAACTGCACACATGCGGAACTGTCTTTGTTTTTTTGTTTTTTTTTTTTTTTTTGCTTTCCAGCTGACTACAATATGTCTTCAAGTCCAACGTAAACAAGTTCTTGATGACCCGTTTCCCTTAAGTAATCCAATTTACCAAATTTACACTTTTAACGATTACTATGATATTGTCCCTTTGACTACTGTACACTCTTTAACCCTTATCCTTGAGTAGCCTCTAGTCCTTGATAAATGGTGATTCCACCGTAGAAAAAATGAGAGAGTAAGGTGAGAGAAAAAAAACAGATAAAGAAAAAGTATACGAAAGGAAAAAGAAGAAAGGAAATGATAAACAAGAAGAAAAGGGAAAAGAGAGTGAAATCGAAAGAAAAGAACAATAAGGTAAGGTAAAAAAAAACAGAAAAAGACGTAGGAAGACAAAAAGGAAGAAAAAGAAAAAGAAGTTAAAAAGAAGACTAGGAAATAATAACAGAAAAGAAGAAAAAAAACAAAGGAAAAAAAGGAAATCAAAGGAAACTAGAAGAAAAGGCAAAGAAAAAGAAACGGTGAGAAAGAAAAAGAAAAAAGAAAACGAAAAAGGGAAGAAGAACGGATAAAAGTAAAACACTGGGAGGAGGAGAAAAAAGAAGAATTAATAACAGATAATGAAACATCAAAAAGAAAAGGAAGAAAATGAAAGAGGAAAAAGAAAGGGAAGAAAATGAGGGAAGAAAAAGGAGCGAAGAAGAAGAAAAAGAAGAAGAAGAAGAAGAAGAAGAAGAAGACGAAGAAGAAGAAATAGTAAAAATTACCAAACTCGAAGAATAGAGAAAATTATTCGATATTAAACATATTAGAATGCAGTAATTTAAGAAAAATAGTCGCACTAATAATAATGTACGAAGATTGTAAGGACGCTGGTTGAACGGAGAATAAAGACTAGAAAAGGGCGGAGTTGTAACAAGAAAGCAATAAATATAAAACAGCGTCTAAAACGAGAAGATTAAGTTGAACGAAAACCGGGAACAGAAAGCGGGAAGAAACGAAAATTAAAAAAAAACATGGCGGCTATTAAAGGGTGACATTGAGAAGAAAGGCCAACAAAGTATAAAGAAAAACTGAACGATAGGCAGAACAAGACTAAAGCGAGACGAAGAATAAGACAAAAGCATTTTTTCTTATTCTCAGACCTTCGTGAATTGAAAAGAACAGAAAAAAAGAAAATAAATCTGATATGCGAATGCAATCCATAGTGATGGGAAAGATTAAAACCACTGCTTTTATCTCTGCACTAAAGACGATGACGTCAACTATGCGAACGTCCTGTAATTATCGCCGACCAATTAGAGAGGCGAGAAAGTAAAAGAAAATTAATTCCGACACAATGAAGAACTATTTAATCTATGCCTTTCACAAATCTAACTCGGCACTTACCATATGTGGAATGAACGCTACCTCTATAATTATTTCGCATTGAAACTTCTATAAGTTGATAATCCCTTTTTCATATATTTTGGAAGGGAAAATAGTGGTGGCCTGGTGGATAACGACACGGACTGACGAACTGGGTGTCGCAAGTTCGAATCCAGTACGTTCTACAAACAAACATAAAATTCACTTAGATTGTTGGCAACCTTCACGTGGTATTTCCTGTAATCCCGAATGTCATTCTAGAAAGAATTTGACTACGAAAAATATCGCTGAAATCAATGCCAACGATAAAATCTTCGAATTCATGTAATATGATGATATAATTTTTGTTTTCGATTTTGAAATCGAAAACTTAAATTAGTAGACAATTAATGCATTAGATACTCGCATTAAGATTTACACATAGTTGAAGTTCCCAAACTCTATTTAATTATAAAATTAGCAGCTTTACGGGATTAGGGAACGGAATGCGCCATATTCACAATAAATATCCATTCATGCGTCCATTGCTTGTGGATCATTCTATTGTTGGCATTGGTTTCTGTTACAAGCGTTTCTTAACCATCTGGATAAGATTAAACATTATTTCGTTAAAGGATATTCCAAAATGGCCAATCATCAGACACAAAATACAGGATGGAACGATAAAATTGTCGCCCTAGAAAAGGCAACCATACTCTCCGCATGTCCGTTTCTGACTGCTTCTGGTAAACCGGTTCTCATTACCCTGAAAGTGGCGTCATGGACGGAAGTGTAGTCATGGAATAGTTAATTATTCCAGGCAGTAGGAGTGTGTCCCCAACAGTTTCCCAGATATGTTTCTAGTTAGAATTATCTCTAGAAAGGCATCGGATATTTTCATTCGTGGAAATCGCTCCAGGCAAGGCATGAAACCATCTGATTTAAGGAGATAAAACAATACCACTTTAAAACTAAATACTAGCCAATGATGAGTGTTAAATAGATTCTGACCTATAAAATAGCAACACTTCCTCCTTTGTCAGCAACATCGCTCATGGAATGTGAGGACTAAAGAACAAAATAAGAGAAGCGAGAGTCAAAAGAAAACCCGCGGTCTAAATTGTATTGGAATTCCTACACATTTAAGATTCTATAAATTAATAGTTCTTTCTTTTTTCGATAATGTATAAAAGTTGTGGCGTGTGGCGTGTTGGATAGCGGGGTATCAAATTATCGATAAATAAATGTTAGTGTATATAAACCAACAGACAGGGTGTATATAACTTTTATGATGACAATGTTTTGCTTGAGCTGGACTGAAACGATGACATTTAAGAGTTTAATAAACATTTAATATGACAGTAACAACCGGGATGAATTCACATACCTGTTTCTTCGAAAGATGACACAAAAAAACAATGGATGAAATAGAAAAAATTGACTATCTAAGACAGCTTTACACATGCCAATTTTAGGCTTGTTATCGATGAATAAATATTGGTGTATACAAACCAACAGACAGGGTGTATATAAGTTTTATGATGAACGATGTTTGGCTTGAGCTGGACTGAAATGATGACGCGTTATTTTGAAGGGATAACAAATACATGTACATGGGGCGGCTTCAAACGACGAGAGGAGACAACGTTCCATTGAAGGAGAGTTAGACAAATGTTTTTTGGTGAAGAAGAAGGAATGTATATAATAATAACAGTCTATATAATAGACAAAGTCTGTAAACATTTTTTACATGGTAGTCACCACTTATCAAGGCCCCGAGGCCACTCAGGGATAAGGGTTATTGCGTGTACAGTAATCAATGGGATAATATGGGATATATAATGGGATATAATAAAAAGATTTAAGAGTTTAATAAACATTTAATATGATAGTAACAACTGGGACGAATTCACATACCTGTTTCTTCGAAAGATGACACCACACAAAGTTATATTTCATATAACATTTATTCACACACAAAATTTCGGAGATTACAACGTTTTGACTTCACATGTTGATATTGACTTCACCGGCTTCCACTTTGTCTTCTCCTCGACTTCTCCAACTGCCCTACTCGACTGACTTCCAACTCCTGACGTACGAGTATATATCAAACTATTTCTTTGTGACTACATTATTTGCACGTCCACAAAGAACCAACATCTGTATCACGCATCTAGGTATTATTGTTATATTGCGGGTGTACCAAGATGACGTATGTTGTATATACACTGAATGGGCATACTGTCATATGTATGTGACGAAAGGGTTTATCTAATTGCGTGTACGTGTCTCTAAATGTCTATGGTGGTTCTTCACTAATTGAACCCTAGCTTATCGTGTTGCAGTCAAGGTGGGTGTTCTTAACATTTTCTTAGTGTATAATTAACTCTTTTCTTTAACCCTTTTAACCTTGCCACGATCATTAGTAGTGTCTTTTTTAGTGTGTGTGTTTGTGTGTGTGTTTGTGTTTGTGACCCCCCAAAAAATGGGCCCAACTCTAATTAGGCCCCGTTTCTTAGTGTTTTGGCCGAATGAAATGAAACTTTGGTCATAAATAGTTTATTATATTCAAAATATCACATCAAAACACTAGGGTCTTTGGCCATTTTTTCTCCGTTCTACAGCATATGTTCTAGATGGCCTCCATTTAGCTTTTATAACACGAATACATAAACATGGCATACCTAGTTCTGCCGCTGCCTTTTGGGAGGGTTCTTCAATCACCTTGAGGGAATTGATTTTCGTGACAAAGAAGACGCATGTAAGATACTCAAGACGATGGGTTGTTTTTTTTTTTATTATTGTTGTTTATTCGCTCCCAGGCATTACGGCTTACAGAGGATCGATTGACGATCTTTACTTGGGTGGCTAGTTCTTACACGTCGCATGTTTGAGACGCTCTCTCCCCTTTGAGAAGAGACCCCTTTTAGATCATCTTTTCTGTTGACGTCCTCAATCCAACTCCTCTATTTTTCCAGCTAACCTGATCACATGACAACCACGTCCTTCCGGGTCAGCTATCAGACAGTCTTCCAGTGCAACTTGTCCAATTTATAGCTTTGACAATTTTATCAAACATCGAGACAAGATCACAGTGTAGTATCTGTTCTTCAGGTGCTCCACTTCAATTTCTTGTTCTCTGTCAGTGGAGGAGAAATCCTTCACGACTGAGACAATTTTTATTTTTGTTCGGTTTCTCCACGTTAAAAAACAACGACCCTGGTGTCTAACTCTGTCCCGTGGGGAGGCATTGTAAATAGGAACATCTCTAAACAATAAATAACTTTCAATGTAAACTGTTTTAACGATAACACTGGATAGATAGATGAATAGATAGACAGATAGATCGAATATTCATATAGATATCTAGATAGATCGACAGACAGATAAATAACAAATGATTTCTCGTGTTCCGCAACTACATAACATTATTATTGTTGACGCACATTCCTTTCCCTGAAAACATATTTATTTTTATTTATCTAAAATTCCTTCTAGTTATTGTTTGTAGCATTTAGTCAAGTTAAATTCCTAAAACGTCATGTAACCATATTTGGCCTTAAAATGTATATTTCTCTATGAACTACACGATAATAATAATCTTCTTGATCAGGTAATTCGGCGATGCCCCGGGGGGGGTTGCTAATATGCAACAGTAGAGCGCGAGAAAATCTGTTTCGACATTAAAAAAAGTTACATGTTGTTGTCTTCTGTTATATATTGCGAAATGGAGATTCATTTTCACTAAAAAAAAAAAAAGGCACAGTTAATATTATGCATCGAAAATTAAGAAAAGTATGCTTGAAAAATGTCAACATTATATGAATAAGTGAAATCATACGATATCACATCAAATTCAGTCATCATCTTGTCTAAATTCCGCTTATTCATATAATGTTGACACTTTTTAGGTTTGTTTTTCTCAATTTTAGATGCATAATACTAACTCGATTTTTAATGCAAATAGTTCCTTATTCAGTGATAACAAACAAAAAACTTAAAACTATTTTATTCGTTCATCTATGATCTTTATATATTATCCCCTTTCATATACTTTATTTTCAATTTTTTTAAAAAACTAGTTGGCTATAAATGCATTAGATGCTCGCATTATGATATCCTCACAGTTGAAGTCCTCAAGCTGTATTTATGATAATTGTAAAACTAACAGCTTCACCTGCTTTTGCTGATTTCGAGGCGATAACACTATATGCACATTAACTGATCATTTATTTCTTCTTATGATTCTATTGTTGGCATTAGTTTTTCCCGATAATTTTTCGTTTAAATTCTTCCTAGAAAAAAAAATCATTGGTTACTAATGCGAGGGATATTAGCAATATAAAGGTTACTAGTATCCTAAATAAAAATGTTTCTGTGGAACGAATCAGACACGGACTTGGCACCAACAGATGGTCAGGCCGTTTTATTAACAACTTAGCCGCCATTGCACAATTAAAGTAAAGAATAAAGAATAATTTTATGGATACACTAGCAAATAGACCCGACGTAACATATGTTTATTGTCATCGGAATCGGTGAAATCGCCCATTTTTCAATCAAATCGATTGACTGCCTACTCTTGTTGGGGACCCATCGCTGTGAACTGATAGGAAGCTTCACATGCCTTCTTGCATTGACTTAGTCCATAAGACATTGCAATCTATATTCCACTGAAAAGAACCTACTCTTAATTTCATAAAAGTATTATATATATATATACTAGCGGGGGTACCTGGCGTTGCCCGAGTGTTTGTTTCCGGGACGGGGGGGGGAGTTTTAAAAAATGTTATGGTAGGTAAGTAGGAAGGATCAAACCCGGAGTCATGAGTAAAAGTAGGAAAATAAAGTGTGAAAAAAAACAAAAAAAAAACAAACATCTGCAACGTTAACAGTTCGGCCACCAAGAAAAATCCATTCCAGTTGTTTAGGAAAAAAAAAAGACTACGGTAGGTCGGCGCGAACGTGAAAATATAATGTGAATTGTCCAGCACGCTAACCACTACGCCACAGAGCACTGCAGCTTAGATTAGTGATTTTAAATTACTTCACATGAAAGAACTACGAAGCCAAACCGGTGTTCTCTTCTCAACTGTTCCTTGTGAACGATCCCCAAACGGTGTTAAGTGGTGGCAGGGGGAGGAGGAATTTATTAGAGAGAAAATATTTTACCACTTCCATTGATCTTAACCGATTTTGGCTGTGACTTCTCAGCAGAAAAAGTATAGAAATCTAAGATTATCGAGGAATTTGAGAAATAATAAGCCTATAACACCCCTCAGATATTGTTCTGCCGTTTGTGCATATTATATTTGCATGAAATATCTTGATTTTTAATCCTATTAATGTCAAAATCAGACGGGAAAAAATGAGTTCATTTTATTTATATAGAATAGATAGAAGAAGAATAGAAGAAGATAGAATAGAAGAAGATAGATAGAAGAAGATAAATAGAAGAAGAAGAAGAAGAAGAAGAAAAAGAAGAAGAAGAATAGAAGAAGATAGAAGAATATATGTAATTTATAAAATATATGTGGCGATTAAGCTACACTGAATATTCGGCGTTTCATCCACTATAGGATTCGTCAGGCTTGCCTGATTGTGGATGAAACGCCGAATATTCAGTGTAGCTTAATCGCCATATATATTTTATAAATTACTAAGTAGCTCTACCTACGTATTGAGCACTTTTGAAGTAAATACTTCAAGTTTACGCATACTTTCGTATATTAATTTTATGTGAGTAAATGAAGGAGTGTATATATATATATATATATATATATATATATATATATTGTGTACAGAAAGTTGTTAGATGAGACAAATCATTGGTACCGTCGGTTTCAAGCCCGATAATAAGGACCGTTTAAGGTATCCTTATCAAGCTCTCTTCAGCCAATATTCGTCTCCTGTGAGACGGATTAATTTTGTTAGTCGAGAAGTGAAAAAAAAGTTTTTGAACAAACTTGGACAGCAGACTCGCATTTTTGTTTGTGAGGTAAAACTTACAACTTAATTGATAGAAGAATTGCTATGAACTTCTCAGGAAATTAAAGCATCTGATTTGGTTGTGTGAGACGAATATTGGCTGAAGAGAGCTTGATAAGGATACCTTAAACGGTCCTTATTATCGGGCTTGAAACCGACGGTACCAGTAATTCGTCTCATCTAACAACTTTCTGTACACAAATTATAAATACGCTCTTGCATTTCGGATTTTCCTTTTAATTGAGCACTCTACCGGATTTCTTTTTCCAAAAAAAGCTAAGAATATATATATATATATATATATATATATATATATATATATATATATATATTTATATATAACTACTTCATTTATTCGCATAAATTTAATATACGAAAGTATAGATTTCTGCGTAAACTTTAAGTATTTACTTCAAAAGTGCTCAATACGTAGGTAGAGCTAGTTAGTAATTTATAAAATGTATATGGCGATTAAGCTACACTGAATATTCTGCGTTTCATCGCATAAGCCTGACGAATCCTATAGTTGGATGAAACGCAGAATATTCAGTGTAGCTTAATCGCCATATACATTTTATAAATTACTATATATATATATATATATATATATATATATATATATAATTGCTTGAATTTAAGTGTAAAATGCAAAAGTTTAATATCATCGTTCAGTTGTGCTCTAAACAGAAACATTCATTTCCCTTTCATATCAAAGAACCTATTGTTGACTTTTATATACCCAGCCTTACTGCTTGGGCGGTGATAATGGCTTAAATATAAGCTTATTTTTAGTCAAGTATCACAGTTCAGCTGTGCTTTAAACAGAAACATTCATTAAGAATGTTTCTGTCATATCAAGGAACGTATTTTTGCTTTTATATGTTGTGCCTTTCGGCTTGTTATGTTATAAAACTTATCACCTGTAACTTGTGATGTTAGGCTGTATATCGCAAAATCTACAACGGAACCGGTAATTGTATCGGAATCGTGAAGAATATTGGAATCGTCCCATCACTAGCGATAATACATTTTTTAATGACGACTCACACAACCAAATCAGATGCTTTAATTTCCTGAGAAGTTCAGAGCAAATCTTCTATCAATTAAGTTGCAGGTTTTACCTCACAAACAAAAATGCGAGTCTGCTGTCCAAGTTTGTTCAAAAACTTTTTTTTTCACTTCTCGTCGACTAATAAAATTAATCCGTCTCACATTTTCTTTTTTTATTTATTTTAATATCTAAACTCTTTAGATTTTAAAACATTTAGCTCAATCTAAATTTTCTTGGAAGACAAAAAATAGATTACAAATCAAATAGTTATATTTGTCTGCCGCCTTTCGGATGAGACTCGTTTTTAACGTCTGACTTCTTCATAATATTTACTAAATGTTGTTTTCAATAAAAGTTTAACGTCTAAAGCCTCTTCATGATCAAATCTTATGAATCAAATCATCGCGAAATTTCTTTATCTAGGTTTGTCGTTTTTCTACTATAGCATATTATCCGCTTTTTCGTGAATATTTAAATTAGTGGTGGGACGATTCCAACATTTTTCTTTATCTTTTTTGTATGATAATCGCTCCATACAAGGCGTGAAGCCATTTGATGTAAAGGAGCTTACAAGAATGAAAGCTGATGGCCGCAACGACCTATTTGTCCATAGTCTTGAAATTCCAATGCAATTGCTGGTTCTGTTCTAAATTCCCGATCCCGATACAATTATCGACTCCGATTTCGATTTCTAATATCGCTTAATCGCATACAAAGATAGAATTTCATTCTTATATCAGCGGAGGGTGTTTATTATTTTGTAAATATAAATATAATTTTCTTTTTAATTTGGTAAAGTTAATAAGATTTTGATAAGCTTATTGTAAAATTTACATTTATTTTTCACTTGTGCTATTTTTCTGTATTTAATCACGCGAATCACATTTACGTGAACTACTTTTACTGGGCGATTTTATCTAAATCCTTAATGGTCCATAAATTTTAGTTTTACTGGTAGTTTAAAACCAATAAATATTTAACCTTTAATTATTATTACTAGCAATAGAAAAGTATATTTAAAAAATGAGCCAGTTATTGAATCGAAAATTTAGCTCAATATTTTCTAACTATGATACGATTCGGATATTCACATAGTTGCGATGTTTCCGGTTCCCGGTCCTGATTCTGATTAATCGCCTCAGCACTAGTTTATGATACTTTGGTTTTTACGCATATGCAAAAAAATCTTTGTAAATATTTATTCAAAAAAATTAGTCTCCTACTTCTGTAACTTGAAAATGAATTCCCCATTGTAACTATGGTTTACATATTTATATGATAATTATTAAGAAATCGACATTGGTTTTGGAACTTATAACCAAAAATTAAATATTAACTCTTTGTAGAATATTATTAGTCGTACTTTAAGTCGTTTTCTTCATAAGGCAAGATGGCCGCACGCACACAAGAGACGGATTTGATGTAAATTTTTGTTTAGGTTTATTTATTTTATTTATTATATTCTTCTTCTTCTTCTTCTTCTTCTTCTTCTTCTTCGTCGTCGTCGTCGTCGTCGTCGTCGTCGTCGTCGTCATCATTATTATTATTATTATTATTATTATTATCATCATTATTATTGTTATTATTATTAAGAAGTGGAAGAAGAAGAACTTTGTGAGTTTTTTATTTTTTATTTTATTTGTGTTTTTTGTTGCTGTTTTTTTGTTTGTTTGTTTTTTTTTTGTAATGAATCCACGGTGAAAATATTCAGCTTTGAGATACAAATATCGGTTGTTCCTCCATTAACGACACAAATATATACAAATTGAATGAAGTTTTCGGTTTGAAAAAAATAGATTGGTAAGGTGTTTTGTTACTTGAGAGTCACTACTTATCAAGACCCGAAGGCCACTCGAGGGTAAGGGTTAATGAATGTGAGGTGGTGGTGTAGTAATCATTTATGGTCCAAATTGGGTAGATTTTGATTATTTATGAGGACGATTAACAGGAATTTGTTTACATAAGATTTGAAGCCTATCATGTTTTATTCAACCGGAAAGCATGCCAGCGGAACAGTGTTCCAAACGCGGAGTCTAGGAAAGAAACTTTATTCATGGAAGACTTTGGCATTTAACAAAATTGTTATATTTATATATCTGATTAGTCAGCCTTTATTTTCATTTTTTTTATTTTTTAATCATCATGTTAATTGGTATATATATATATATATATATATATATATATATATATATATATATATATATATATATATATATATATATATATATATACTCACGGGTAACGCCCGGTCTATATATATATATATAGACCAGTTTTATTTTACTTTCAATTACACTGGTCAGCAACAATTTTTTTTCAGCTGTTTTAGGACGAATGTAATGTGTAACGGCGAAATAAATTCCAAAACTGACATAATAAATACATGAATGGTGCTACACTACGAAACAGGTGCTGTCAATAATTGAACATTTTAACATGTTGAAAGAAAAAAACGGTAAGATGGACAATATCTTGAAATTTGGAATATAGACTTTGTAATTTATATATATATATATATATATATATATATATATATATATATATATATATATATATATATATATATATATATATATATATATATATATACAGTGATGATCATATTTATTGGCACGGTAAAATAAAAGTTAAATTTTGTCTAATAAATTCTAAAAAAAGGGATTAAATTAAAGAAAATAACAAAGTATATTATGTATTTTTAACTGGCCTTTCCAATGCAGCAATCGGATTTTAGAAAAAATAAATAACAAAGGAACAACAAACATAATTGCAAAAAACCCTTGTTCAAAATTATTGGCACGGCTTTGTTTTTCTTTTAGTATCAGTATAATATCAATCAATTTCCGGTTTACGTGCTTTCTGAACTTTTTTATAGCCATATTATGCTTGTTTAACGCTAATTCAGTGAATAATTTTTTTCAGATAATTTTTAGATAGCGATTTATTTAAACTATTATAAGTGACTAAATTATAATTTTCAATCGCCATGGTTAAAACTAAGGAACACAGCGAAGACGTCAGGAAGCTTGTTGTAGCATGCCATACCAATGGGGAGGGCTATGATAAGATTTCAAAGAAGCTAAACCTTCCCAAATCCACTGTTAGAGCCATAATAAACAAGTTCAAATCGCAAGGCCACGTTATGAGTTTAGAGGGTAGAGGGAGAAAAAGGATTCTTTCCCCAAGAGATGAACGGAAAATTGTTCGACAAGTAAAACAAAACCCAAGGATCTCTGTTGGGGAGATTGTTGATGAACAGAGCACCTCTGGAGTGAATGTATCTCGACATACAGTTGGTAGAGTTTTGAAGAGAGCTGGTTTAAAAGCATGTCGTCCGAGAAAGACTCCCTTATTGAAGCCTATGCACCTGAAAGCAAGGCTAGCCTTTGCAAAACGTCATATTGATAAAGATGTTGCATTCTGGAAACGTGTTCTATGGACTGACGAAACGAAAATAGAGTTATTTGGCCATAATAAAGTGTCTTATATTTACAGAAAATCTGGCGAAGCTTTCCTGCCTAAGAACACCATACCCACAGTGAAGCACGGTGGAGGCAGTTTGATGTTTTGGGGATCCTTTGCTGCCTCTGGACCAGGGCGACTTGTTAAGGTCACAGGTAGCATAAAAAAGGAAGATTATGTTAAAATATTGGATGAAAACCTGAAAGACTCTGCTAAAGAGCTCTCACTTGGTCGTCGTTGGTGGTTCATGCAAGATAATGACCCAAAGCATTCGGCTAAACTGACTAAGAAATGGCTTGAGGACAATCATATTAATGTTTTGGAGTGGCCATCACAAAGCCCAGACCTTAATCCAATTGAAAATTTATGGAGAACATTAAAATTGAGGGTAATGCAAAGGAAGCCTAAGAATCTTATTCAATTGGAGGATTATTGTCAGGAAGAGTGGGCTAAAATTACTACTGAAGAGTGCAACAACTTGGTTGTAAACTATGAAAAGCGACTGAGGAAGGTAATCAAGGCCAAAGGCTATACAATTGATTATTAAATAAATCGTGCCAATAATTTTGAACAAGGGTTTTTGCAATTATGTTTGTTGTTCCTTTGTTATTTATTTTTTCTAAAATCCGATTGCTGCATCGGAAAGGCCAGTTAAAAATACATCATATACTTTGTTATTTTCTTTAATTTAATCCCTTTTTTAGAATTTATTAGACAAAATTTAACTTTTATTTTACCGTGCCAATAAATATGATCATCACTGTATATATATATATATATATATATATATAGTAATTGTCTGTATTTTTTTATATGTGTGTGGGGGGGGGGAGAGAAAGTGAGTGAAAACAAAATATATTATATACTGAAGCCAACACTTCACGAGAACATCCACCTATGTTTCACGCACACCCTTTTTCTCAAATCCATTACCCTCTCGGATCACCGTTTTTTGTTTTTTTTTTTGTTTTTGTTTTTTGACAAGCCCGAATGCCACTCGAGGAGAAGGGTTAAGGAATGTAAATTAGTAGTGTAGTAATCGTTAATGGGGTAGATTGGGTAGAATTTGTATTAATGGGGTAGGTTGGGTAGAATTTGTATTAATGGGGTAGATTGGGTAGAATTTGTATTAATGGGGTAGGTTGGGTAGAATTTGTATTAATGGGGTAGGTTGGGTAGAATTTGTATTAATGGGGTAGATTGGGTAGAATTTGTATTAATGGTGTAGATTGGGTAGAATTTGTATTAATGGGGTAGATTGGATAGAATTTGTATTAATGGGGTAGATTGGGTAGAATTTGTATTAATGGGGTAGGTTCGGTAGAATTTGTATTAATGGGGTAGGTTGGGTAGAATTTGTATTAATGGGGTAGATTGGGTAGAATTTGTATTAATGGGTTAGATTGGGTAGAATTTGTATTCATGGGGTAGGTTGGGTAGAATTTGTATTAATGGGGTAGATTGGGTAGAATTTGTATTAATGGGGTAGGTTGGGTAGAATTTGTATTAATGGGACAGACTCAACAAGAACTTGTTTACATTGAGCTTAAAGGCTACCATATTGGAAGCAGGCCAGTAGAACAGTGTTCTACAGGTGGGCATTTCAAGGAAAGAGGCTTTGTTCATGTAATCTTCGTTTAGATTTTGGCAGAAATAGAGTGGGAGAAATTGTTGATAGTGTTTACAAATAGTCGAGTGATTTTTGTGAAAGTTTGGCAAAGCGGACCGTAGATCCATAGTATATAAGTCTTCTTTATTTTTCAATATGATTAAGGTCGTTTAAATCAACCGAAATATCTTGCTTCTGCTTTACTAGTGTGTGCTTGTGTTCTTACTAATACTAGTCCGCTGCTATACTAATCTAATATTCTATATGAAATAAGACGATGCCTCCGTTCAGTCTTGAAAGACAAAGGATACTTCCTGTAGGGGAAGCAGCGAGTATAATTATGAGACAAGGGTTGCGCAATCACCAATCACACCTCTCCTAAATCAGCACTGTTTGAGTCCTGTGGCAAGGAGAATCTAGGACGACTGGAAACAATGCTGAGATAAGTGGAGAGCATATACAGCACCTGGAAGTCCCAGGTGGTCACCCATTTAGTACTGACCAGGTTCAACGTTGCTTAACTTCCGGGATTCAAAGGGAACCGGTTTGTCAACGGGATTATGCCGTACGTGAAATAAACAGTAAATGTGTGTGTGTACGAAAGAGGAAGAGAGAGACAGACAGAGAAAGAGAGCGACAGAGAAAGAGTGAGAGAAAGAGAGAGAGGGGGCGTGTACTGCTTGGGTGAGAGAGAGATATTTTAATTTGGCGCATTCAATATCGAAAGAATGCGCACATGAGAACACCGTCGGCCATGTTAATAAGTCCCCGTGTGCATCTGGTTAACATATTGCTCGCACTGCGCATGCTTGTTCAATGCAGATTCAAACAGTCGATATGTTTAACGAATGCCCGACACTGGGTAATTGTCAATATGAAGACGTGTGAAAGGAGAAAGTAATTGATTGGGATCGGGTTTTATTAATCTCACGTAGAATCCAACATTCGAATCGAAGATAAAGATGTTGGTTTTTCAACGCTACTTTGTGTAGAAAATAACAGTAATGCCTGCCCCCGCCCCTCTTCGCCATAAAGTCCCAATCCCAACCTTTCTAACGATGGAACGAGCATTGCAACTTCATAGCGTCAGGGTTTCGTCGCGCGGAACTCTGGTTTCTAGCAGGATCACACCCATGGCAAACAGATTTAGAACCAGGGAGTCTTAAGGCCGCCATCTGGCTAACAAGGCTTTGATGAAACTCAAGGGAGTGAATCGGCACCAGGGTCCGTCGTACTTTTATTGGCTCTGTATGTGATAAGTCCAATCGTTCATCGTCGTGTTAAGAGTGATGACAACGTGGTAGAATTATCCAGTTAAGAAAGCTTTTGTGAAATTCCAGAAGTTGATATCAGGATCCGTCGTCTTTTAGTCGTCTATGCCTCTTCATGAATCCAGCAAAGACGTCTCAGGTATGGAACCGCAAATCAATGGAATAGAAATAACAGTGTTGCTTCTTTTGTGTGTTCTTGGCTAAACCATTCCTCGACTTCGTATGCAACTGTTGAGCATTTCTAGTCTCAGTGTTGGATGGTAAACTCGTGCGAATCTGCGGAATAATGTTATTTAAGTTCTTTATAATATAAAAAAAATCATATAAAATAAATAGTAAGTTTTCTTCGACGTAGACTACAATGTATTGTAGATCAAGTCACTGCGAGAGGAATGTGAAGTTTTCTCAAAGCGCAATGCGAGTGGTCCCCAACTATTAATTGATTTGATTTAAAAATGGGCGATTTCACCGATTTCGGGTCTCTCTACTAGTAACTAATAAACCGACGCAGCAATTATCTGTGACCGTTGTGTTTACATTTAAAATATAGGCTTTATATGAAACTGATTATGCTTGTTTGTTATGTTTGGAGATCTTGCTTTCCGAACTGAATGTAATATTTATTCATCATCCAATTGATAATCTATCCATATGAGTAACCATTACCCTCAAGTGGCTTTTAGCCTTGATAAGTTGCAACCTATTAATATTTTTTTAACTGTTGATAATGATAAATGTTCAGGTCTGAGTTAAAGGTTTTTGGTTTAATAGTTTCTTTAAACAAGTAAATTTTTTATATCTAGAGTACATGGTACTTGTGCGGTTTACGGACCGTGCTGAAATAATAAAATTATTGATCTAACGTTTATTTCTTTAAGGCTTGAAAAGGCCACTCCAACTTCCTCCAACAGAGGAAGTTTATAGGGAATATCAAAATCAGGTCCCTATCTGCATGTACGAGATACCCTTGTTATGTGAAGATGACATATAGCGCCCTGAATTTCCAAATAGTCACCCATCTGGTACTGGCCAGACTCATCTTTGTTTAACTTCGGTGAGCTAACGAGCACCGGTGTGTGAACGGAATGCCGTATACTTACTTTAACGAATTATAAAATCGATTTTGTAATCTAGTCAGGAATGGTCGCTTCTGTTCTTTACAGAGAAGAGATGTTACCAGCATTTCTCTACGCCATCGTTATTTGTACGGACGTTGTTCGACCGAGCTTCAATCTCCAGTTCCTCCTTATAAGACATTCGCAGCAAGAACTCGTCTTTTTATCTAAAGTGTAAACAATTTTCTTTTCTTCCTCTGTCTACCTAACAGAATTTCCATGAACAGAGTTTCTTTCCAAAAACTTTCCATCCCTGGAAAGCCGTTTCATTGCGTCAACGTACATGTGGATAAACAGGTTGTTTGAAAGTACTTGCTTCGGGGCTTTTATTTCTTTTGTAGGAGGGTTATGTTGTCCTTCCGTATACAGCGCCCTGTGTTTCTAGATCAGGTAGTTTTCGCATTATTATTTGTTTTCTGTTTTATTAGACATCGCTCAAGACAAGGCATGAAACCACTTGATGTAAAGAGCTAACAATACAAAAAAACAAATAAAATAAAATACAATTTGTCAAAAACTAGGACTAAAAAAAACAGCCAAAGATTTCAAAGAGAAATTAAAAACTAAGGAATAACTTTACGGATGCATGTTATTTGCATAAACTAGTAAAACGTTTTTGACGAGCGAATTCCTATAAAGATTTTGTATAAAAAGAATTGTTAAAAAAGAAAAGGAATTTTTTTTCTTTTTTTTTACACGGGAATCACCACTTATCAAGACCCAGAGGCCACTCGAGGATAAGGGTTAATGGGTATACATTAGCTAATGTGATTATAGCGTAGTAAACATAAGTAGTGGGAATTTTGTAAATTGGATTACTTAGGGGGGCGGTTCATCAAGAACTTGTTTACGTTGGACTTGAAGACAATCAGATCGTAGTCATCTGGGAAGTAGGCAAGCGAAAGAGAGTTCCACGGGCGTGCAGTTCTAAGAACGAAGTTTTGTTCGTGGAATCTACATTTACGATTAGGCACAGATAAAGAGTATGGGAAATTATTGATAGTGGTTTGGGCCAGACGTGTTTTTTTTTTATATAAACATTCGATATTTATGAATTTTTTAGATAAGGATTTATAAGTAGTATTATTTAGGGTGATTCAGACTACTGCTCTCATCTGGGCTGTTATTTTCACAGCCATCCTTCTCCAGGTGTATCATCGAATTTGGGAATATTTCTGTCGAACCTGGGAATCTGCATGGAATTTCGAACGGAACGTTTTATTTTATCCATGGCAGCGTCTTCGAGTTTTTAGAAGACAAAATGAACAAAATTTAATTCTCAGTACGGGTGATATTAAGAATATAATTGCGACTTCTTTAGAACTTCTAACTGGTTATAACAGATGGAACGAGAGCATTCTACTTCTGTAGATTAAATAAAGGGTTCTGTTCGAAATTCGTGCAGATTCCCGAGTTCGATAGAAAGATTCCCGAGTTTGATAAGATATACTTAAAAGATTTGTGTATTCAATTTTTTTATTTATTTATTTTATTTTATTTATTTATTTATTTATTATTTTTTTGCGGATTGTTTTCCTCAGCTTTATAGCTTTTGTTTCACCACGTTTCGACTAGTCCATTCTCTAGCCTTCTTAAGTTGATTATCCGCGACAGGATAAGAATGCTGAGCCTTGTAACTGTATCCTCAGTAATTACTGCCTTCCATAGTTGCTGTTGTCTCATAACGTTTTGGCCAACTAATCCTCTAGCCAGCTTTTGGTAGGATTGAAACCGCTATCTTCAAACAGGTAGTATTGAAACCGCTATCTTCAGACAATTCCTTCGCAGTTAATCACTTGAAGAAGACCAGAGGATGAGTTGGCCAAAGCGTGATGAAACAACCACTATGGAGATGGGGATAGCAGCCCGCAAGAGAATGAATACACAAATTATGAAGGCCCATCTCAAAAAAAGTATAATAATGATAATAAAAGATAATACCGTACATTTCGGCGTATAAGACGACCGTCAGATAAGACGAGGTACAAAATTGGAACAATTTTTAATAAATTTATCATAAATCGGTTGTATAAGACGACTGCTAAATCACGAAGCCATGTTTGTTTAGAATAGACTAGAGATTGTAACACCCGGTATCTTATGAAATATTAGTGTTTAATGATGATTTTTTAACTTTAAAAGGTCGTCTTATGCGCCGAAATATACGGTATATAATACATGAAAAACATTAGAGAATTATATCGATCGAAACGTTGTGCATTTTTTTTTTTTTCCCCCAAACAAGGCACAGTGCCACTTTGAAGCAGGGAGCTAATATCGGGGTCATAAAGTTGCAGGGATATTATGACAAGAGATAAGTAGCAAGATGTCTGTTTATATTACACTTGAACTTTTGAATGTCAGTACAGTTGGGGAAGCAGAATCCCGGGAGGGAGTTCCAAAGTCTAGCAGTTGTGGGGAAGAAACTATTAGAGAAGAAGGTTTTCTTACACCTAGGTATCTCTACTGCGTAGGAGTGGGATTTAGCTGCATGTCGGGTTTGTCGGGGGTATTTACGTCGAGGAGGTACAAGTGTTTGTAGTTCGTTAGAACATCCACCATTAAAATACTTGTAGAACGGGCAGAGGGATGCAACATTTTATCGATGGGACAGAGGCTGAAGCCTAGATGACAGTTCCGGGCCTATTAAGGTTGGTGACTCTCTTTTGAACCCTGTCCAAGAGTAGAAGATAAGTAGCAGATGCACCAGCCCAAATGTGAACAGCACTCCATACATGGACGAATGGTTGCCTTATAGAGGCTCAAGATGAGAACTGTAGTCCGAATAATCCAAATAAGCCGAATGTATATTTTATAATTCCTGAGTTTTAGTCGGACAGTGACAAAGTGGTAAATATGGTTGAGCTTTATATAATAGATTATTATTATTATTATTATTTATTCATTATATCTTGGATTAATTCTTGCAATACATTTGTGATTATGGCGTCAGAGGATTTAAATGGTACATTCATCAAATAAGGCCGTCTACTTCATCAAACCTTCGACAATAACGCCATATCTCATTGATTAGGCACCTCACAGTCCTCCACTCACATCAGCAGCAATATCTGTGAGTTGATTGAAGAAATCACTGCTTGGTGACAATCCTATGATTGGGCGATACCATTTTTATTCTTCAGCTATTTATTTATAACTTTCTATTTTCTCTTTCCCGTTTTAATTATTATAGCATCGTTAATGCTGGTGCGTGTGAGCGCCATTTATATTTGACTCGACCTTATTATTCATTCATTTGTTTAATTTTGGAAAACTTTTCTTTCTTTCATCAACAGAAAATGGAGGAGCAACTCCCGACTATTAATAAACCTCTCGAAGGGAGACGGAAAGAATTGATTAAAAGTTTATATCGAAATGTGGTTGTCTTATTTTGTTTTGCGTGGAAAGAAACGTCTCTCTCCAAAAATAAGAATGTTAATTAAATGCATTTCATAAGAGATATTCAATATTCAAAATGAAATTTTAACGTAGGCTTTCACTTGTTTTTGCGGGTGATGGGGGTTTCTTTATCTGCACTAAATCTGTCTATGTATCTGTATAACCATTCCTATTATATCATCTCTCTATATACATATATATATATGTGTGTGTGTGTGTGTGTGTGTGTGTGTGTGTGTGTGTGTGTGTTAGAAGGAGTTGTATTCGGGCGTTGCTCGATGTGGAATATAAGAGAACGATTTAGCTATAAAACATATCTTTCTTTTATTTTACAAGAGAATCACCACTTATCAAGGCCACTCGAGGATAAGAGTTAAAGAGTGTACAGTGTCCAAAAGGACTATATCATAGTAATCGCTAGAAGTGTAAATTTGGTAAAATTGGGTTACTTAAGTGGAACGGCTCACCAAGAACTTATCCACATTAGACTTGAAGACGACCATATTGTAATCAGCTGGAATGCAGGTAAACGGAAGAGAGTTCCACGGGTGTGCAGTTCTAGGAAAGAAGCTTTGTTCATGGAATCTACCTTATCGTTTAGGCACAGATAAAGAGTGGGGGATATTATTGATAGTGTTCACAGCCAAAACAGTGTTTCTCGTGAAAGTTTGGCGAGTGGGGACCATAGATTAGAGCTCAGACGAGCACTTGCTATGAAAATAACTCGCAACGTCTATTCTGTGAGAAAGAGGTTGCAGGGAAGAGAAAAGGGCATCCGCCACTAGGCTACGAAGTCTATGCTGAACTTTGTCAAGGCAAAATAAGGTCTTCCTAGCAGCTCCTGCCCAGACGTGAAAGCAATACTCCATACTTGGACGTACCTGGCTCACATATAGGTAGAGTATTACATCAGCTGGTAGATATGTACTGGATCGATAGAAGAATCCCATCATTTTTCTAGCAAAATATTTAGGTGTTAGAGTGAGGATCACTGTGTGGGGGGTTTTCTTTTGTGCTTCTACAGAATGTGAACTGAACTAAACCGATTTTTGCCCAACTAAATCTACAGTTTAAGTTATGTTTAAGTTAGACATATTCGTATTTAAAAAAAAAACAATTCGGTCAAAATTCTGGAGAAGTACAAAAAATAAAAAGGATCTTGATTTTCTGATGTGTTAATAATTTTTTCAAACTTTTAAAAGAAAATTTTTATTACTCTTCCATGAAAATAGTCCTACATAATAGGAAGTTTTTTAGAAGATTATATGGAATTGCAAATTTCGGATTTGCACTCTAAAGAATTACGTTGATTAACATATGAATTAATTAGGTTTATATACATTTGTTATAATTTTATTTTATATAGGTATCACCACTTATCAAGGCCCAGAGGCCACTTCAGGATAAGGGTTAAAGAGTGTACCGTAGTCAATTGGAAAATATAGTAATCGTTAGTAATGGAAATTCCGTAAATTTGTTAACTTAAGTGGAACGGCTCATCAAGAACTTGTTTACGTTGGACTTGAAGACAACCATATAGTAGTCAGCTGGAAAGCAGGAAAACGGAAGACATTTCATAGGCGTGCAGTTCTAAGAAAGAAACTTTGTTCATGGAATGTACGTTTAGGTTTAGGCACAGATAAAGAGAGGGGGAAATTATTGATAGTTTTTTTTTTCAGATAGACGAGTGTTTCTCGTGAAAGTTGGCGAATGGTAACCATAGATTGGAGCTCGGGCGAGCACTTGCCATGAAAATAACGATAAAGCAGAGACAGACTCGCAACATTTTTTCTGTGAGAAAGAGGTTGCAGGGAAGAGAAAAAGACATCCCCCTACTAGGCTAAGAAGTCTATTTCGAACTCTATCAAGTTACAACAATACAGTATAACCCTAATGCGGAAGAGATGAGGTCCTACTTGTTATAGTAGTCCTAAGGTTGAAGAGAGGAATGTATAGACGGTAATACAAGAATGTCCTGGGTAAACTTTAGAAGTTTCATCGAATTCGCTTTGAAGTGCGTTTCCTTATTAAGAGTCAAATTACGATTTTTTTTTTAAATCGTTTCAAATTTGCTCAAAGTACCAGAAATGTTTTCAACATAAAATAAAAATTCTAATCATAAAAACTTTTTAATTTTCTCATATAAGCAATTGTTAATAATGAAATTTTTAATTAAATTTTTCCGATTTCAAAATTGGCAGCCATCACCAGGTAGACTCTGTCTATGTTACCATGAAAAACAACATTAAACTATAAAGTTATAGCAAATTTCAGTGTAAATGTGAAACGCCGAAATGTAGACTCTGACTGAAAAATCTTTATATCTTTATAAAGAAACCGGGAAAGAGATTAATATAGAAAATAAAATTATGCAAAAAACGATAATGTAAGTTGATATTTCGTAATTCAAAGAAAGGTGTTTTGAAGTAATTTCTTCGCACTTTTATTACAAAAACTGAAGATGATTCGTGGACGAATTGAAAGCGCTCGTGACAGCAACAACTATCGAACTTTTATTAATACTTTTGATTTTGATATAAAAAAAAATTATACGGAAAATCGAAAAATTAAAAAAGAATCATAAAGCAAAGTGTCTCCGTTGCATTTAATAATATTTGCTTGAATGAAAAAATGCTGCCTAAATATACCAATTTCGAATATATATACATAGCCGCACTGATGAGCTGTGAACCAGCGAAACAGTACTGTATATATATATAATATATATATATATATATATATATATATATATATAATATATATATATATATATATATATATATATATAACTTTCAGGAAATAAAAAACAGATGTTTCGCTATAGTTTACTTGTCATAATATAGTTATTAAAGACAAATGCCTGTTTTTCCCCCCGATAACATAGACTAATTTTCATTTTGTTAATTACCTAAGCTAATTTTTATTTTAGGGAATTAACGAGGATCATCTTAATTTTATTAATAATCTTAACTGGAATGCGTATTTCTTTAAAGAAAATGATACGAAATATATAATACACATAAAAATAAGAGTAGTAAGAGTTTATATTTAGTTTACTTCCGGCGGTCTAGTAACTCTCGCTTTCTTTATTTCATCATTTAGTCATCACGTTCCATAAGTGATGTTTCTGGCAAAGGGGAGAAATTGCTGTTTTCTGAGTTTTAATTTATCTATCTAGCATTTATCATTGGTAGTTTTTGACCTTGAATAAATTTTTTTAGCTCCTTATGTTGAGTAGCTTCAAGCCTTGTCTGGAGCGATTTCCTTTCGACTGGACACATGAAAATAAATAACTACAACACAAAAATAAATCAGAACAGATATATTGAAAGCAAGAGATTATATACAAATATTTACATAGAGTCCATTGATATAGTCATGGGGAGACCGTCCCTGGAGAAGGTGTCGGCTGGGTATTCGTCGACTCTCGATCTCATTGTCTCTCGTTGGGGTCTCTCATTGGGTCTCTCCCGTCTTTATGGTACCAACCTTATTTATATAGTTGACACTCCACGTATGCTGATTAGGTAGATCCTGTCACAACACTTTAAGAAAATAAATAAATAAAAATTAAATAAACATGATGCGATGATAATAAAAACATGTCTAGTCAGAATCAAATATCGATTCATCAGATTCCTTGCTATTTAGGCCTGAAGTCGAAATCTGACTGACTTAATTATATCTATGTCTGTGCAAGTGTGTGTGTGTGTGTATGTGTGTGTGTGTGTGTGTGTGTGTGTGTGTGTGTGTGTGTGTGTGTGTGTGCGTGCGATCACATAAGGACGAATAACTCACTGTACCTTCGTCTATCTAAGTAAACAGTGGCTCCATCCTCAACATTAATATCGGATTCACCACATCCATAGCTGCGAGCAATCGGTGCACTTTTTTTTTCCAATTACGCATCGAGTTAGACACCCACTGACCGCAGACACATTTGCAATTTTGTCCGCTTTTGAAGCAGTGGTCAGCAAGTAATTGCGTCTGAAGGAGGGTGGGAAAAGAAACCCCCATGTCCAGAATGACCAAAGCAAACGTTGGGACGCCGATGAAGGTGGACACGACATGATATTAATTGTAAGCGTCTCAGAATAGTCCAGTATAAACGAGGTTGGCGATCGACAAATTTGAGTGGATGAAAGAACGCGGTATATTATCTGATTCGGCAAAGTATTGGTGTTTATATCGCCTTCTGATTCTCAGCTTTACGAAAAATGCTACCTACAAACATATATTTATCTCATTGTGGCAATAGGATAATACTTTCGAGCATGTGGCGTAGTGGATAAAGTACTTGGTGAAATTCAATCGTAACTTACACTCTTCTGGAGGTTGAAGTTGCAATACTCAGTACGAGCAACACTCAAAGTAAAATTTCAAATCACTTAAAGCTTTTGCTCAGTCATGGTTGACGGAACGAGAGGATGATACCTCCGTGCATTAAATAAAGGATACCGTTCGAAGTTCCATATAGACAACAGAAAGATTCCCAGAGTCTGACAATTACACCTTAATAAGGTCGGAGGTTACATAGACCGAAACGTTGTGAAAATAAAGCCGAAGATGAAAACAGTAGTCTGAAGAATGCAAATAATACGATTTTTTTTTTTTTACTTATGCAGAATATGCACCTTGCAATCATCGGCATATTCCGGGCATGTTACGTAAATCGCCGGAAGGTGCCGAAACGCTTGAGCCAACGAAATCGCAAAAATCGACACTTTGCAAATAGGATGCTTTACGTATTATTATTTTACGGTATCTTTTGTGTATTAAATTGGTTTATTTTGATGGGAATAGCTAGAGACAAGGCATGAAGCTACTGGGTGTAAGTAGCTAACAGGAACGAAAGTTGATTATTGCCAAGACAGGATATGCCTATTACCCTTAGTATTGAAAAGAAGGAAAACAATAAGCAGAGAGAATTCCACGACCTTACAGTCCTTGGTAAGAAGCTACTGGAATGGGAATCTGTATTCTATCTCTACATCTCTCTAATACTATATCTTCTCTGTCCCTATCGCTACATCTTTATATCTCTGTATCTCTCTATCTCTATCTCTCTCCATCTCTCTATCTCTCTCTATCTCTCTGTCTCACTATTTATATCCCTCTATATCTCTCTCCATCTTTCTCCCTCTATCTCTTTGTCTGTTTGTCTGTCTCTCTCTCTCTCTCTCTCTCTCTCTTTATCTCTTTGTCCGCTGTCTGTCTCTCTCTATCTCTCTGTCTATGTCTCTCTCTCTCTCTCTCTCTCTCATGCAACATCTCATTTAGGAAGCGTTAAAAGAATATCTATACAACAAAGCGAATAGCATGTACATATCTAGGCACGTATTTTCCTGATGCCTTTGGACTGATGCTCGGTAGGGTGTATATCAGATATCGAACGAGATGGCAAATGAGTAATATCAGTCGCCTACCTCTCAATATGCACGCGTTTACATCTTTGATTAGAATGTTTACTTATACTGATGACTGTAATTTCCAGACTCACTCACATTATTTACATGGACAAACTCGTGGTGTCTTCCTCCATACATCGAACAGTTTAACTATTCATAAAAAAACGGCTATTACATATCAACGTAGCGCCTGTACTAAAGTATTGCAAAAAAAAAAACCTTTCCGTGATCTCTATATATGTTGGGATTATTTCTGTTCAAAGAGTTACAGCTGATAACAATCTTTCCTTCACCATGACAGCGTGCCAAATGGACTTCAGAATCTAGTAAGCGATGATATCTTCTCTTCCCTAAACTCGTCTCTCACAGAAGAGACTTGACTAGTAATTTTATATTCTATCGTTATTGTCATGGTAGGTACTCGACTGAGTTGTGATTTCCACACTGTAAAAAAATTCATAGCAGTATCTTGTCTCTTACAACCACTGCAAATGCATATACAAACAGCATATATATATATATATATATATATATATATATATATATATATATATAATTGAAAATAATTACGTATATAAATGGATACGTTTTGAAGACTAAAAACTAGGCATTTTTATATAAATAAATTATTTGCTTATATCAGATATATTTCGATGCTAAACATTCTTATCAATGAAGAGTCTGCCTTTTTTTCTTTTTCTTGGCCGCATGGTGTAATTCTACGTGCGATAGTCTTATTGTTTGTCCGTCGGTCTTGGTAACAGCTCGATATTTTAAAAAATAAAAATAAAAACCAGTCATCAGCGGGGTTTAAAATAATTACCTATATAAATGGATCCTTTTTGAAGGCAAAGCAACGCTTTTTTTTATATAAATAAATTGGATTGGCTTCGACAATACTATACATATGCGGAGTATACTAGGTAGTTGTCTATTATATAAAGGGCAAAAATCTGTGTGTGTGGGTGGTTGGGTGTTTATATGTCTGGTAAAACCTTTCGACAGACGCGACAAACAATGACAAAATTAATATGATTACAAAGACTAAACTCTCGGAAAATAATATCGAAAAATTGGCCAGGACGATTAATCTTAAGTCTAAAAACCAATGTTATTTCTATGTATTTTATACATATTTAATGTATTTTATGCATAATTGAAATGATGTTGATTTATGTCATTGTTTATACGGTTCCGAGAAACGCCAGGTAGCCCTGCTAGTTAATAAATATGAATTAAACTGAAGTTCTTCGAACGTATCATTACACTGGCGTTGATTGTGAGAGACTACAGCAATGATTGAGATTGAATTGACTTGCGTTGAGAACAGCTAATAACGGATCTCTAAACAACTGCAACATTAATCTCATAACATAAACCTCTCCGAGATGGGGTAAAAGATTATGTTGAACCATCTTCTTAAGAGATATTTGGTCTCTAAATCCTAAATTTCCTACAGAACTCTAACCATGGTTCTGAGTGTGTTATGCTATAAATACTTAATGCGAAGCTTCGCAACAAAGTCAAATACATGAAAGAAAATCGAGAAAGTTCACTCTAATGACATTTACAGATTTCCCCATGTTGCTGTAAATCTAGACTTGGGATTTATTTCTGGTTCAATCATCGTCGCAAGGTCCCATTGATATATCAAAATTATAGTTTGATTGTTTTTGTTAAAATACTAACAGGGCTACTACGCTTTGCTCAGGGGAATAGTAATTTACCTTTATCAATAGCAATTGATTTCCTACTGTTCTCACGCGCAAAGTGAAACAAGTAATTGAAGTTAACTTACCAAAAATACGCGAGTTAAATCTTACTTAGAGGATATAGACGGGAGAAAGTTGTACAAATAAAGAACTTAATTGATAATTAAGACAAAGTTTTCGTGCGTGTTCAAAAATATTATGTTATGCGGGAATTGATAAACGCAAATGCAATTTATAAGTAAGGCTTAAACACGAAAAAATAAATGGAAACATAATAAATTAAGCAAAATTATATTGTGATTAATCATCAAATAATCAATTCACTAAGAGATTTGTAACGTGAATAGATTATTTATTTTTTTATTGCATCTTAAAGCAATTTTAATCTAATATCACGGAAACAGTTGAAATTTGTTTAAAAAAATGAAAAATGAACTTATTTATGAAAAATACCATCTTTTTAAATAATTTCTACGTTTAGCTTCACAAGTTTTTTTTGGCCTTTCAAAAACCTTATCCATGGCGTATTGCAGGATCATTCGAATACGATTTAATTGCCCAACTTAATTCCTGACGTTCCCGTTCAATTCCAGTAGAGTATCGAGCTTGTTGATGTAAACTTTTTTCGAAATATCACAAGAAAAGTTGCTAACAGACTTGAAATGAAAACTATTTAAAAGATGTTGTTTTTCATAAACAAATTTATATTTTATTTTGCTTTTTCTACAAACAAATCTCCATTGTTTTCGTCGTACTATGTTAAAATTCCATTAAGGCTTCATTAAAAATAAAGCATTTATTAAAATTAAAATTAGATCAGTATAATGAGTTTCAAAGATATTCATCCTTTATCAATAAGTAAAAATTGTTTTATTTTATCATTCTTTTGTTACTCGTAGCGCAACGGATAAAAATACTAAAGATAACTATTTCTAACTGACAGTCTTCTGGATATTGAAGGTGCAATTCTCAATACAGGTGATACTATAAATACAATTACGAATTACTCAAGCCATCTATTCGGTCATGGCTGGCGGAACAAAAGTAATCAACCACCGAGGATGAAATGAAAGATTTCCGTTCGAAATATTATACATATTCTCGAGTTCGACATAAAGGTTCCCGTGTCCTACAAGACGCATCTGAAGAAGGTCGGTGATTACATCGGCCGAAATATTGTGAGAATTGTATTCAAAATGAGAACAGTAGTTCGAATATCTTATTAGCCTTCATTGGACAAGTACAATAGATGATTGATCGGTCTTTCTTCTTATCTGCACCCTCTCTCTCTCTCTCTCTCTCTCTCTCTCATTTTCTTTCTCTCTCTCACACACTCTCTCTCACTCTCGTTCTCTTTCTATTTCTCTGTCTGTCTATCTGTCTGTCTCTCTCTCTCGCGCGCGCGTGGGCGTGAAGTTGCTAATCTCAACATTGTTTGTAAATGTTATTGTGGCACGTGTTCTTCAGAATTACATATAATACTAGCAGGGAGACCCGACGTTGCCCGGGATTGAATGATGATCAACGAATATTTCGCACTCCTATATTTTTATTGTCATTGAAATTCGTGAAATCGTTCGGAAGGAAGCTTCACATGCCTTCATGCAGTAACTCAGTCCAAAACGTATGTTATTCTACATTGCACCCTAGAGAACCTACTGTTTCTTTTATAATATTATTTTATACAAACTTTTTTCCAGTTAACGAAAAAACAAAATTAAGAAATTGACGTGTAGTGTTTGAACCTACAGACCACGTCAAGCAACACAAAAAAAAACGTAAATTTTCAAGTTTTATAAAAATATTTTGCAGTTAATGAAAAAAATAAATAAAAATTTGCGTGCGGAGTTTCAACCTACAGACCACGTCATGCAAAAAAAAAAAAAAAAAAAAAAAAAAACGCTATCACCGTAGAATTTTCACAGCTTATTGTTCCATCATTGTTGTTAAACAACATGGAAAAAATGGCTTTACCGATGATTAAAATATACGTTTTCGGTTATCGATTATCGGTAATTATTGGGGGTATTCTGAAACAAAACTTAACTAAGATTACTTCCAGACGTAAACACTGAAGTTCTATAAATTTTAAAGAAAAATTGTTCAGCCGTTTCGGAGTCCATAAGAAACGAACTCACACACTCACACACACACACAAAAGTGCATTTATATAATTGTAGTGATATACCTCGTTTCCTTTCGTCATTCTAATGGTCGTCATCAGTATGTTGTTTTGGACCTCATTATAATACAGCTCCCTTTCCCAGTAGCTTCTTTCCAAAAGCTGAAACCTTGTGGAACTCTTCCTACTGACTGTTCTTCTCCAACCTTCAGCTTTGGTCTCTTTAACACTATTGTCAATAGACATCTTTCTTTGCGATAACCATCTTTCGGTCTTGTAAGCTCCTTACATAAATTGACTTCATTCCATTTCTGGGGCGATTTAATTCTTCAAACACCAGCAAACAGGTTTAATATTGCCTCTGTACACGTAGAAACGTGAAATAGTTTTGTATGTGAAAAGTAACGGAATTGGTGTAATAAATAATTTATTTCGACAAACAACAAGTTGCACAGTTTCCCTTTTTATGTCAATGCCTCACTAATCTATATTTTGGTTGCCTTGTTAGACGCAAGGTCTATTTTTAATGTTTGGGAAATCTGTCCCCAGAAAAAAGAACCTTCTGGATTGAGACGAATAACAGCAGATACTAACATAACATCTGCTAACAGTGAACCGCAATGCGATGGTCGAGAATGTGTCCGAGTTGTCCTTTAGCTTCGTCGTTACGGCACTCTTAAGGATCCTCATTTATTATTATTATTATTATTATTATTATTATTATTAATAATAATAATAATAATAATAATAATAAAAATTTCAAAACTTCCAATCTTTTAATATATGAGGATTTTTAAAGTCAGTTTTTATGACTTTCTATTCCACAGTTTTAATACTTGTAAATTCTTTTAAAATTCCAAAGGGTCACGAAGTTATTCATTTTATTAGATTACTTATGAAGACGTTTTTTACTACTACATAGAGGCTTATCAAGGCCCAGAGATCACTCAAGGATAAGAATTAGTGAGTCTCAGGTGAGATAACACTATAATGATCTGTGATGGTGGAAATGGGTAGAATTTGATTATTTAAGAAGAGGCTTCAACAAGAACTTGTTTACATTAGACTTGAAAACGACCATGTGGTAGTCAGCTGGGAAGCAGGCCAACAGAACAGTCCTACAAGCGGGCAGTTCTAGGAAAGAAACATTGGTCATGGAATTTGCATTTAGTTATTTTATTAATAATAATAATAATAATAATAATAATAATAATAATAATAATAATAATAATAATAATAATAATAATAATAATAATGTTTGTTGAGAAAAAAGATAAATTACGAAAATATATCTCTAAATATTTGTTCGTAAATTTTCAAGGGAGGTAAATTAAAATAAATTTATATCGCAGTTAAAAAGACAGATTTAGTAAAGAAACAGAGAAGGTAATTGCTTACTTTACTCTCTCTCTCTCTCTCTCTCTCTCTCTCTCTCTCTCTCCCTATCTCTCTCTTACTCTCTCTTTCCTTCTTTTCATCTCTTTCTCTCTCTCATTCTACCTCACTCACTCACTCACACACACGCGCGCGCGCGCACACACACGCACACACTCAACGAATCGCGAATTGTATTGTTTTGTTTCAATGGCTTTAAAATGTATTTAAAAGATTAATCTGAGCAAATATTTATCTAATAATGTGAATGAACGTTTTTGTTATCAGTCCACAAGAGCCTTATGAATAAAATGTTTGTTTAAAATTCTAATTTTTCGAAATGATGAAGAGCTAGGAAAACCTGTAATTATATATATATATATATATATATATATATATATATATATATATATATATATATATATATATATATATATATGAAAATAATGGAAATAGTATTCCGACAAAATAGAAAAATAAAAAGGGAAATATCGAATTATGTGTTCATCAACGTTTCGTCTTTATTTTGAGAAAGTCTCCAAATAAAGACGAAACATTAATGAACACATAACTCAGTTTGTTCCTTTCTATCTATCTCTCTCTCTCTCTCTATATATATATATATATATATATATATATATATATATATATATATAAAAGGGTAATAAAAAGTTTTTATTTTGATTTCAAATTATGTATTTTCAAATAAGTTTTCGTTATAATAACTTTACTGTATGTTTATATATATATATAATTACTTTATATATAATTACTTTACTTTACATATATATATATATATATATATATATATATATATATAAGGGTAATAGAAATTTTTTATTTTGATTTCAAATGATGTATTTTCAAATAAGTTTTCGTTATAATACCTTCACATTATATATCATTTTAAAGAATGCTTTCTGATCTATGTAATCGTTTAACTTACAATCGTTTTAAAACAATTATGTTTTCTTTTCAGAATGTTGAATATAAGATGGAAAAAATGCAAGTTCTCACAATTTTCTTATTTCAATTCAACCTGGAGCGAAAATCTGCAGAAACAGCTCACGATATTAACGAATTGTTTGGCCTAGGAACCACTACTGAACGCACAGCACAATGGTAATTTAAGAAATTTCGTATCAACGACGAGAGTCTTGAAGTCAATGAGCGTAGTGGTCGGCCATTGGATGTTAACAACGATCAACCAGGAGTCTTAGTGGAAGCCAATCTACGCACAACTGTTCAAGAACTTGCTTCTGAATTAGACGTAATGTGTACTACGATTTTCATCCACTTAGGAACGATTGTAAAATCAAACAAAAAAAAACTTAATAAATAGGTTCCTTACGAATTGAACGACAACCGAAAAAAAAACGCAGTTGTGAAGTGCATTCTTCCTTTCTTTTACGCAACAAGAACGACCCGTTTCTCGACCAGGTTATGAATTGCGATGAAAAGTGGGTTCTTTAGGACAATCGGTGACGCTCAGTGGTTAGACGCCGACGAAGCTCCACGACACTTGCCGAAGCCAAAGTTGCATTAAAAGAAGGTCATGCTGACTGTATGGTGGTCTGCGACCAGTTTTATCCATTACAGTTTTTTTTAATGCATACGAAATCATTACGACGGAGAAGTACTATAAACATATGGATGAAAGGCATCAAAAACTTGGACCACACCACGCAGCATTAGTCAACAGAAAAGGCCCAATTCTCCTTCACGACAATGCCTGACCGTACGTTGCATAACCTATCCTGCAGAAATTGAGCGAATTTGGCTAAAAAAAAACTCTGCATTATCCGCCATAATCTCCAAACCTCTCACCTATTGACTACTACTTTTTCAGGCATCTCGATAACATTTTGCGTGAGAAATGCTTTAAAAAAAAAATAAGTGATATTAAAAAAAAAACGCCTTCAGCGAATTCATCGCCAGCAGAATGCAAGGTGTTTACGCTACTGGTATAAAAACGTTTGATTTGCGTTGACGATCAATAATTTTTTACTTGATTTTCATCTTAATTTAAAAGTTCAATATATATATACAGGGTGACCAAAAAAGACGGGCTCAAACTCTAATTAGGCCCCGTTTCTTAGTGTTTTGTCCGAATGGAATGAAACTTTGGTCATAACTAGTTTATTATATTCAAAACATCACATCAAAACACTAGGGTCTTTGGCCTTTTTTCTCCGTTCTACAGCATATGTTCTAGATGGCCTCCATTTAGCTTTTGTTTTTTTTTTAGTTCACCCTGTATATATATATATATATATATATATATATATATATATATATATATATAATATATATATATATATATATATATATATATATATATAAACCAGTTGCTTGCATCCCAATGGTCAAATTAAAAAATCAGTTCATTTCCTTGTATATATATATATATATATATATATATATATATATATATATATATATATATATATATAACTTCCGCCTTAAATAATCTGTCAATATGAATTGAGGGCAATTATTCTAAAGACGTTAACAATGAATTAATCAAACGTAAAGAAATCAATAAATCATGTTAATGACATACTTCGCTCTTAATTATCGACACAATGTCAAGAATAATGTGAAATAGTTCGCATCGACAGGCGGCCATTTTGATTGGCTATAATTGAATGGGAAAATGGCGGCATATGAAGACTAAGTAATTGTATTTGGAAGCATATTTGCTCCCAAACACAATATTTGCTCCCAAACATAATTATTTATTTGCTCCAACTTCCTTCGACTCTGTCCATTTCTCAGCCACAAACACATGTAATTACGCATGTAAATTATAAACCATTCGTTGTTTATCAAAACAAAATCTACATATGTCTGGGCTTTTTTTACATAGGCATCGCCACATATCAAAGCCCAGAGGCCACTCGAGGATAAGGGTTAAAGAGTTACAGTAGTGAACTGGACAATATAGTAATCGTTACTAATGGAAATTCGGTCAATTTGTTAACTTAAGAGGAACGGCTCATCAAAAACTTGTTTATGTTGGACTTGAAGACAACAAGATTGTAGTCAGCTGGAAAGCAGGGAAACAGGAGACAGTTCCACAGGCATGCAATACTGAACTCTGAAAATGTGGTTAATACAGAGCTTTATATGTTGCGTATCCTGAGCTACTAAATCCCTCATGAATCGCATTTGCTGACTGGCCTTTACAATGCAATGATTCATCCCCACTTGGAATACAGGTCGCTAGTGTTCACTCGAATTGGCTAGGTGTTCTCCGATTCGTTGAAACGTCTACAGCATCATGCCATCAGATATATGGTACATATTCCCTGCCACGACCCTGTTCCTTCTGAAGTATATGATCTGCTGTTTACCCGACAAGATACACCTGAAGAGAGTCGGACGTTTCATCAACCGAAAACGTTGTGTGACTGACACTCAGTATGAGAACAATCCAAATTGGAAGACGAATTCTGTTATGTGCATGGGTAACGTAGACTATATCGATAGAAATCTTTGAAGCATGAAGTTGGATGGAGTAGGTCAGTTAACAACTGAAAAGAAAAGAAATCTCACCTGTAGTTCATGTGGTCGTTTTTCTTTCCAGCATGCTTCGAGTAAGTCATCGAAAACACAAAGAGACACCGCTGAATGATGTCAGTCTTTTGCGTGTGGTTGTAATAGACTCTCCAGAAGCTCAGTTTGAGTCATATTTAGTCTTGTTTATACACCTGTTCGAATTCACAGCTAGAAACATAACCCCAACTATACATTCTAGTGATGGAACGATTCCAATATCTTCCCGATTCCGATACAATTACCGATTCCGTACTAAAGTCCCGATTCCGATACAATTACCGATTCCGATTCTTTATAAATCTCTAAATACTTAACTATAAAAGTGTTATTCTGTCTTGATCACTGTAAAAAGAAATCTTAAATCTGCATATATTTTATCAGAAGTATGAACACACTTGTGAGGGGATGATCTAGAGAGTTTAGTCTTACTGTTTTTAAATCAATAAATATTTATTATTTTATTATTACTAAAAGCAGATGAAGATGTTTCTTAAACCAAAATCAAATAAAAACGATAATTAAAGGAATCGGTTTTGGCATTGGAAAATAGGCGCAATTTTTTCCGATTCCGATTCCGATACCCCAAAAGCTTCGATTTTTTCTGATTCCCGATTCCTATTCCGATTAATCGTCCCAACACTAATACATACATAATTATTTTTATCGACCTTCTCAACAAGGATCGGGACTCTATAAGAATTTAAAAACCATCAATCCATTTATTCATAAGTTAAGAATTTATAAACCATCAATCTATGTGTAATCCGATGTTTCGGCCGCTTTTGTTGTACCTAATATGTCCTCCGAGTACACGTGATATAGAATTTAAATCCTCTTCTTTCTTCTGGTAATTAATTATTGCTTCCGAGTTGAATAACAGGTTGCAGAGTCAAAGGTGACTTTGCAACTGGGTTCGAATCCTTCTACTGGCAATAATTATCAATGGGCCCGTCTTTTATGGATGTCAAAGCTCACGTTGAAGCGTGTACTTGTTTTGTTCGTTTGTTTTTTCTCACAGTAATGTTCTCTAGACAAAGAACTGTTCTTTGTACGATGGCAATAAGGTACGCTAAGGCTATCTCTACCACTGTATCCAGTTTCTGATTCCTTACGTTTACCCCAATATGTGTCTTCGGGTGGCTAGCCGGAATATTATACCAATTGATAAAGATTACTTCAAGAAGACCATGCACAATTTGAAACGAGGTGCTATTAAATTACTTACCCCTAAACATTTCTAATAGGGTTCAAATCCGAGAAAACATACTGGTCGGTTCAAAATCAATATATCTTTAAAAGTGAAAATGTGTGTGTGTGTGTGTGTGTGTGTGTGTGTGTGTGTGTGTGTGTGTGTGTACGTTTCCCTATACAATAACTTTGTCAATTTTCGGTCTACAGACTTGAGATTGACAGAAGGGGTATTGAGATTTGGGAAAATCTTATTAATCCGTTTTAAGCCAGAAATTTGGCTGTCAATGGGTTAAAGTTCAGCGATTTGACCTCTGAGAACTCTACCAAACTCCTCCGCCAATTTTGGGTCTAACCACTTAAAATTTTAGATATAGGTTCTTTGGACATGTATTAAACTTTGTAACTGGATTTGATCTCAAAACAATAAAGACTAAGAGGTCATGATTTGGGTCAAAGTTTTAAAAAATGACCTCTAAGGTCTCTACCAAATTACTCAACCAATTTTTGGTCTAGATATTTTAAATTTTACATAAAGTGTATTTAGATCTAGGTCAAGCTGCTTAATAGGTTTTTGACCGAAAATTTGGCTGCCAAAGGGTCAAAGTTCAAAAGATTTTACATTTGCGGTCTCTAGCAAACTATGAAGCCAATTTTGGATCTAAACATTTGAAATTATACATAAAGAGTATTCAGACATGCAGCAAGCTTTTTAATCAGTTTTTAGGCGAAAGGTTGAAAGAATTGACTTTTGTAGACTCTACCAAACTCCTCCGCCAATTTGGGGTGTAAACACTTGAAATTTTAGATGTAGGTAACCTGGACATGGGGCAAACATTTTAATTTGATTTGAACCCAAAACAATAAATGTTAAAAGGGTTCAAAATTGGGGTCAAAATTTTAAAAATAATTTACCTCTGCGGTTTCTACCAAATTTTCTCTATGGTAGTTAAGGAAGTCTATTATACAGAAACATATGCACACTTTTTAATATATACATATGCATATAAAGTTAAGAACAGTACATAGGGCCCAAGCATAAGCCGGTCTGAACTGCTAGTAATAACATAATTCGACAATAAAAGATACTTTGTCTCGCGGGAAAATGAATCGCAGCTTTAACTTATTGGAAGATTATCTCATTTCTACACAATCGAAAGCCTTAAATCCATATGGATACTCTATCTAACATGCCAGTGTGACTAATTGATCTATAACCTTGATTCTTATTGTTTCTTGTAAGGAAACCTCGTCCCAAATTTTGGCGGATACCCTTTCCTTCGTCATAAAATATATCTATAATGGAATACATTTATCCTGCCTGTAAAGTTTGAATATCTCTCTTGCATTTCTGCTATACTTAAAAGAACAACACTTACGTATAAAGATGTAATTGTATACATTTATTGTCTATGGCAGTGAATGAGTGCGAATAGTCACAAAAAATGGTGGACATAATTTGATGGTATGCTTTTCCCGAACATATACCAATCGACTCTCGGTTTCAACTTCGGGTCTAATTTATATAACAATTCGTAAAACCCACGCATCTACCTGCAAACGGCTATTCTGAGATTTCACTTGCACCTGTCAATGTAATTACGCTTCTGTGACATTTATTTAGAGACTGGTTATTTCCGTTGGTACCTAAACTTTGGCTAAGAGCATCTTTGCAGGTGGTTTCGAATGAAGCAAAAATTACTTTATCTTCAATAATCAATTGTGCATTGTTTATTCTGAATAAATCAACAATTATTTTATTTTCGACAATGATGCGTGTATTGTTCTTCCAACCAGATGGTCCGGAATATATCTACAAGTTTTTAGGTTTTATATGTGTGTGTGTGTGTGTGTGTGTGTGTGTGTGTGTGTGCGCGTATATATATATATATATATATATATATATATATTCCATCATTATTTCCATGAAATGTGCTCGGCTAAGCCCCATTTTTATTGTTTCTTGTAAGATATTCATACTAAGAACTCGTGTTGCAATTAAAATGAAAAAAAAAGTTTCTCTCGTCACATTCGGCTGAATTTCCATGTATAGGTCTTTTTTTGTAATGTTTTTTCACTTGTCAAACACAACACCGCGAAACTGTTTTCACACTAACTGCAACTTGTTAATCTTCCAATCTTATGTGACGGACCGCCCTATAAACAGTCAAACGTAGGTCACACCATCGAATAATATTTGTACTTTCATAGTGTTCCTCATCTTTCAGCCTGGCAATCATTCTCGTCTCATAAATCTTTATCCTTCAATGGCTCTGTGTTGCCTGCCTAGGCATGGTGTACATCAAATTGAATTCTTGCCAGACCCAATCCCAATGAACAAAGGGTCTTAGGTAGTGGTACAAATGAGTTCTTTCCCCTTTCTTTTTCTTTATTTTCGTTATTAGAGATCCTCCGAGAGGCTCACTCCCCATTTTTATTTTGTCCCTACTCACCCCCTAAATGGGGTACCTACCTTGAAGGACACGGCACAATCCATGCACCTCTATCCCATCCAGCTTTTTTTTCTCTCTCTCTCTTTTTATCCTCCAATAATCATCTTTTTTCTTCCCACTTAAAAACTGGCTTGCTTGTTTTGGTTTCTTAAAACAATCAGGATCACAGCGAGTAGCTCATACCTATAAAAAATTCGAGAGGGTCCTGCTAGCCATCTATATTTTAATAAGATAGCGTGTATGTTATTTATTTTGCATGTTACGCTTACATCCGAGTGACTGTCGTTTAATTGTTATGAACTTCCATTTTTTGTCATAAATAATTTTACCAAGAATTCTTCATAAGTTTTGGTTTTGGTTTCGATTATAGCTGATGGCACTTAAGTCATCTATTTCTTTTGTAAATAATTTTACCAAAAATTCTTCATAAGTTTTGGTTTCAGTTTCGATTATAGCTGATGGCACTCCAGTAATCTATTTTTTTTATATATATAAATAATTTTATCAAGAATTCTTCATAAGTTGTGGTTTTGACTATAGCTGATGACACTCAATTTATATATATATATATTTCATAAGTTTTGGTTTCGATTCAAGCTGATGTACCCAAGTCATATAGATATATTTTTGAAATCACAACTTCATAATCTATAAAAATCAATTGTAAAAGTGATATTCTCCTGAAGGTTGATGGTTCAATTCTCAGTGTGGACAACTGAAAAATACAATTGTGAATTACTTAGAACCTCTATCCAGTCATGGCTGACAGAACGAGAACATGCTACCCCGTGAAGTAAATAAATTCGAAATTCCGTCCAAATTCCTAAGTTCGGCAGAAATATTTCTAAGTTCGGTTTATTAAACTAATAATCCGATCATTATGAATTATGAAATATATATTCCAGGCAACACGGTGAGTAAGAATGGCAACATTATATATTTTGTAAATTTTACCATGTAGGAAGTCTGCCTTCTAGACTGTCCTCTCCCTAAATGAAGACAATTTTTCAAGTAAACAAGATACAAAAAATTTAATAGAGAAAAGAATTGCTCAACATCAAATTTTGAGTTAAACTATGTAATAAAATTTTAACTTCACATGCATAAATGTATAACGTGAACTTCTAAATCAATGAACTGATATGAATTTTTGGGGTAAGTATTTTAGGCAACATGATCAGTAACATGGGTATCTATATATCAATAGGATAGCATGTGTGTTATTTTGTGTATCACGCTTACATCCGAATGACTGTCGTTTAATTTTTATGGACTTCCATTTCTTGTAATAAATAATTTTACCAAGAATTCTTCATATGTTTTGGTTTCGATTATCGCCGATGACACTTTAGTAATCTATTCTTTTATAAATAATTTTATCAATAATTCTTCATAAGTTTTGGTTTCCGTTTCAATTCAAGCTGATGAACCCAAATCATATGGATATATTTGTTTTATTTTTGAAATCACAACTTTATAATCTATAAAAATCGATAGAACATTAACTCTGTAATAATATATAAAAAAACTGTAAGAATTAAAATATCATATTTAAGCGTAGTTTACAACCTGGCTACGCCGGGCGACCCTGATAGCTTAGATAAATACTTTTGCATTTTTAACAAAAGAGCTACAATAATATCAGAGCGTCTCCATTTACTTGAACATCTACAGAATGCCAACATCAATATATTACATATGAATGAGTCCCCTGTGGAATTTCCACAGGTCCCGCTAGTCACACTTTTTAGTTTAGATTTTTAGGTATCTCTGTTGCGTTCAGCACTCCTATTTCAACCGATGAATTTGTGCATATTTTTTCTTTTTTAACTACAAAACGTCAAACCATGACGTGGCATGATAAAATAAGCCATGTTTCTGAATTTTTGAGATGAGGATTGGTTAAACATATTATCTGGATTCTTCGGACTACTATTCTCATCGCTACACCTGAAGAATGTCGGAGGTTACGTCGACCGAAACGTCATGAAAATGACAAATCAAGACGAGAAAAGTAGTCTGAAGAATCCAAATAATAAAATATGGTTTCATCCATGTAGCGAATGTAGTATTTTGGTTATTGAAACCCCAAAAGGATGCCGGGCGTCATATGTTTGCCTTGCGCTATTTTCTATTTTATAAAGAAAATTTTATAAAGAAAATTTACTATGCTGCGAGCATTTTGTGACATTTTAGAGATAATCACAATCCTTCAGTGGCCTTTGGTCGTAATATATGGTGACCCAAAATAGAAAATAATACATTTTCCAGTTATTATCAACACTTAAATCTGTTAGTTTTTCACAAAAGAGAAAAACCAATTTTAAAATTTTAGCTTCTTGCATCAAGTAGCTTCATGCTTTGTCTGGAATGATTTCTAAATAAAAAAAATGTACATTATAGTATAAATCACCCGTGCATTTGTATTAGCTCCATCACCAATTCCGGGCAACGCCGGATGAAATTCATACGTTTGATCGTTGATACCACCCGACACCAAAATGATAGACGACTCTTCGGCGTATGATATTTCGGCATTTAATAAGCGCTCTGTTGTCGAGCGCGCGATATTATCAAATTCGTCGAAGGCCGACAATGATTTAGTTGCGCGTGTTTGACAGAAAATCACATTTTATCGCCAAAGTCTTGCCTTGCATATTGCTCCGACGTGTGGCACGCTTCGAACTTTAATGCTCCGGCGACGATTTATTTGAAATTTCAAGAGTCTTGAATTATCAAGCGATGCAATTAAACGCTTTCGTTGAAACGAAATGAGGTACTTGTAACCGCGCGGATATTTATACCCGATTAGGAACACGGGTTACAGCCGAGAATTAGACGGACTACAAAGATGTAGAACGGTTTATTTTGTTTTCATATTAGAGCTCAGGTGCCCCTTCTTGTCAGCTAATGAGTCTCGCCGTGCCGATCATACATAATCAGCGGTTGCTGGCGTAAGATCTTCCACATTAAATAATTTCGTTTTAATATCGCGAGACAACGTTCATGTCGTAAGTCATGCCGATTTAAACTTGGCTGTGTTTCGTAATGAGAGCAATGCTTATTATGGGCGATTTTGGAAGCTACATATAGAGCACCGTTGGTAAAAGTGCCGAATAGTGAACAGTCGAGAAATCGTAAACAAAAAAAAAATAGACAACAAATAATTGACAACAAACGCAGTAAAATTTAATTATCTGCCAACATGTATACTTTTAATGTGCTGAAATTGTTTATACATTTTTTTTCTCGGAAAATGATTTCTGCCTCAACAGAAAAATGTTCAACAAAATGCTTAAACAAAAAAAATTTTTATTGAAGAATATTGATTAATATTAAACGTTAAAAAGGAAGATACTCGAATTTAAATTAAAAGAAAAAACATTTTATTCCAACACAATCAGATGTGAAACCATTGTCAATAATTTTCCCCACTCTTTATCTGTGCCTAAATCAAAACGTAGATTCCATTAACAAAGCTTCTTTCTTAGAACTGCACGCCTGTGGAACTCTCTACCGCTTGCCTGCTTCCTTCCTGACTTCAACATGAATGTCTTCAAGTCCAACATAAACAAATTCCTGATGAACGACCCCCTTAAGTAATGACACGTTATCAAATCTCCAATACTAATGAATACTGCAACACTATCCCATTGATTACTGTACACAAAATAACCCTTATCCCCGAGTGGCTTCTGGGCCCTGATAAGTGGTGACCTTCATGTAAACAAAAATGTGTCTTATGAACTAATAAAAATGTAATTGGGAATTTTGTTGCACTTTTTATAAAATTACTCATTTTAAAAATAATTCATATTTGGTAACATTTTTGTAACAGTGCTTTTTTTTTACTAAACGATAGTAGCGAGGTTTTCCGAATATAGCCCACCCACCCCTCCCCGCGAATAGAGCCTCTCCTGAGATATTGTTAAGAAAACTCTGGTAATTAGTGCATCTAATGCATTTTTATATTTTTAATGAAGGGGGATTTTGAATTGCAAGTAATTACCTTAGGTTATTTAACATTTTTGTTACAGAGTTTTTTACTAAAAAATAGCACCGAGGTTTTCCAAATATAGCCCCCCCCCCCGCTCCAATATAGCCTTTCCTGTGGTAATGCATTTTTATATATTTAATGAAAAGGGATTTTGAATTGAAAATAATTACCTTGGTTTTTTTACTGTTTTAAGCTGTAAGACCTTCGCCCCTTTTCTTAATCTCCTTTGATTAATCACTGAATATTTATTTATGTTTTACAAAGAAATTATGTTTTTGCTATATTAGCTGTGATATTATTATACATATTTCATTATTTTGTACGAATAAATTTCATTTTTGTTGCATAAACGGTGATATTATTATATGTATTTCATTATTTTGTACGAATAAATTTTATTTTTGTTGCATAAACTGTGATATTATTATACGTATTTAATTATTTTGTACAAATGAATTTCATTTTTTCTGTATTAATTGTGATATTATTATACGTATTTAATTAATTATGCTGTATAAATAAATTTTATTATTTCTGTATTAATTGTGATATTATTATATGCATTAAATTAATTATTTTGTACAAATAAATTTTATTATTTCTGTATTAACAGTGATATTATTATATGGATTTAATAAATTATGCTGCATAAATAAATTTCATTATTGCTATATTTAATTAAAATGTTTTAATTATAATAATTGTAATATTTTTTTATTTTGAACATATAGTATGTTATGTATGATTTTATTTGCAGTTTATTTTATTTCTTTCTATTTAATATTATTTTGTCTTTAATTAATTATTGCATTTATTTCTTCTATTTATTTATTTAAATTCGATATAATCCATGTATAATATATGATTTTAATTAAATAAAATATATTGTTCTTATTAATATTATTATAATAAAACAATGATCGTTTTTGTGACGAAATTTATTGATCATTCGCGGATTTTGAATATTTTCAATGTCGTTTTTTCTTTTGCAAATTAAAATTAATCTAATCATCGTTTTTTATAATGAAAAAAATCATTAATAATTTACTGATTTGGGATTTGTTTTACGATTTTACATTTTTGATCGATGTATTTTTCTTTTTAAATGAAAAAAAAAGTTTTTTACGAAATATATTTACAATATTTGAAAACTTTATTGATATAATTTGATAAATTTGTATTTTCTTCTAATGTTTTTTATTAAATTTAATTAATTTCTTTTGTCAAAAAATGTAAAGTAATATAATAATCGTTTTTATAAAGGCAAACTTTATAAATATTTAAAATGTGTAAAAGTGCAATAAAATGCCAATGATATTTTAATTAGTGCATAAGGCACATCCGATTGAGTTAAAATAAAATAGTTTTATTTAAAGTCAAGTATCTTCCATTTTATATTTTTCGGGAAATTTTTATGGTTAAGCATTTTGTTGAACATTTTTCTGTTGGGGCAGAAATCTTTTTCCGACATAATCTCTCTAACTTCTTCAAACCGTATTTATCAATAACATAAACAACAACACAAACAATAACTTTTTATTTATTAATTAATAAAACATGCTAAGAATCGCATAAAAATACCACATAATGCAATATTTACAAAAAATATATACATTTTTAAGTTATAATGATTCATACTAGTGTCATCGTTCGCTTGGGTGAGGTGATGGTGGCATTTTAAGACGGAAGGACACCACTAATATTTTTCTATTTAGATTGTTTTTGTCATTTTTGTCTTATTTATTAAGAAAAATGTCAACAATGTTGAACATTTTGGAAGAGAAATTGACATTATGAGAATATTAGTGTCACTGACAAAATTCCACGTGTCATTATTATTTCTAATGATGTAAATATAATGTCCTAAATTTGTACTATTCAAAGTGAGCATAATAGTTGCTTTTAATTTAAAATTTGAGCAAAATTTTTTTTTTTTTGTATTGAAATTCATGATTTCGGCATTAATTCGCCGAGAAGTGTAACTTTCACATAAGAATCCATTTATTTGAGCACACAAATATTTCATTTCAGTAGAAAAAGTCCTAGCGAATTTTTCCAAGTGTTCAGTAATTTGTTGACAATTGTCACAATGTTTGAGCACTGAAGAATTAGTTTTAAGCTAACTTTTGAATTGCTGGCGATCATCAATAGGAGGAAGTTTATTAGCCATTCTCAGTGGATTTTTATCAGTCAGCACAGTTTGGAATCCACAGACAGCTTTAAAGGTGCAATTGCATTCATTATCTGGTAGTCTGTGGCAGTGAAATTCACGTATCTCTACAATTATATAAATGCAACTTTGTCTGTCTGTGTGTGAGTTCGTTCTTTATAGACTCCGAAACGGCTGAACAGATTTTCTTTAAAATTTACAGAACTTTAGTGTATAAGTCTGGGAGTGATCTTAGTTAAGTTTTGTCTCAGAATACCCCTGATAATTACCGATAATCGAAAGCGTTATTTTAATTTATCTATCATCGGTAAAGCCATTTTTCCATGCCTTCGCTTAGCAACAATGATAGAACAACGGGTCGTGAAAATTCTACTGTGGGTAAGTTGATTGCGTGTTTTTTTTTTTTTTTGTTTTTTAGCTGTTTTTTTTTTAGGGGGCGGGGTTGCATGATGTGGTCTGTAGGTTCAAACTCCGCATGTAAATTTCTTAATTTTTTTCATCAGCTGCAAAGAATTTTATAAGACTTGAAAATTTGCGTGTTTTTTTTGTTGGTTTTTGTTTGTATGTTTGTTTGTTTTGTGGTGTGTGTGTGTGTGTGTGTGTGTGTGTGTGTTTTGTTTTTTTTTCATGACATGGTCTGTGGGTTTAAACCCCGCACGTAAATTTCAACGTTTTTTTTTTTTTCGTTAACTGGAAAGAAATTCATATAATATAATTTTATAAAAGAAACAGTAGGTTCTCTATAGTTCAATTTTGGACTGCATGGAGGCATGTGAAGCTTCCTTCCGGGCGATTTCACGGATTTCGATGGCAATAAAAATATAGGAGTGTGAAATATTCGTTGATCATCATTCAATCCCGGACAACGTCGGATCTCTCTGTTAGTTTTAACTAGGTACGGGTAATTTAATGGCTACTTCCGTAGGGGGGTATGGTTTTGAACGGCGGCTAATCATAACAATTTTTTTCATTTTCGATTACTTTTTATTGTTTTTGAAAGATTATAATTTAAAGTTAATTTCTCCAAGAAAAAAGTGTGTGAAATAAAAAAATACATGGAATAATTTTATCTCAAATCTGAAAACCCGTACAGTTCTCGTAAAAATTCATTATGACAAAAATCGTGTTTACATTTTTCTGGCAAGAAAAATATAAATTTTCTGGAATTATTTCCAAGTTAAGTATTAAATTAAAATCTTAAGATAATAAATTAATACAATAATCATCCAAAAATGTGACAGTAGTAGGAACCAAACTTGCTTATCGTGTCAAAAAAAACCTCTGGCGGCAAAATTCAAATATGTATGGAAGGACAAATTAGACATAATTTATTTCTTTATTTAACATTATCCCAGCATACCGAGCGACTGTTTTTCCTTTTTTTTTTTTTTTTTTGAGTCGCAGGCTCCCTTCTTTCATTTAAAAATGCATAAAAGTTAATTAAATTAATTAATTCTACTACTGACAATTTATTCGTTGAAAAATAAGTTAGCACCATTATTATTATTTGTTTATTATTGTATTCTTATTATTATTATTATTATTATTATTATTATTATTATTATTATTATTATTATTATTTATTTATTTATTTATTTATTTATTTAATACAGAATTACAATTGGTTAAGTATACAATTTATAATCATTGAAAAAATTAAACACTAAAAAAAATACAAACCTACGTTAAAATTTATCGTAATGTTTACGTGAAATTTAAATTTGATAAACAAAAACAGGTGGGTATTTGAAGAGAGGGGGAGGGTGTGTAAAACAGATTGGTTTTCTTTTCAAGTCTGTACATCCTTACTTACCGACATTGAACGTTCGTATAATTTTTACTATTTTTTAATTAAATTATTTTTCTATTTTCCTGTTTTTCAATTTAATTTTTTTTTACTTTATTTTCCAAGATTATATGAACATTATCTTACGCTGATGATTATACGTTCATGCGGACAATGGAAATATTAAAATCTGACATGTAAAGATTACGTTAAAAATGTAATCGTAAAAAAAGTAGAAATAATTCTTGCAATTATAACTTTTTGTGTGAATGCTTAACAATGCTTAATTCAATGATAATATTGGTAGTTCGAGAAAGTAATTTTTCCTCGAGTAATATCGATTTCGTTAATACAGACTTTAGGGGCTTTTTTCGTAATGTTTCTGTAAAAAAATTTTTTTTTATTGTTACAAATTACGATGCTTTATTTACATAAAAAAGCAATAATAAATTATTGCGATTTTTTTTATTTACTACTGAAAACCATAACTTTAGTAAAGGTATTTTTGTTTAAACAAAATTATACATTTTCACTAAGATTTAAATAAAAATAATTAGTTCATGATATTCCGCGATCATTATTTAATAAATACCGAAAAATTCATTAAAATTGGTTAATTTTTTTATTTTTCGTGAATTTTTAAGTAAAGGGAGGGGTCAACATGTTTATACATTTTGAGCATCGTCATTCATTTTGCCCGTACCTAGTTTTAACATATTTCTGTGTTTTACTTTCTTCAAAATTAAATAATTGTTATGCACTGTCAGGGCGATTGTTTATCAAACATTTCCAAAATGCAATGACATCTTGTTGGCCACTAATAAAATCATCTTCAATCGATTCTCTAAAGTCAACAACACTGTGAGCGCCAGGGATTAGCAATAGTAAAAAAATAATAATTAAAAAAAAGTTGCTTATCCCACGATTCTCCGCAGTTAGTGGTAGAATATTTTTACTATCTTTCCAGTGTGAAGTTAATCGACTACCTCACAAATCGACTGCGACCATCTTTATTGTGTTCGTGTGACTGTCGCAATGATAGCTTTGAGCGAAATCTATATAAATTAAACAGTAGATGTATGTGTGTGCGTTTTTCTATCTGTCTCTAGTACGCAAATATTTAAACGATAAACTCTAAAACTACTGGTACCATAACACCGAAATTAACAGAAAATACTAATCATAGATCAAGAGTAAAATTTTTGTTTGGGTGGATGAATAATGTGTATAGGCATATATTGGCAAGCTGAAATGCAAGCTGTTCATTTCAACTTGCTGACACACTTTTACTACTTTCTGCGCATGCTCAAATCCAATTCATTTGTTCAAGTCGTTAATTATTAAATCTTTATTACCTATCTCTCGATAGCTACATCCGTAAGAGACGCATCAGGAGAGCTAAACGGGTTGGTTTCGATACTAGCTGATAGCCCCCGAAGTAATTTCTTTCTTTTTTTTTTTTTAATTTTAAATTCACTGCTATATATTAGGTACAATATAATATTCAATAGAGAATTGGCTCCGTAATAATAAACACAAAATCTGTATTAATTAAAATATATGCAAGCATATTTTACGACCCAGCAAAGATGGCGCCCTCCGCTAGTTTTAATTTTTTTTAAATTAAATAGAAATACGTATGTAAAAAAAATTAAATAGAAATACGTATGTAAAAATACGTGTAGAAAGCCATCCAACGCAAAGAATAAATATTTTAAAAGAATATTTATCGATATATTTTAGTGATAATACTCGCCCTTATCAAGATTTTTTCTCCTACGCTGCATAATGGTGCTGTTAGGCGGATCATGGTGTTGTTTTTGTTGTTGTTGTTGTTGTTGCTGTTGTTGTTGTTGTTGTTGTTATTATTATTATTATTATTATTATTATTGTTATTATTATAATTATTGTTATTATTATTATTATTATTGTTATTATTATTATTGTTATTATTATTATTATTATTATTATTAATATTATTATTATTACTGTTTTTGTTGTATTATTATTATTATTATTATTATTACTACTACTATTACTATTACTATTATTATTATTATTATTATTATTATTATTATTATCATTATCATCATCATGTATTATTTATTATTAACTGTTCCCAAATAGTTTTAAATTCTATCCTAGGTCGACTTAATAATTGATCGCCATCCATCATATGTGCTGGTATTAGGATGGTGCAAAAATAATGTATTTTTTTGACATGAAGTTGAATGTCAAAAAACGACATTGTTTTTGCACTAACCTAATACTTTGAAATTCTCAAGTTCGACAAAACATTCCAGAGTTTGATAAGATACATCTAAAGAAGAGGTTACATCGGCCGAAACGTTGTGAGAACGTTGTGAAATTGCACTCAAGATGATATATATATATATATATATATATATATATATATATATATATATATATAGCTAATTTAATCACATAAATTAATATACAAAAGTATTTTTATGCGTAAACTAAGTATTTACTCCAAAAGTGCTCAATACATAGGTAGAGCTAGATAGTAAGTTATAAAATATATATGGCAATTAAGCTACGCAGAATATTCCGCGTTTCATCCACGCTAGGATTCGTCAGGCATAAACCGTGGATGAAACGCGGAATATTCTGTGTAGTTTAATTGCCATATATATTTTTATAACTTACCATATTAATATTATTGGAATTTTTCCCCCTTTCCCTTGTACATATTTGTGAATTATTCCATGGATTTCGGTCTTTGGATTATTTTGGACCATCTTCCAATTACGGGATTTCCTTGGATTTTACTTGTGCAAATGGAAATTCAATTAACTTTCTTGAAGTTATATATTTGGATTTTACCGTCATTGGATTATTTATCTTTCACCAGACTATCCATTCACGTGTAATCACCTTTTTCTTCACCATATTCCCTCTGCTTCACTTTTTTTGTTATCAAGTAAGATCTTTGACTTACTTGTTGTTTCATCAAATACTTTTGTATGTAAAATCCGATCTCGCATTTTGCATTCTGATGAGAAAGAAAGTATTTCTTCGAAACTCCGCGGATTAAGGACTATCCACTTATCAAGTGTTTCCTTTTCAGATTAAATATGTTTTAACTCTTTTTCAAAGTGTTTTTTAATATGTTTTATTAACTGTTTGCTCGTATATATGTGTGTGTGTGTGTGTGTGTGTGTGTGTGTGTGTGTGTGTGTGTGTGTGTGTGTGTGTGTGTGTGTGTGTGTGCGTGTCTACGAGCCTGTATGGATGGACGCTTCTTTTTAATGAAAATTCACTCTCGCTTCTGACATACGTACTGCGATTTGCTCACATAAATACACATAGTTATGAGTGGATGATTTTATGATACGTGTGTGTACTTGATGAACTTCGCTCGCTTGCTCTCTCTCTCTTTCTTTCTTTCTTTCTTTTTCTCCCATTCTTTTGAATACAGAGAGAGAGAGAGGGGGAGAGAGAGAGAAAGTACCCCGATTTTGCTGAGTGCGTAAGGTGACGAGACTTAATTTTGATCAGTCCGTAATTAGCTTATTCATCACACCAAAACTTGCTGAATTGAAAGATTACCCAACTATTTCCTAAGGGAACGCGCCTGTTAATGAATTAATCTACTTATAGTTGTCTTAACTAATCTCTGACATGTTAAGCCGTATAATTCGCTAATTTCGTGCTCTCTTCTCATTGGGGTAAAAAAAAAAAAAAAGCGAACAAAACGCCGGTCCTACTACGGATTCGTTCCGGAGATAATATATCTTAATAAGCACACCTATTGCCAGACGATGACAGAGCATCCAGGATTATATTTCATCCATCTTTTTTTCTTTTTTTTTTTTTTTTTTTTTTGCTTAGATGTGTAATGAGATATTCCTTTTTCGGCTAACTTTATGAATAAAATTATAATACAAAATAACTTACCCGCATCTTTGACAACGCTCACTCTCTTGACGGGAAATTCTCGTACCTGTTCTGTTTTGCCGTCATGAATTCAGAATTTTCTGTGGGGGTTCACAAAAATAATCACATAGTAAAATTATTATTACATGTGTGTGCGCAATTATTATATAATGTATCTATAAAATTTTATCATAATATATAATACTAGCATTTCAGCCCGGCGTTGCCTGGACGTGTACGTTGAGCAAAAAAAAAAAAAAAAAAAAACGGTAATTTTTTTTAACTTTGACCCTTATTATGACCACTTAACATTTATTGTTTTGAGCTGGAATTAAGTTATTAAGTTAGATCCATGTCCAAGGAACCTATATCTAAAATTTCAAGTGTTTATGCCCAAAATTGTCGGAGGAGTCTGATAGAGTTCTCAAAGGTCAAATCGTTGAACTTTGACTCCTTAACGGCCAAATTTCTCGCCGAAAACCGATCACAAAGATTTTTCCAAATCTCAGTACCCTGTATATTAAATTTCAAGTCTGTAGACTTAAAATTGAGCGAGTTATTGCGTAGGGAAATGTACACACACACACACACACAGACAAACAGACACGTTCACTTTTTTAGATATACTAGTATTTCAGCCATGCATTGCCTGGATGTTTGGATGTGTATGTTGAGCTAAAAAAAAAAAAAAAGAAGTGGTAGTAGGAAGGCAGGCTCAAACCCGCACCGGGAAGGAGGAAAAGAACGGGGAGAAAACCTGATGTCTTTGCTGTTACGACCACTGCCAAACCGGAAGTGACGTAGGTTTAAATTAAGGCTAGACACTCGAAAGGAGAGGATGACTTTCAAAAAATATCGGCGAAAAAAGCAAACCCCTGTTGAAAAGTGCCAAGTTGAAGGTGAAAATATTAATCAATAGTAAAAAAATATTAGCAATTTTACGATATTTATCGTCTGAAAGGTCGAATATCAAAACGATATTGATCTTAGTAAAATCCGTCGCCTCTGTCGAAAGTTTTAGACAGACATGCAAAAATACATACATACATTTATATATTAGTAGCTAATTTCGACCCAAACCGATTAAAAATCTTGCCCTCTCTCTCTGAATACCCTTTATGTAAAAGCAAAAGCTTGCCCTCTCTCTGAATACCCTTTATGTAAAATTTCAAATGTTTAGACCCAAATTTGTCAGAGGAGTTTGGTAGAGTTCTCAAAGGTCAAATCGTTGAACTTTGACTCCTTAACGGCCAAATTTCTGGCCGAAAACCGATCACATAGATTTTCCCAAATCTTAGTACCCTGTATATTAATTTGCTCAGTAGGGAAGCAAATAAATACACCTTACTCATCGGGAAGCTGGTCCCCATTTCCTCTTCACTCTTCACTTGTGCCTAATTTGCTCGGTGGGGGAGTAAATAAATACCTTGTCTTTTTTCTATTGTTCTTGGCCTTCGGACCAAGATCAAAGTGAGTGTCTGTTCCGGCAGATACTGCAAGCAAAGACCATATGTGGGGGAAACCCCACATATAAGACCTTGGTCAATGTAGGGGCAACCCTTCATACCAATTGTCACTATCCAGCTACCCTACTCCACGGGGAGTTGGTCCCCATTTCCCCTTCACTCCTCACATTAAAAATCAGCATTGTGCCTAATTTGCTCGGTGGGGGAGCAAATAAATACCATCTGTTCTGCAGATGCTGCACTTAAGATAATTTGTCCCAGTCAATGGGGAGGAAACCCTCTATACTGGGACAATTACTATTTTTGGACCCAACCAGAGTGCCCCTTTTCCTTTTTTTTTTCGGAGAGTTGGTTTAACCCCACTTTAAAAACGACCTTGTGTCACATTTTGCTTTGGTGGGAAAGCAAATAAATACTAATAGAAAAGAGGGTTGCCTTTTTTCTGTTGTTCTTGGTCTTTTTTACAAGATCAAAGTGTACTATCTGTTCTCAGTATACTAACTTTTCTTTGCACAAAGACCGGCGACCACCCACTTGACAAATCTTTGGTCAAGTTCAAGGGTTTTTTCTTGTTTGGCCTCAAAGGACCGACCCCATTCTTTGGGTGAGTGCTCCTTAAGGCATTGTTTTGTTTGCTTGTTTATTGTTATTAACTGTTACTCCTTTCTATTTCTTGCAAATAGTCCAGTGTCTGGACCCAACTTAAGCAGCCGGCTTGGCTAGGGGAAACCGACGTGCCTTTTTAGGCGAAGGTCCCCCTGGTTTCCAAATCGGCGAGTTGGGAAAGGGCACTGGGAAAACACCGAGAGGAGGCAGGCCTCTGCCTCTGCCACCATGGGGGACGCCCTTAGTGTAAGGTCCGTGTCGGGGGGCACCACACACGGTGGTGCTCCAATGTTCGTGGCGGTAGATACCACACCCTTTGGTACCACAGTGATCGATTCGGGTGGCACCACACACGGTGGTGCCCCAATGCTCATGGCGGAGGGTACCACACCCGGTGGTACCCCAGTTCCCGTGTCGTCCGTGTTGGGGGGTACCACACTCGATGGTACCCCAGCGATCGAGTCCGTAGCGGAGGGTACCACACCCAATGACACCTCAGGGATCATTTCGGGGGCTACATTCTCACCCTCACTGGCAGTATACGTTATAGATTTCTTGTCGAGCATCGCCTACTCGCCTTCACCGCCCCCCAGGATCGTGATGGAGGACACCATACCAGGTTCGTTCTCACAGTCGGAAGCAGGAATGCTCGAGTTGGTTAAGAGGGTAGGCAATCCTGGTTCGTCAACACCCAGAGAAACCGAACAAGCAGACTTCCTAAACCCCTGGGAATTTGCAGGGAAAAGCAGTACAGGGATCACTCAAAATACTATGTTTGGTAACACAGAAGCAGAATTTGGGAAGGAGTTCAGCAAATACGTTGAGCAAACGCCAGGCGGAGAATGGACCGCACCAAGACCATGGGGTAGAAAGAGGGCACATAAGGTGGAACAGAGAGTGGCCAAATCGTTGCAGTCATCAGAAGAAAGAACATCCAATTAAAAAGTGGAGTTCCCTAAACTTTGCAGTGGCGGGCCCCAAAAGCAACAGAGACGACAAAACAGAATGGCCGAAGCTGAATCAAGACCAGGGAAAAAGTTCCCCGAAGAGTATAGAAAACTCTTTCAGGAGAAATACAAAGATCTCACATACGGGAACACGATCAAATTGATTCCGGGATTACTGGAGAGCCTAAAGACAAGAATAGTCTCGCTAGTAACTTCGGACCAGAAGAACAAAGGGCTGACTGGTGCATCAAAAGACAAAATGATGACCATGATTATTGAGCAAAAAATCCCGGCAACATACATTGTACGGCGAAGTTATGCGATGTGGGACCTCCTTCTTTCGACTGCAGATGAAGCGGAGAAAATAACAAGGGCATACATCATTGGAAAAAGAATTAAATACAAACCGGAATATCTGGAGAAACGAAAGACAACAGTTTCCGTTTTAGGTGTACCTTGCTGCATCTGTGAGGACCATCTAGGAACCATTTTTCCCAGTACGGAGATGTGGAGGCTGTGAACCCGGTATGCAGCCCTAGGAATATCGCCACCGGGGACTATAAACTGACAATGAAGGTGAACAGTACGAGAATTGGCTGATGTCGATAATAGTAGAAGGAAAGCGGCCCCACTGCTGGCACTGTATGTTGCCGGGCCATATGGCAAAGTCCTGCCCTAAACAACTTCCTGCAACCCAGCCAGCAGCGACTCTCCCGAAGAAAGAGACAAAAGAGGACAAAGAGAGCAAAACTCCAAAAGAAAAGGCCACCAGTGTGAGTGCAGTGGTGGGAAAAGGGAAAAAGATGGAGAAACCAGCAATGGCAGCCGGAGCCTCAAAGGAGGAAAAAGGAGGAACAAGAAGGAAGTTGCCCTCAGAATCCGAGGGTAAAGCTGGATAGAACACGGTCGAAGTCAAGACCATGACAGTACAACATAAAAAGGCGAAAGAAGACGAGGAAAACTCTGCTCAGCCACCACCTCAACTACAAACCCCCATAAAGGAGCAGAATATCCCATCCCATCAAGATACCCCCACAACTACACCCGAGGTAGAAGCCTCAGAGATTGAGCCCCCAGAGAAAGAGGAGCTCAGCAACTCGCAAGCGGAAATAGTCAGGACGGAGAGGACAAGAAAGAGGCTGTTCCTACCTGGTGAAAGGATCTGCGAGATAAACGAGTCTCGGTTACTAACTGAACTAAGTGCAAGCCAACAGAGGAATTTGAGGCAATTGGAGAAGTTCACGGAGGTGAAGGGGGAAAAAATGGAAGACCCTGGAAACTTTCGTGATGTTCCGTTCTTGATTACCTTCGTCCGAAAAGAAAAAGGGGCCAGGGTAAAGGCATTATGGAGAATGCTAACCGAGGCAAGGGAAGCCATATCCGGAATCAAATTGGTCGAAATAGAACACCCATCACTAAGTCAGATTGAAGCAAAATGTGAAGGGAGGGTCCCTATATATGTTCACTCATCCCTTTATAGAGCTATCAAATTAACCTTTCTCCTGTACGTGGGAGGGCTGGTCCACGGAGGTCAGTTCACAACGGAGTTGTTGACTGGCAGCATCGGTCAGTACTTCGGCGTCCTCACCCCCCGAGGATTTTAGACTCGCACTCGACAAATACTACTAGTAAGGGAATTATGGCAACAACCTTAAACCTAGCTAGTTTAAATACGATGGGCATGAGATCCCGAAGCAAGGCTGCTCACGTGCTGCGGGATCTCATGGCCCTTGAAGTAGATATAGCTGCGATTCATGAGACCCACTTTTTTTGGCCCGGGGATTGCGATGTGCTGGTGAACGATTTTGCCGTTTACTCAGCATATGGAAATTCCCATAGTCGTGGAATTTCTGTACTAGTGAGTCGCACCCTAGCTAAGACGGTTACTGTAGTTCATGCGGACGCTCATGTAAGGCTGGTAATGGTCGATGTTACCGTTAAAAGCGGTAAGTTCCGAATTTTGGCTGTTTACGCGCCCAATATCGCTGGGGAGAGGGTTTCCTTTTTTCGGCAGGTGGGGGTGTTCCTATCGGCGGATCCGGAGTGGGTAGTTTTAATGGGGGACTGGAATGTCATCCTTGACCACAAGATAGATAAGGTCGGGGGGATAGAGGGTCGGAGAGGTGTGAAAGTAGCCTGTCTGACCTGATGGCCTCATGCGATCTTGTCGACAGATTCCGTCTGGATCACCCGGGGAGGGGAATGTGGACGTGGCAAAAAAGTGAGGCCTCCTGTTCAAGTACCTACTTGAATAGGATGTTAGTAAGAAGAGGCGACATAGATTTCTTATCTTGTCCCACGTTCCACTGGCTAGGTCATTCTGACCATAAATTAGTAATGGCCCGTTTGAGAGAAGTAGTAGGTCTAGGTTGGCTGGCTACTGGAAGTTGAACGCTTCCTTACTGGAGATGAACGACTTCCGGGAACGGCTGACAACACTAATTCAGCGGGAGTTAGTGGGAGCGATTACCGGAAGTAGCTGGTGGGTTAGACTTAAGGCTACTATTAGGCTCTTTTGCGCCCAATATAGCCAATGCCTCGCGTTAACTAGGGCACGAATCAAACGGCACCTAGATGATAGGCTGATCCCGGCGGTGGCTGGTGGGGATCCCTTGGAGATAGCATTAGTTAAGGGGCACCTCCAGCGCTTGGCTAGCGAGCGTTACGAAGGTCATGTAGTTAGAGCTAGCTTAAACAGAGTCTCTAACGAAACCATGAACATTGACGCTGTTGAGCGTAAGGACGCCTTAAGACGCGGCTCGGATGGGTACATTCGGAAGGTGAAAGACGTACTCTCGTATCGATTCGAGAAATTTGCAATGGGTTTCGGCAACATTTGGAGGAGCGCTTTGCCCAACTACTCAGACTCCGCGGCCAGGCGTTTGGCAGCTATTTAGCCGGCTCGCCCCACCTTACTGCGGCCGAACAGCTAGCTGTGATGGGATGGTTACGGAGCGTGAAGTCATTACTGCGTTGAAGCAGGTTGGCCGTAACAAATCTCGATGGTCTGCCCTACGAACTGTATTTGAGGCAGTCGCCCATGTTTGTTCCTCTTCTGACGGGTGTGTTTAACCACTGGTTTGCTCAGGGATCCATCCCTGGGCAGGTAACCAAAGGAGTGGTCACACTTCTGAAGAAAAGAGAGGGGCATGGTGGGGAGGACTTAGATGATTATAGGCCAATCACTCTGTTAAACACAGAGTTGAAGATTTTGTCCCGCGTTCTTGCAAACCGACTGCAGGTTTTTATCGGCGACTTGGTCGAACCGGATTAGACTTGTTCTGTGAAGGAGAGATCGATTCAAAAAAAACTTGCACTTATTGCGCATGATCATAGAGGGGTTAGAAGACGACAGGAGCTGCGCTGATCAATTTAGATCAGTCCAAAGCGTTCGATAGGGTTGACCATGGTTTCTTGGAATCTGTTATGGAGACCGCCGGCTTTGGTTCGGACTTCCGCAAGTCGATCTCTGTTCTGTATCGTGATCCTGCGGTAGCAGTACAAGTAAATTGTAGGTTGTCGGAGTCCTTTGAGGTCTATCGGTTCGTGCGCCAGGGTTGTCTGCTGTCGCCTCTGTTGTATGTCCTAGCGTTGGAGCCCTTCCTTCACAAATTAAGGGACGAGGCGGCTAGACCATTCCTGCGCGGCATAGCTCTACCTGGCGGCAAATTCGCCAGGGTGTCCGCGTACGCTGATGATGTCACCGTTTTCGAAGGGCAAAGGATCAATATTAAAGCAGTCATGGAGGCGGTCGCTGAGTATGAAAGTATCACAGGGGCTGTAGTCAATCGCAGCAAGTCCGTTGGTCTGCGGTTAGGCGACTGGACCGGGGTAAACTCGCTTCTAGGTGGGTTCGGCTGGACAGATGGCCCGGTAAGGATTCTCGGTGTGTGGTTTGGGCCTGGACTCCAGCTGGACAAAAATTGATCGGAAGTACAGACGAAGATCGAGTCGTCATTAAGGACTTGGATTCGCAGGGGCTTATCCCTGAAGGGTCGTGCGGAGGAGCGTCAAACTTACGTCTTTCTGTTAATCCTTTACCACTTGTCAGTACTTTCTCTGTCTGCAGACCGCTGTAAGGATTGGTGCAACTCCTTTTCAAACTTCTTTGAAAAGGGGGAAAGCCTTATGTCCGTAGACAGGTCTGTACATCTCATCAGCGAGGGAAGCTTGGGAATGCCTGACTTGTTAAGTCATAAGTATGCCGAAAGATTGGCGTTCCTGAGTCGGACACTGTTTGAGGAATTGCACTGGGTACCAGTTGTAGAGCAAGCTTTTCCCCAGCTCGTATCCTCCCCTGCCGCTGAAGGTTGCAGAAAACTGGTGGGGAAGGGCAGTCCTTCTCCGAATGCCGAGCCGCCCTTAGGGCATTTCCGGGATCCAGTGACCTTGCACGGCTTAGAAAGAGGCTATATCGGGATTTAATTGTGGGTACTGCAAAAGATCCGCTGGTTGAGTGGCTGAACATGTCGAGGGAGGAGGTCCTCTCTCAGTGAAATTGGATGCCAGCCAGAAGCTTTTTAAATAATTCAGAATTCTCTTTGACATGGAAGCTTGTCCGGAATGCGCTGCCACTTTTCGGCGTGCTTGCCAGGGACTGCAAGAGGGATGAATACGTGCCCTTTTCCCCCGCTGCGAGGATGATGAGGATGAAACAAGGGATCACGCCTTTTTTCTTTGCAGCGGAGTTCGGAGGCTCTGGGAGTACATCGGAGAGGTAACGGCTCGCATCGACCTTGAGCGGTTGGTGCCACTTGATTTGGTATACGTCGTCGAGAACATGGACCCGCCGTATACTGGGGAGAAACGGTTGGTGTTTCTTGCGATCCTAGCTGTGGCTAGGTTAGTAACGTGGGTTACACGTCTTAACATTGTCTATGGGGTTGAATCTGTTTCGGATCGGGACCTGGTCGCTTACTTTAAGCATCAGCTTATAGTCAAGATCAGATGCGATTGGAAACGATTACATCGCATAGACTTTGATAGGAGATGGGTGTATAACACTAATTTGTGCATCCGACGAGGCGCTAGGTTTAAGTTTGTCTTCCCACCATAATAGTATTGGTCAGGCAGTGATAAGCTTCTATGGAACCCAGCCCCGAGCAAAGATTTTAGAGTAGGGTTAGTTAGGTTATACCACTTCGAGTGGAAAATACTTTATTAGGAACTAGACTAGGGTAAGTATGATAGTTGATCCTGTCCCCGATTTTATTTTTCATCGGCACTAGGAGAGCTTCCAAAGATGCCGTGTCCACCCTTTGTTTTGTCCTCGGTCTGTTGCCCTTATACGTACAATTATCTTGGAAGACGCCGTCTATTCCCTATATCGCTCATCCCTATCTAATTTGTTTTTCAAATATCGTCCCTAGGTCCCCCACTCCCCATTAGGGAACGACCTGCTTGCTTTCGACCTTCGACGCCGGAAGACAGTGGGCGCTCCATATTTAGAAGTAGGTTGGGAGGATCCCTTACTAACCGGCCCCCCCATAGGCATTTTGTTTAGTTGTTTTATTGTTCTTTCTTTTTGGGAGTATCTAAGTTTCCACCACCACCCCTTCCCATCATCCATGCCTAAGTGTCTTGGACCCCAAATGAGGGCCTGGCAGTAGATAATGCCAGGCCCGGGGCCAAGCATTAAATAAATCGTTGTTCTTCGCCTTCGGGCCGGGATCAAATGTAGTATCTTATCCAGCAGATACTGCAAGCAAAGACAATATGTGGGGGAAACCCACATATAAGACCTTGATCAATGTAGGAGCAACCCTTCATATCAAGTTGGAGTTGGCCCCGATTTCCCCTTCACTCCTCACATAAAAAATCGGCCTTGTGTCTAATTTGCTCGGTGGGGGAGCAAATAAACACCAACCCCACATATAAGACCTTGGTTAATATAGGGGCAACCCTTCATGCCAATTGTCACTATTCAGCTCCCCTACTCCCCGGGTAGTTGGTCCCCATTACTCCTTCATTCCTCACATAAAAATTGGCCTTGTGCCTAATTTGCTCGGTGGGGAGGGGCAAATAAATACCCTGCACTTGAGGTAATTTGTCCCAGTCAATGGAGGGGAACCCCTCTATATTGGGAAAATTACTATTTATGGACCCCACCTGAGTGCCTCTTTTCCCTTTTTGGGGGGAGTTGGTTAACTTTAAAAACGACCCCGTGTCACATTTTGCTTTGGTGGGAAAGCAAATAAATGCTAATAAAAAAGAGGGTTTTTAATATGAATATCAATAAACACAAAAGAAAAACGAATTTATAGGAGTATATATATATATATATATATATATATATATATATATATATATATATATATATATCAGAGAGGCGGTAGCACTCTCTATATAGGGATGGCCCGTACACGCCTATATACGCCTACAAAACAAAACTATCCAAATCTCAACTAAAATCAACTTAAAAGTTTCAAAAAGCACATATTCTTACAGAGAAGCGTCTTACGAATCCAGCGAGTGTCAGAACGTCGGTTAAAATGTCAAAAGAGAGCAAAAAAAAAGGGTACAAAAATGGCCAATTGTTCTTCTTTCTTCTTTCTTCTTTCTTCTTCTTTCTTCTTTCTTTTGAGACGATGTATCTCGGTGTACGAACGGTCTCTGACAACAGTGCAAGCATCAATCGACTGCTCTTTACACGGAGAAGTGCAGTGACCCATCGCTTTTTAGCTAACTCCATAATTAAATAAGATTACGTGTAATAACAAGTTTTAAACACTATATACCCAATGTAGACAAACCACTTCGAACACGGAACTTCTCTCAAAAGGGACAGCTCCAAATAATACACCGGATGCTCACAGACGTTCCAGTTTGCCAGTGGCCTTTATTTCTTGGACGCTGAATATTTGAGGTGAACGTTAAGGTTTTTTCTTTAAACAGTAACCCACCAGCGTAAATGAAACCACGAAATCTTTATCTCAGTTGATCAAAATTGTTATAAGAGTAACCTATCAGCAAGTACGACGTCAAAAAACAATGTTATAAAAGCAAATAATTCTTCAGATTTTGGACTGTAAAATATGTACAAAATGTCAATGCTGTGACCAGGATACGAACCTAGGTTAGCACGGCCACAACGTGGGGTCCCAACCTCTAGACGATCACGGCTAACACTGACGTCTGTCGCTCTTGGCAGAAAGACACATGACTACTGTCAAACTATTGAAAAATAAGGAGGAAACTTGAAATTCTCACGCATGCGCAAAAATACACTATAGCAACCATTGTTAAATGCAGCTGAATCTCTTCGCTCGCTAAGAAAAGTAGATCAGACCAGTTCTTCTAAGAACTCACCAAACGCCAAAGGAAATGAGTTAAATTAACCGCAAAAGAAACTGCAAGAAAGTCATCTTCTAAGAACTTACTGGAAGCTGACCAAAAAGAATCAAAATCCAAGCCCTAGCCACAAAAATAACTAGATATTGTGGCTACTATACACAATCTACTAATAAAAACAAGTAAGTTTTCTAAAATAAACTACAATAAATTAACCAAGTAACCTCACACTGTCACTGATTAGGACTTCATATAAAGATAACAACTACACTATTGGTGTATATACCGTTCCACACTTTAACTATTGGTGACGGGGCAGTATCTCAATTCTACGAGAGTTGTCTTGCTATAAGATAAGTGATATTATAGTAAGATACACAAGTGTTATATGTTTACATTTAATAAAAAATGCTAAAGTCAGCACGTAGTAAAAAAGCTCAGAGAAATATAGACTATGAAAAAAACAAAGTCAAGGTATTATCTGAGCAAAAAGAATACTATCAGAAAAATGCTGAAATAATGAAAATTAAGTATCATGCAAATCCTGAGGCAAAGAAGGCTGCCTCACGTGCTGACTCAAAAGCACGGTATAACAGGGATCCCGAGGGGAAAAAACTGCCTCACGTGCTCTTTATAACAAAGAACCAGAAAAAAAGAAGGCTGCCTCACGTGCTGACTCAAAATCACGGTATAACAGGGATTCTGAGGAGAAAAAAGCTGCCTCACGTGCTCTTTATAACAAAGAAGAAGAAAAAAAGAAGGCTGCCTCACGTGCTCTTTATAACAAAGAACCAGAAAAAAAGAAGGCTGCCTCACGTGCTGACTCAAAAGCACGGTATAACAGGGATCCCAAGGGGAAAAAAGCTGCCTCATGCACAAACTATTATAGATATAAATATCAAAAACTGCCAAATCTTTGCCAAAACGCCAAAGAATGAACCAAGAAAAATTTAATAGTGAAGGTATGAACATTTTAGAACTTTATAATACTCTAACTGTTTTATCAGAGAGGCGGTAGCACTCTCTATGTAATATAGAACCGATGGAGGACCAAGAGGCAACTCCTAAGGCCCAAAACCCAAAGACCTAAAACCCAGCAGGAAGCGACCTGCTACTAATGGAGGCGGCTCATTGCCGCCTCCTAAAAAAGACAATACTATCATGAATGTAAGTTTAAAAATAAGACTGTAAGTAAAAATACTAATTAACAAGAATAAAAAAAGCATTGGAAATGCAAAAGGATATAGGGATGGTATGCCAAAAAGTATACAAACAAGATAGCTATGAATGGCTAGGCACATGGAAATAGAATTGTGTCCAAAGTATAGCCCTATAGCTTTTTACAACCGTAATGATGGCACGGAATGAAGATTGGAGAAAAGCTATAGGGCTATACTTTGGATGCAATTCTATTTCCATGTGCCTAGCCATTCATAGCTATCTTGTTTGTATACTTTTTGGCATACCATCCCTATATCCTTTTGCATTTCCAATGCTTTTTTATTCTTGTATATATATATATGGCATAATCGCGTTGATACACAATTTCTCCTCAAATCATCGAAGTTAAACAAAACGTTGAGTCTGGTTAGTACTGGGAATTCTAGGCGCTGTACGTGCTCTCCGCTTATCTCGGCATTTGTTTCCAGTCGTCCTGTACATACACTTCACTTGCAACTGGTATTTAACAATGTCATCTCAGGATAGGTGTTGTTTAATCATTGCTCACTCCTGCCAAAAAAAATTTTCAAGCGCAGGCACCACTACATGGATATCCAGAGACTGAAGGATCCTGTATATATATATATATATATATATATATATATATATATATATATATATATATATATATATATATATATACTTGTTTATTGTTATATAAACATGGTTACATCCTGCTGCTACAAATAGCCACTTGTTTCAATCAAACAACAGATATCATCAGGCAGCGACTTGACTATTCAAAAGTTCAATGAATAATGGATTTTTATTTTAGGTAGGAATTCTTTAAAAGTTGGAGTTAAAAAACTTAAAACACAGAACTTTAATTATAAGATGTAAAGAGGGAGGGGGCAATTTAAATAAAGTTAAAAGATTATAATGGAGAGAGAGTGATTAAGAAGAGAGAAAAAAGAGAAATAGAGAAAGAAAATAGAGAGAAAAAATATAGAGAGAAAAAATACATATAATATGGAGAAGAAAAAGAAAAAAGAAAAAAGATATAAATGGTTATTATAAAGAGAATAAGGACTAGAAGGGAAAAGAAAGAATGTTGAGATATAGTTAAAAAGAGAAAGAAAGAAAGTAAGAATTAATAGGAGGGGAATCCTAAAGAAGTTGCCAGTATATAGAAAAAGAAAGAGAAAAAAATCTGCGTGTCAACCAATTTATGAACAATTATACAATTCAGTAATGAGACAAGATTATTACAAATACAATCTAAACGTTAGAAATAAACATGTCAAAAAGAGACAGCGAATGTATCCAACTGACATATTTATCATCTAACATACGTCCACGAGTAATATCAACGCAGTTCAAACATACGTCTACAATTAATTAAGCCTTTTATACTAAATGATGTAAGTTTAAAGTTTTCGCGTTTTTATTAAATGAATATATAAGTAAAAGAGAAAAATAATAATGAAAGAACAATATTAAAATTATTAATAATAATAATAATAATAATAAAAATAATAGTAATAATAATAATAAAAACAGAATAAAATTAATATTTATTATCTTTTTAATATAACATATTTAGCCATAAGAGGGGATTAAATAAATTAAATAGGACTAATAATTATAAATAATAATCTACTAATATTTATGTATATAAAAAGAATACAATACATATATATATACATACACATACACACACATACACATATACATATACACACATACACACATATATATATACACACATATATATATATATGCATATATATATACATATACATATTAATACATTCAAGACAGTATTACTAAAAACATAGATACAAGTACACTTACATATAAATATATAAATATATTCAGGCCAAAGAAAGTAGTTAAATCAACAGAATACTCAAAATTAAAAATAGTAAAATGCATATGTATATACCCACAGAGAACCAACATACATACAAATATACATATATATATATATAATTTTATGTATACACATACATACAAAACAATACACAAACATATGCACACAGTCATATACTAATATACAACAACGCACACACACATATATATACGCACACATAAATATGTATAATTCACATAAACCATATACATAGAAATACATATGAATACAAATTATTTGGCAAGAGTACAGATAGATGCATACACACATAAAAGCATACAAATGGACTGAATAAACACCACCAGGGGAGCACACAACAAAGGAGGGTATACAAAATAATATAGAAATGTATAAATCTAATTACACACGGTCATAAAATAAACACATAGACACATACATATACACATAGACACACAGGTATATAAGATAGGGGAAATAAAGAATGAAATCAAGCGAGGAGAAAGTATATTAATAGTATTTTAATAAATTATAGAAATCAGTGACAATTTTAAATTCATATAAATTTTATATATAAATTAAATTAAAATTACCCCCTCCCTCTTTACATCTTATAATTAAAGTTCTGTGTTTTAAGTTTTTTAACTCCAACTTTTAAAGAGTTCCTACCTAAAATGAAAATCCATTATTCATTGAACTTTTGAATAGTCAAGTCGCTGCCTGATGATATCTGTTGTTTGATTGAAACAAGTGGCTATTTGTAGCAGCAGGATGTAACCATGTTTATATAACAATAAACAAGTATTATCAGCTCTTTTTATTGAGCACTATCTAACAACCTCGTTGAATTCATTAGTCCATTACTTTTGAATAAAAAACCCCGAGTATATATATATATATATATATATATATATATATATATATATATATATATATATATACTAGCAGAAGTACCCGTCGTTGACTGGGTTCAAAAACTGCCTACAGAAAATGGACTGTGATCGATGAAAGTATGATAGGTTATGAAAAGGAGGGGGTTGTAAAGAGATAGGTTTTGATACTCAAAAATTTTACCCTAAGCAAAATATCATGAAAGTAAAGATAATTTTCGCAAAAATATATTTTTATATCAACTTTGTTTCCATTCGTAGCCAAGAGTGACTAACAAAATGATGTTTCCTTACAAAGAGAAAATGTTATATATATAATAATATAAATATACAAGAAATAAATGTTACCATAGTCAATAAAAGTTACGTTTATGGTAGAAAAGTTCATTGGTTTGTATTTTTAAGTAGTTTGTAAAAAAATGTTTTTTTAATTCACGAACCAGTTAAAAAAAATCAAAATGGCAGCTACTTTGAAATGGAGAGCCCCGTTTTCAATTTGAAGTAGGGGCAGCTGAGCATTCTGTGTTAACAATTTAAGAGAGTCCCATCAACGTAAGGAATATTTATAAGCGTATTCTATTTTTTTTTCCGTTATTTTGTGCTTGAAGAATATTCGATTATGGCATGTGTAGTTTATATAAAAATTCATTTAAGTAGTTATCGCCTCAAATTTCGTTTTAATTTCGGTTCGCTGAAATTATTTCAAGTAAAGAGCATTGAAAATTATTTCAAAACAAAAACAAAAAACATGAACTGAACTTTTATTGACTATGGTAACATTTATTTCTTGTATATTTATTTTTTCGGGTAGTCGTTTGTTGGCTTTTCTGCTAAACACTCTTACTAAATAATATCGACGAAATATCGAAAAACAAAGGAACAAAAACAGTTTAGAAAAATAATGAAGCTTTAGTTACTTTAGTAAAATAATCCGAAACAGCAAAATGGGATATTAAAAAAGTAAACACGTAATTACTTTAGTTTTTTAAAGCAAAGAATCGATATAAATATAAATAAGAAGAAAATGGCGCCCTTGTCAAGCAGAACAGCTTCGTTTCAGTTTTACAGTATTGAACGGTGTAGTATTGCGCCGTCGGATTCAGGTTTGTACTATTGTAATGTAAAGAACACGCATAAAGAGTTGTAATCAACTGAATTCCTTCTAGTACAGTGCCAAAATAAACAGCTTAAACAGATATATAAATAAAAATAAAAAGATTATGCAAATGTTTTTAAAAAGACACGTAATGAGGAGCAGGATTTTTTCCTTCTTTTGACACGATAACAAGTAACGTTCTTATTTTTAATTATTTATCTATTTATTTATTTTCGAAAGAGTGCCACGTGCAAGTGGAGAAGGAAAAAAACAGAGTTATGCAAAATTTGTGTCGAAAATTGTCTAAAGTTCCGACTTTTTTTTTTGGCTTTCACTTTAATAAGAATGTGAATTTATGAGGTAAATTTATTCGACACAATATGATTCAACTCAAAAAATAAATAAAAGCTAACGTGAATTAAGATTAAAGTTAAAGTGTTATTGTGGACCCTCAACATTTTTTAAAAATCTTGTTAAACTTTGTGACATATTTATATTCTATGGATGTCAGGCGCGAACGAACACCCAAAAATTTTGTTATACCATATTTCTTCAAATTGAAACATAATTATCAAAGTATACTTACGAAATAGATATGTAAAGTCTTTGTTAAATTTTGTGCCATATTTCCATGGAGTACAGGCGCGAACGCAGACCCCACAATTTTATTATACTATCCCTATTTAAGTTGAAATATACTTATCAAAGTATTCTTATGTACATCTATATCAAACACTCTTGTAAACGTTTTTTTTTTTTTCATTTTTTATTTCCATACTTTGGGGGTCAGGCGCGAACGCCAACCCCACAATTTTTATGAACCATCGTTCTGCCAGATCAAACATACCCATTCCTGATCCTCGATACATCTATCATTATACGTAATTAGTATTTTTTTTTAAATAGTCAACCATATAGGAGCCTATTCGTGGCCACACACACACACACGTTCAGCTTTATATATATATATATATATATATATATATGTATATGTATATATATATACATATATATATATATACCAGTGATAGAACGATTCCAATATTTTCGCCGATTCCGATACAATTACCGATTCTGTTCTAAATTCTGAATCCCGATACAATTACCGTTTCTATTGAATTTTTAAACATAGATTTGTATTTTGCGGTAGTTAGAACAAAACGACGAAATATGGGCATAAAATTTTCGAAACGTAGAAATACACATACGAAGTTTTTTTGTTTGTTTTTTTTTTTAGTTTTTTTTATTTACTAACATCAATAAATATTTATTATTTCATCATTAATACGAGATGGAAAATTAAGTTTTAACCAAAAACAAAAAAAATCAACAACAAGAATCATTGTTGGCATCGGAAAATAGACACAATTTTTTTTAATTCTAATACTGATTCCGATACCCAAAAAAGTTTCGATTTCTTCCATTTCCGATTACGATTAATCGTCCTAAACATTAATATATATATATATATATATATATATATATATATATATATATATATATGTATGTATATATATATATATATATATATATATATACAAAAGTACATTCAACAATAAAAAAACATCGTATAAAAACAACACTAGCGAATAAATACTGGGAACTCAAAGAAAGCGGACATTCGCCAGTAGTCGAATGGAAAATAATAAGACAAGCTACCACGTGTAGGGACCTAGACGACCCATGTAGATTATGCCTTCATGAAAAATTTGCTATCCTGTACTTTAAAGAACCTCAACATCTATTAAACTGTAGAAAAGAAATAGCAAATAACTGTGTTCACAAGATAAAATTTACTCTAGGATAGAGATACAAAATAGTTTTAAAACTAACAAAACAATAGAAAATAAACAAATAAATAAACATGAATATAAATAAACGATCACACACATATGTATGTATATATATATATGTATATATATATATATGTATATATATGTATATAGATATGTATATATGTGCATATATGTATGTACACACACATATATATATTTATCTATAAACTAAAAAAACAACAAAAAACACTAACCTAGTTTTAAAACAGATCCTTTGTCCGATAAATGCATGCCCATTGGCTGATAGGAAGGGCGCGGTGGATACTAGAAAGCTGATTGGCTAACTAAAATCTCAATAGAAGAGGAGCATATAAAAATGATAAACAACCACAGAATTCGCGCATAAGTCTGAGGAGACCTAGAGTGGATGAAACGCGGAATATTCAGTGTAGCTTAATCGCCATATATATTTTATAAATTACTAACTAGCTCTACCTACGTATTGAGCACTTTTGAAGTAAATACTTAAAGTTTACGCATAAATCTATACTTTCGTATATTAATTTTATGTGAGTAAATTAAGTAGTTATATATATATATATATATATATATATATATATATGTGTGTATATATATATATATATATATTCATCTGTCACTTATTTTAAGATTGAATCGCTCGATAGTGGAAGACAAGATGCAAGCAAGCAAGATCCACATAGTTTTATAATTATATAGATTCAATGGTACTTATATTAGTATTTATTTGCTTTCCCACGAAAGCAAAATGTGATACGAGGTCAAATCGTATTTTTGTTAATAATACCTATTTACAATGCCTCCCCACGGGACAGAGTTAGACACCAGGGTCGTTTTTTTAACGTGGAAAAAAGGTACAAAAATAAAAAATTGTCTCAGTCGTGAAGGACAGCTCCTCCACCGAAAGAGAACAAGAAATGGAACTGCAACATCTGAAGAACAGATTGTATTTATTTGCTTCCCCACTGAGCAAATTAGGCACAAGGCCGTTTTTAATGTGGAGAGAGAGGGAGGGGGAGGGAAAAGGGGACCAGCTCCCGAGAGGTGGGAAATGGGAGCTGGATAGTAACTGTTGGTATGAAGGGTTGCCCCTACATTGACCAAGGTCTGATATGTGGGGTTACCCCCACATATGGTCTTTGCTTGTAGTATCTGCCGGAACAGATACTACACTTTGATCTTGGCCAAAAGGCAGGGTATTTATTTGCTCCCCCACCGAGCAAATTAGGCACAAGGTCGATTTTTAATGTGAGGAGCGAAGGGGAAATGGGGACTAACTCTCCGGGGAGTAGGGGAGCTGGATAGTGACAATTGGTATGAAGGGTCGCCCTACATTGTCCAATAACTTATATGTGGGGTTGCCCCTACAAATGGTCTTTGCTTGCAGTATCTGCCGGAACAGGGTATTTATTTGCTTCCCCACTGAGCAAATTAGGCACAAGGCCGTTTTTTAATGTGGAGAGTGAAGGAGAAATACGGACCAACTCCCCGGGGAGTAGGGGAGCTGGATAGTCACAATTGGTATGAAGGGTTTTCCCTACATTGACCAAGATCTTATATGTGGGGTTGTCCCCACATATGGTCTTTGCTGGTAGTATCTACCGGAACAGATACTACACTTTGACCCTGGCCCGAAAGCTAAGAACAACAGGGTATTTATTTGCTTCCCCTCTTGGCCAAAAGGCAGAACTACTATAAAATAGATTAATAAAAAACATAGCATGGTCATGAATTTCAGACAGGCAGGTATCAAATCGCTGTGTATGTTTTACTGTAAAGCAGTAAATGAAAGATTGGATTAACGGAAATCAGTGCGTATCGTGTCTCGCACAGACAGATTATTATCTTTTGAAAAGTCGGGATAAGCATTTTAATGGATTAAGACATTATGTATTATAAGAAATGTAACAAATAATGCGTAAGCTGCGGTTTTTTTTTTTGGGGGGGGGTTCAGTTGAAAACCGAAAGAATTTTGGGACCGTGACATTAAACAACTTATTAACCGATTGGAAATGGTCATAGTGATGAATGGTGACTAGATTAACGATTTTTTTTTTCTTTTTAAATCCAAGCGGCCCTCCCAGGCTTTGAGAAAGGGTTAGTTTATTGCTAATCGCCTGAAGCGCCCTTACCAAGAAATGCTGACAGGGCTACCCGGGGCCCTTTTTGCAGGTCAGAGTGCCCCTTCTTGTGGCCGCTGAGTTCTCAGTCCCACTTTTCGGCCCTAGGGGCACCGTTGTTGAGATGGGAGAGAACTAAATACCTCCAAGCGTCCGTAGATCGCCTGAAAATTGTTTAATCTCCATGCTCGAAGGCATTTTGTGTTCGTTACATACTACCCTCCACCCCTGATTATTTTAATGAGATCGTCCTATTGCCAAAAATGAAATGTAATGAAAAAAAGTGATTAAAGAAACTACCGTTCTTATTTATTTTCCTCCCGACGAGGATCGAATTAGAAACATGGTCGACTTTAATGTGGGGAAAATCCACCTCTCAATGAAATATCACTCTGGATAGGAAGAAAAAACTTTAATGTCCTCTGTCTAGAAGGATTTCCTCTTCACTAACAGAGGACAGGAAAGATGAAGTGCAGCATAAGAACAGATCCTATGCAAAAGGTCAAGGGTTGTTCTTTCGTTTCTTTACTTAAAACTTCTGACTTTATTCATTTAGAAATCAATTGTTCCAAAATCAAATTCTGTCGCGAATTTTAGAACTAAACAGAACTAGCATGAACAGACAGAAAGTGGTCATTGTGATGATTTGGAGTTTTGCCCGGTCACTGCGGGGGCTGGGTATGACTCTCAAAGTGTGGTATCTGTTCCGGCAGCTACTGCAATCAAAGACCATATGTGGGGGCAACCCCACATATAAGACCTGGTTCAATGTAGGGGAAACCCTTCATACCAATTGTCACTATCCAGCTCCCCTACTCCCCGGTGGGGGAGCAAATAAATACCAACCCCACATATCGGACCATTGCTCTTGAACAATCAGTTATTGGTCAATGTAGGGGAAACCCTTCATACCAATTGTCACTATCCAGTTTCCTCTCGGGGGAACTGGTCCCCCTCCTCTTCACTCTCCGCATTAAAAAACGGCCTTGTGCCTAATTTGCTAAGTGGGGAAGCAAATAAATAACTGGTCATTGTGATGATTGGGAACTAGATTAGTGGGGGGGGGTTGTTGTTGTTGTTTTCTTTGTTGTTGTTGTTTTTTGTTTGTTCTTTTGTTTTGTTTTTGTTTGTTTTTTTTATGTTTTCTGTTTTGTTTTGTTTTTTTTTAATCCAAATGCTGAATATTTATTTCATCTATATACGTTTTGTGTTCCTACACACTTTATTACCTTCCACACCTGCTTATTTTAATGATAGCGTTCAATCTTCCAAAAATGAAATGCATTGAAAACAAAAAGCAATTTAAAAATTTATTCGTGTTGTTAATAGGCAAATTCTGGCTTTACTAATTTTGAAATGAATTGTTCCAAAGTTGAATTCTGTCGCCCTTTTTTTCTTCTGTGTAGTTAAAAGTAAACAGAAATACCATGAATAGAGTGTCTTTCCAAGAACCTCCAATATTTATACTTCAGTGTATGAAAAGAGACTGTTTGCCATGTACAACATGGTCATTTTTAAGTTCAATGATAATTCTTGTGGAAGAATCGACTTAAATGATCAAATTCTGACCAGTAAACCTAGGCCTGTCAAACTCAGGGTCCCGCAATGATCATAAGAGTAAGTTTATATAGTCATAAAGATTCGCACTCCTACAATCACACCATTTATTATAGCTGCTACAGGGTTTATGAAGAAGAACCTGAAGTCCTACCTAACTAATATTCCTGGTGAACCAGGTGCAAAAGAGATCCAGACACTTGCACTTAAGGTGACAGCGAGGATACTAAAAAGAGCTCTCGGTTGGTTTCAATAAAAAGCAGGGCAATGTTAGCAGCTGGTTTGGCTGCCCTATACATAGCATTACAATCTTTAAAGAAAGAAAATGAAAAAAAAACAATTATGACCGAAATCGTTTAATAAATATTATTGTAGAATATCTTTTATTATCTAGAAACGTGCGATAGTTTCATTAAATTCAAGAATGCAAGTACAAACGTCCATGTAGATTAGCAAAAATTATAACGATAGAAATCAGCATGAGATAAATATGTATTTATATTATTGCAATATAACGAATATTTTAATTAATTGTTATATTGTATTTGAATGCACCAACAACAAATGAAATCTACATCAATTACAATCGTTCAAACGGACAGGTATTCCAACAGTTTTCATCTTTTGCTATCTTTTGTATCTTTATATATATTTTTAATTTTTATATTTTCTTAAAAACTGTAAAAACTGTAAAAACCTTCAGTCGTCGACAATTTTTGGTATGCCAGGTTGGAATTGCTATTATTTCCGAGTTTTATCAGAGATGACAATTGATGATATGTCAACTTCATTCTCTGAAAATTTTTGACATTAATTTTTGTAAATATTCGTAAGGACACAAGTTTTAAAAACTCCTGCATCTTGAAACCGTTCAGCACCCAAACTTAATTTCCATTTGTACGAAGTGTACCTGAAATATCTTATGAATAATCATATAATGTATACAGCAGTAATATTAATAACAAATACATATGCATATAAATAACAATAACAATCACAAATACAAATACATATAATAAATATATATATAATAAGTACGTATACAGCAGCAATATAAATAAATACTTTCTAGGGGGGGGGGGCGAATACGATTTTAACCTGAACAGGAGAGCAAAATTTATTTGGAGTAAAATAAACTAGATCATATATCCGGAACGTTTTTGTTCTTGTTTTTTTTTTTTTTTTTTTTTTTTTTTTGTTCTTGGTTTTCTTTTTCTTGTTGTTCTTGCTATTGTTGTTTCATAGGGAGGTGATGTTTGACTAACACTGCTTGGGAACCATCATTTTTTTAGTGCATTTCATCCCAAACAAGACTCGGTGCCACTTTGATGTAGGAGGCTACTATTTTATTTGGGACATAATTGCAGGAACACTATAAAGGGAGTTGAGCAGCAAGATGCCTGCTTAAATTACACTTGAACTTCTACATGTCAGTACAATCTAAAAAACAGGAACCCGTAAGGGAGTTCCAAAGTCGAGCAGTACTGGAGAAGTCTTTCTGGCATCTATGTAGGGGTGGAATTTTGCTGCTTGTATTAAATTAAAACACTTATAAAGCAGGCAGTGGGGTGCAAGCCTAGTTGACAGTTCGGGACCTATCAGGTTGACGACTCTCTTCTGAACGATGTCCAGGAGTGCGAGATTAGATGCACCAGCCCAAATGTGACAACAATGCTCCATACATGGGTGAATGGGGGCAGGATACTTTTAGGCGTATGTAACCTTCTAGCACGGTGGATAAAGTCTACATTTCTCGCAGCAGCGGCGGCAATGCCCTCGATATATCTGTTCCAACTCATGTTCCCTGTGAACGTTAAGCCGAGGAGTTTGAAAGAAGTACTTTCAGGTAATGTATCTTTAGCCATAGCTATTGATGGTTGAGATGGTTTCTTGTAATTATTAAAGGACAAAAGCTTAGTCTTGGCAACATTGAACGTTACCATCCATTTTGTCCCCATTGCACTACAGACTGATGGTTTTCTTCTAGGGTTTCCACCATTGCCTTAGATATGTGTTCATTTGTTTTCTTCTTGTGACTGCCATAGAGCGTGGTGTCATCCGCAAATATACCCATCTCAGAGACAATTTTCTCAGGGAGGTCATTTATTAATATCAGGAATAATAAACGTCCAAGGATGGGCCGCTGAGGCACACCCGCATTTATATCATATTGTTTTGATGTACGTCCATCGAGAACAGCTTAGATTCTAAAAGGATTTAATTAAGTATTTAATGTACTGTTTTTGTTTGTAAATCCCCGAAAGAGTTTTTCAGTGTATACAATTGATGATCCCTAAAATAATATTAGGGCGAGTGTGAATTCTTGGAAGCAAACTAATACAATGATTATAAGTGATGAATTGACTTATTAGCAAAATAGTTTTCTAGCTCAGGACTGGAAATTAGATCTTTTTTTTTCTTTAATCTATATAATTATAAAATTCTGTGGGCCTTGCTTGCTTGCATCTTGTCTTCGACGACCGGGCGATTCCATCTTTTAAAAAGGCGAAAACAAGTGAATTTTATATATATATATATATATATATATATATATATATATATATATATATGCACCTGTATTTTTTGTTCACCTTTTTTTGGGGGGTGGAGTCAGGCCATCTACTAGTTGGCTAGCTGTGTACAAATTCCAAGAGCAAGAGAAGCCTTCTATCATGCCTAAAAGTGACACAATGTTTAACGAACGAGATCGCAGATGCGCAGCTGTAATCATGCTGTAATCATGCTGTAATCATGCTGTAATCATGCTGTAATCATGCTCTCTACCAATTCAAGTTGTGACAACAGGACTAATGCCAGCATCATCCAAATGCATCACTGAATTGCCACGGATAACAAGGACGTGCCCAGGGTTATGAAAACAAAGTTTCCGGACACGGTTATGGTCTTTGGTGAGGTTTCAAGTGAGGGCCACATCATATCACCTCACATCTTGAAAGTCAATACCAAAGTGTACCTAGATATGCTGAAGAGTGGAATCAGGTAGCTGGCAGACCCTGAATACGACAGCAAGACTCGGTGTCGGCCCATAAGTCCAAAGTGACCCAGACTTGGCTTCAGGAGAAGTGCCATGACTGTGTACGATTCTATCACTGTCCCCCTCATCCCTCAACTTGAACCCGCCGGACGACTTTGTTTGGTCATACGTCGAGAACATCACCAACATGACGTCCCACAACACCAAAGCCAGCCTGATTGTTACCATCCAATGAGTATTCGCCGAGTTCCGGCAAGCGCTTGTAGAAAAAGATGCCTTTTTTTCTGGACTCGTATCGAGGCGGTGAATGAGATTGAAGGCCTTGAATAGATGTCAGCTCTATTACATGATCAAGTTATATGAATTGATTTCTTTTAATAAAAGTTTTAAAATAAAGCAATAGTGTTGTTTATCATGACACACACACACACACACACATACACAGTATATATATATATATATAATAGAAAGTTGAACGTCTGTGTGTGTGTGTGTGTGTGTGTGTGTGTGTGTGTGTGTGTGTGTGTGTGTGTGTGTGTGTGTGTGTAAGGTCACGAATAGGCTCCTATATGGTTAACTATTTAAAAAAAAAACTGATTACATATAATGATAGAAGATGTATCGAGGATCAGGAATGGGTATGTTTGATCTGGCAGAACGGTGGTTCATAAAAATTGTGGGGTCTGCGTTCGCGCCTGGCCCCCAAAGTATAGAAATAAAAATTAAAAAACCGTTTACAAGGGTTTTTGATATAGATGTACATAAGAATACTTTGATAAGTATGTTTCAACTTAAATAGGGATGGTATAATAAAATTGTGGGGTCTGCGTTCGCGTCTGTACTCCATGGAAATATGGCACAAACTTTAACAAAGACTTTTGATATCTATTTGTGTAAGTATACTTTGATAATTATGTTTCAGTTTGAAGAAATATGGTATAATAAAATTAGGGGGTGTTCGTTCGCGCCTGACCTCCATAGAATGGAAATATGTCACAAAGTTTAACAAGGTTTTTTAATATAGATCCACAGAATATTGTGATAAGTGTTTCAGTGTGAACAGGTATGATATAATAAATTATGAGGTTTTTCTATTTTATTTTTACTTTCATCATATTTTGCTTTGGTTTTGATACCCCCAAATTCGAAGCTATCTCTTTACAACCCTTCCTTTTTATTACCTATCATACTTTCATAAATCAGTCCATTTTCTGTAGGCTGTTTTTGAACCCAGTCAACGACGGGTACTTTTGCTAGTATATACAAATAAATGACAAAATGTCTATATTCCAAATTTCAAAATGCTGCTTATCTTACCGTTTATTTTTTTTGGGGGGGGGGGGTATGTTAAAATGTTCAATACTTGACAGGACCTGTTTCGTAGCGCAGAATAATTTATGTAATAATTATGTCAATTTTTTTTATTTTGCTCTGATTTATCAGAATAGGAACTCAAAAACTTCGATAGTCATTTGTTTCCCTAGTTTTGTATATAAATTACAAAATATCTTATATTTTCCTTCTTTGGTGTTCATACATCTGTTATAGCTCTCTTCTTTGGTGTTCATACATAAAGTAAATTTCACAGTGTATAAGGATTATTTGAGACTGGAGATATTCATAATCGTAGCCTATTCTCAAAAGAGGGGATATATAACAAACCATAGCAGCAAGTTTTAGTCTCCCCTCCATCAAGGAGAGAGATTTTCGGGATATATATATATATATATATATATATATATATATATATATATATATATATATATATATATATGAATATTTAACTATGACGACAGAATATTCTCATTAGTACTCTCGAGTATATATCCGACACCAGTAAGACACAGTTAATCAACTGAGAAGCACATCACTCTCTATAAAAGCATATAAGGTATCAACAGATACACACTCGAGAGTCAAAACAATGAAAAGAATATGCTGTTGTCTTAGCCCTATATATATATATATATATATATATATATATATATATATATATATACAGGGTGGCCGAAAAGTTCCAGGACACTATACATGTATTTTTAATAAAACACAGTATTTTTTAATGAAACACACAGAAAACATATATATTCAACAAAAAAAGAGAACTTTATTAGAAACAAAGCAGAAAACAACTAGAGTAATTTAGTGGTCTAGGGGATCAGTATGTTGGCCCTCGTTGTTCTTGCACAATTCCATTCGCCTCCAGGTTCTTTGTGCCATTTTTTTTTTAGAGAATTTCTTGATACGCTAGCAAAAGCTGCAATAATCGCATGCTTTAGTTGACCAATAATTTCGTATCTAATACCAGAAACTTGACCTTTAGTGTCCTGGGACTTTTCGGCCACCCTGTATATATATATATATATATATATATATATATATATATATATATATATATATATACATATCTTAGTTTTGATCTAACTACTATATATTAGGTACCATACATGATCGATAAAGAATTTTGTCTATTATAATAAATATGTCATCTGCATGAATTCAAATAGGGTATTTAAGCGTATCTTACGACCTACCAACGCCGGGTGGCCTACTAGTATAATTTTAATAATCTGAAACTTTCAAAAACTATTGATGTGTGTGTTTCATTTATGCGTTTATTTTATCTGCAATACTTTTAAAACGAATTCAATTATTTGTACGAAAGGCCTTAATGCTAATTGCTAATAAGCATCCACGTGCCCTAGTACTAGGTACGTGCAAAATTAGTGCTGATTCTCCAAATGTATAAACATTTGGCGCCCTCCCTTTACTTAAAAATTCCCTAAAAATCAGGAAATTAACCAATTTTAATAAACTTTTCAGTATTTATCAAATAATGGTCATGGAATATAATAGACTCATTATTTTCATTCAAATTTTAGTGCAAATGTATTATTTTGGTTAAACAAAAAATACCTTTACTTAAGTTATGGTTTTTAGTATTAAAAAAAAAAGGTAGGAATTTATTTTTGCTTTTTTATGAAAGTAAAGCATCGTAATTATAACAATTAAAAAATAATATTTCTCACAGGAACATTTCGAAAACAGCTCCTAAATCCATATTAATGAATTCTATATAACTCGAAGAAAAATTAATTTCTCAAACCACCGATAGTATCATTGAATTAAGCATTGTTTATTTAATATGTTTTACACAAAAAATTATAATTGCAAAATATATGTCTACTTTTTTTTAAAATTACAGGTTTCGCATAATTTTTAGATGTAAGATTTTAATATTTTCCTTGCTTGCATGAATGTGAAACTTTCGGCGTAAAATGATTTTATATAATCTTGAGAAATAATTAAACAAAATTTAATTTAAAAACAAGAACACAGAAAAATAATTAACTTAAAAAATGGTAAACATAATACAAACGTTCAGGATAGAAATGTACGGATGCATCTCGGGGATTGGGAAGAAAACCAGCACCCTTACCTTCTTTTAACTATATGACGTCATTTTCAGACAGTCTTTCGACTGATTTTTGCCTTCCGTATAATCTAGACACCGCCAAAAATGGCCGAAAAAGCAAGTTGTTGTTGATTTTTAAAACCAAATTACATTTATTAAAATCCATTATTTCTGAGTAACTTTTTTTTCCAGAAAGATAAAACCCTGAATATTATCATAAGGAAAGCAGATTGATGTAAAACATTTTCTACTATTTTTAATTAAATTTTAAATGTTAAATTTTGCCCAAAAGTTAACAATTGACATTTTTTGTCTTGCACAAAAAACGTATATAAATAGGTAAAAAAAAAAAAGAAGAAAAGGTTTTTGAAAGAATTAATTTGTTTATTTGTTGTCTGACTAAGATTTAGGGTGATTTTCTATGAGAATATACAAAAATATTATAATATAAGTACCTGGATTTTAAATAATTCCACTTATTCATATAGACAACCAGTTACTTCGCGTCGATTTGATTACAATGTTTACATTTGTACTTGATAAAAAGCAAAGTACCGAAGACCAAACAGGCAAAAAATAACTTATTTTTCAGTGACGAAAATTTCAATGTATTATTAACGCTGAGGCTGATAAGATACACATGGGTGACCATTTGTATGAGTTTGGTTTTTAATGCGTATGTGTGTGGGGGCCAGGCTCCCCAAAATGGGGGGGGGGTAATTTAAAGCAGAATAAAAAAAATTATTTCAGCGCGTTTGGTCAACCGTAGTCGAAAGGCGGCAAATGTTTTTAAACGGGATCGAAAAAAATTATGATATTTTTAACACAAAAGGCACAATATTTATCGAACTTTTTTTTTGTATCGATTTTTCAAAGCATGCCCTGTTTAATAATGGTCATGCATTATTCGGCTCTCTAAGAAAGATTGTAAATTTATTTATCAAAGATTTTAAAAATGGCTTTTTTCGTATAGATATTTAAAAAAAATTTTTTGTTTTGCTTAACTTAAATTAATTATTTTACTTAACATATTCACTGAATTTCACATTTCAAAACTCAAAAGCGGGATAATTAAACACGATCGAAGTTCTGATATTCAGACGTCACAATAAGGTATGCAAACAATTTTTTTTAATCTATAATCCTGTCCCTTACAACAACACAATATGTTTTGTTCAAAACAGGGGGGGGGTTGTAAGCAATATATATATATATATATATATATATATATATATATATATATATATATATCGTTTATGAAAAATAAGTACACTGTTATAAAGTTCATTCTACTTTTAATAATCGCTGAAAATTTCGTATTGATTGGATAATTACCTGATTTTTGGTAGGTTTTTAAAAATACGGTCCGTCAAAAAGTACTTACCTGCCCCCCCCTCAGTTTTGGCGGTGCCTGTTTACAAAGCTTCCGTTTGTTGCAATTTTGCGAAGGGCAGAGTCCTTCGATTTTTTATTTTATTTATTTATTTATTTGCTAATTAAGCTATTTTTTATACAAACAAGGTGTTTTATTTTAATTTAATTCAATATCGTAGGACTTTACGAATTATCTTTGAAATAGAATAGAATCCAGAAAACTAATCTTTATATTTACAATGAATTTATTTACCTTCAAAATTTAGCTGAATTGGTTAGCTCGCTGTGAAAACATTTTTATTTATTTATTTTTTTTTTTTTTTTTACGTGTAAAAACATTTTTCCCCTCTTTAGAAATTAACTTAATCTTTAATTGTTCAAATATAATAAAAACAATATATATAGTCGGAAACCTACAAAAATTATGATTTTTTGGCTTTCAAAACTCTGTCCCCCTATCTTTATTCGTCCATTTTTTACCCGTACCTTTCAGTGTAGGTCTAGTTACTCTCTCTCCCCCCTCTCTCTCTCTCTCTCTCTCTCTCTCTCTCTCTCTCTCTCTCTTGACTCTTCACGGTTATTTTTTGTGGTATCGGGTGTAATACATAGTTTATAAGATTTCTTACAATTTCAGTTTCCTTGTGTTCATGCAGTTTACTTTCCATTCACTTTGTTTTGCTTTTGTTGCAGGTTCCATGTAATTAGTCTTTGTGTTTATTAGTTATATAATCTCTTCCACGGGTGAGAAGCTCTTGCAAAGAAATCTCTGTCCATGGAAATAATGCCCGGCACTAGGCACATGGAGGAAGTGGAAATTTCATAAACCTATCTTAGATGGGTGCATTAGGTAGTATTATCAGCTATGTACAAGGAACGGGGGCAATTTAAAAAACGCTATATTCTCTTTGAAAAACGAAAACAAAAAAAATAGTATCTTTGCTTATGTAATGGATTTCATGGATCAGTAACCGCGAAAGTGAAATAGCATTTGCAGATTAATTTAGAAAAAGAAAAAGACCAAAACCAAACCATCTGTATGATCTCACCTAATTCTATGAAACGGAGTCAAGTCATGATTATAATTTGACTTTAAATGGCAACGGCAGAAGCAAGCTTTGTTGATCTGGTTACTTTATAAAATAGGCAATACACACACACACACACACACACACACACACACACATATATATATATATATATATATATATATATATATATATATATATATATATATATATATACTAGTAATGGGATGATTCCAATATTTTTCCCAGTTCCGATACAATTACCGATTCCGTACTAAATTCCCGATTCCGATTCAATTACCGATACCGATTCTTCATAAATCTCTAAATATTTAACTATATAGTTATTATTTTCCCCGATTTCCGTAAAAAAAAAAACACGTTAAATATGCAGATATTTTCCTAAATACAAAATTACACTCGTGGAGGATGATCTATAGATTATAAGCTTTACAGCTTTTTTTTAAAATCCATAAATATTTTTTTATTTCATCATTATTACCAGCAATGGAAGATTTTGCTTTAAAAAAATCAAATTAAAAAAGACAATTAAAAGAATCGTTGTGGGATCGGAAAATAGGCACCAATTTTTCGATTCCGATACCGATTCCCGATTTTGATTCGGATTAATTGTCCCAACACTAATATATATATATATATATATATATATATATATATATATATATATATATATATATATATATATATATATATATTGGATCACTTTGACAGACGCTAAAAAAAAACATTTAAAAAGTAAATGTTTAAAATTCAACAGCATTTCTCGCGGTTAACGGTAGCCGAATGGATTAGGTCCTTGCTAATGAAGCCAAGGATGGCTTCTGTCGCCAGGTTCGAATCTATCGACTGGTGTTAATCATGACACTCTGCACTAATGATTCCCGAAAGGATGAAATCCTAGTGTATGTAGGTATTTAATTATTATTATTATTATTATTATTATTATTATAGTAAATAATTATATATATATAAATATATATATATATTAGAGAGAGAGAGTAATAAAAAGGAGCAAACCGAGTTATGTGTTTATCAACGTTTCGTCTTTATTTCGAGACTTCCTCTCTGTGAATGAGATTAAGAAAATAAAAATACCAGTACAAAATATTTGAAAATGTTTCATGTGCAAAGTGTGACGCTGTTCTATTTCAGAAACGGAAAAAGACGTTGAAAATTCAATAAAGAGGGGAACTTGCGTTGTTAAAGAGATGGAGATTTTTAATAACGTCATATAGTCGTTAATATGTTTTTAAAAGATATAAACGCAGTTAATATTCTTTCTGGAAAAAAATATGTCTGTTAAAATTGAAATATAGGTGTGTAACAGAAATGAAATCAGTGTGTTTTTGTTATGTAATTTATTGATTGAGATTATATGTATTAATTATTGTAGGGGGTGTTTCTATGGTGTAGGAAGGTTAACCGGTGTCTACAATTAGATTATGTTCTTTTAATAAAAGTTTACCTATTAATGGCGCTACATTATAGAAACCTGCATGTTGTTTAATTGTGTTTGAATTTGCGATAAACGCTGATTCAAGAAGTCTCTGGCGCGGTTTATTTGAAATAAATTTAACTATTTTTGCTTGTTTAAAGTCAAAGGTGTGATTATGCTGCAATGAATGAGAGAATAATTATCTTAGCGAATTGCTATTTTTTATATCTCTTTTATGCGCACTGAGCCTTTATTCTAATTTACGCTGAGTTTCACCAACATATCTATGATGGCAATTTTGACAAGGAATAGTTTATATGCTTGCATTGGAAACTGTTTTTTTTTTCTTTTTTGGAGATGTTTTGTAGTTTTTAATATTTATCTTATAATTTATGGTGTGGTTTGTATGATTGGAATTCCTAGTTTGATTAGGGTGTTGCAATTATTGTATTATTGGTGTGTGTAGGTGTCTGTTTATGAGAGAAATGTCTGGTGTATATGATTTTTGATTATTTATCCTGGGAAATATTTGTGTGGATTTTCGCTTATTATTCAATATGAAATATATCGGATATTGCAAGGTTTTCAAAGTGTTTGTGAGGTATTTGAATCCTTCGTCCAGATATTCTGGACTACAAATTCTGAATGCGCGTAAGAAGAAGCCAGTTATAATACTTGTTTTTATTTTGTTATTATGGTGTGAATAGAAATGTATGTAATCATTTTTGTGTGTAGTTTTGCGGTGAACGATGAAGGATAGTTTATTATTGGATTTTATAATAAGTATTCTAGAAAAGGTAATGAGTTATTGTTTTCTGTTTCATAGGTAAACTTTATGGAGGGTTCGACTGAGTCTAATTTGTATTTAATGTTATCTATGTGCGTGTTTTCAGGAAGAAAAATTAAAATGTCGTCAATGTATCTAAAATATTATGTGTTTGAAGGTAATCTAAATTTGAAAGGACCAGATTCTAGGAATTCTAAGTAAAGGCAGGCTAATAATCCACTTAGAGGGTTACCCATAGGAAGACCGAAATTTTGTTCGTAGAAATTGTTATTGAATTGAAAATAAGTCATGTTAGTTATAAGTCTAATGATTTTTATAAAAGTGTCAGAAGGAACAAGTATGTTAATGTTAGATTTTTTTTAAGTGTTTATGGAGTAAATTTAAGCATTTTTAATGTGAGCATTAGTATATAATGATGTATAGTTTTGTTATGAATGATTATGTTTTTCTTTATTTTGTTGAGTAAATCCCCGGAGTTCTTTACGTGTGAGGTGCTGATAGTGCCCAGTAGTGGAGTCAAGATTTTAGATATGGCACTTCAATTTTGGGTGCTGCACTACCGATGTCGGATATTATAAGGCGCATAGGGATATCCGGTTTGTGAGTTTGGGGGAGGCAGAATATCGGGGTGGTATTCAATTTATGAAATTCAAGTTCTGTCGTTTTTTATAAGTTTTTTAAAAGATTGGTTGAAATTCTCAATACTTCTATTTACTGTCTTTAAATCAGTGTTGGTGTATGTGTATTTGTCTGCCAGCAATGTGGAAACTTTGTCATTAATACGATACCACCACCTTTATCAGCTGGTGATATAATTATGTTCTCGTTATTCGTTAGGTGTTTCAAGGCATCTATATATCTCTTATTATTATTATATATATATATATATATATATATATATATATATATATATATATATATATATATATATATTCCGGTGTGAGAACGTCGGATAAGACGAGGTACAAAATTGGAGCAAATTTTGATAAATTTATCATATATCGGTTGTATAAGACGACTGCTAAATCACGAAACCATGTTTGTTTAGCCTAGGCTAGAGATTGCAGCACACGGTATCTGATGAGATATCGGTTTTTAAAATTGGTTTTTTAACTGTAAGCGTCGTCATATACGCTGAAATATACGGTATTCCAGGTTAAAAAACTGAAAAGTAAAAACCATTGAATTTCAACGAGGTTGTTGATAGTGCTCAATTAAAAAAAGAGTAAAATATTTTATTCAATTTAAGAAAACGAAATTACCATAAGTCGCTACCATAAATTTACTGTTTCAGTCTTAAAGGAAATCGTCAGGCGACAAGAAACTCCTAATCTTAATCGAGGCTAATTATTAAATGTAAATTTACCGTAGCGACTTATGGGAATTTTTTAACCTAAATTAAATAAAATAATACTATATATATATATATATATATATATATATATATATATATATAAATATATATATATATAGTAAGTTATAAAATGTATATGGCGATTAAGCTACACTGAATATTCCGCGTTTCATCCACTCTAGGACTTTTTAGGCTTATGCACAAGTCCTAGAGTGGATGAAACGCGGAATATTCAGTGTAGCTTAATCGCCATATACATTTTATAACTTACTAACTAGCTCTACCTACATATTGAGCACTTTTGAAGTAAATACTTAAAGTTTACGCATAAATCTATACTTTCGTATGTGAGTAAATTAAGTTGTTTGTTTGTTTTTTCTTTACATACATTGCTGCACTAGGTGTATCAGAAATTTCGTAAAAATAGTGAATAATTCCACCCCATCTTTCCAAGCTTATAACTCCTCGAAAAATGTAATTCAAACCCTAATTTTTTTTTTCAATAAAAGGAGCAAAGACCAAGGTTTTATTAACAAAAAAAAACAAAAAAAAAACAACGTGTTTTTTTTTTAAAGGTTTCAAACTTCGGACTTTACAGGTAAATTTCTAAAAAACCGTTCCTTTTTTTGTTTTAAATTTGAATATATTATTTATTGATCTTTTCTCTTCAATTTGTGATATATAACACTTTGGTACATAAATTAATTATTTACTTTTTAATAGAAATTTCAAAATGGGAAGCGTGAATTATTCGACCCCCTGTCTTTCCAAGCTTATAACTCACCGAAAAATGTAATTCAAGCCCTAATTTTTTTTTTTAATTAAAGGAGCAAGGACCAAGGTTCCATTAAAAAAAGAAAGAAAAAACGAATAACGTGGTTTAAAAAAAAAAGGTTTTAAACTTCAAACTTTACAGGTAAAATTCTAAAAAACACTACGTTTTTTTTTTTTTGTTTTAAATTTGAATATATTATTTATTGACTTTTTCTCTTCAATTTGTGAGTAAATTAATTATTTACTTTTCGGTGAGTAAATTAATTATTTACTTTTTAATAGAAACTTGAAAATAGGTGGGGGGTGAATTAAAAAAGAAACGTTTGTCTAAAATATTATATTCGGTTTATTGGAAAGAACATAAGATTTCACATTGACCCTGAAAATATCGTAAAAATAGAATCAATAGAAAAATTTTGATAGATTTTTAAAGTTTAAAAATTGAAAAATATTGAGTTCGGAAAATTCATTACTGTTTTTGAAAAAAAAATATTTCTATTACTTTTAAAACAACTTTAATATTTTATTTTGGAAGTATAATCCATAAGAAAAATAAATAACCCATTTTTAACAGAGAAATTACGAGATTTTTATATTTTATTCGCAGTTTCGTGTTAGGGGTGTCAAAAATTCCTACAAAAATTCTGATGCACCTATTGCTGCACGTATTGCCCAGATGTTTTGATGAGGGTAATGTCCGGTTTACTAGAATAACGCTGGTCTGGCTGTATTGTTTAATGATAGAAGTCTACCGTGTTAAAAGTACTGTTGATATGAAATTTAAAGTTTAACATTTTAAAGACGAAACAAGTGCAGAATTTTTTTTTTAATAAACAAACATTATTTTTACATTATTTTAATTGAAATTCATTATTGAGATGAGTATCATTACGGACTATTATTCTCATCTTTCGTATACTTATCAGAAAAAAATAAAATTTTTGCTTAGACGTATGATAATATATAATGTTGGGAAAAAGTAATTTTATAGCAGATCCAGCATCGCGTATTTATTTATGTAGCCATCTTGGTTTGGCAAGAAAAATAAATATTTGGAACTTAAAATGTAGCTATACTGTTATTCTTTCATATATGCTCTGTTTTAATATTTAGCACACACTGAGCTTCTAAACCAAAAATGTTTAGATGTATGTATGTATGTATGTATGTATGTATGTACGTATGTCAGGTCATGTCATATGCTACTGGTACCATGTAACCCAGTACTTCCTGCCTCATGGTCGGGTCACCGGCAACTAAACTGGTTCCCCCACCAGACTTGTTTGGTGAGGAGGGCGGCTAGTCTCCCTGAAGGATTAAAAACAAGACCTTCCAAAGGGCGAATGAACTCTTTTTCTGAGTCAACGGCGAACCAACACCGTGTATATTTGTGTGTGTGTGTGTGTGTGTATGTGTATTGGGATAGAGAGGGCTCCCGTAAGCCGTAGTGAAGGCAACCTTTCTAGGAGAAGCAAATCTCTGATTTAAAAAACCATAAAGCGGAAGACCAGTACCCGCATTAAACTGGTCTGCAGTTTAATTTGTTGCTGGCTATCTTGCTCTTGCTTGTTGCTGGATCTCAACATTTTGAACCGAGAGAGATTTAGCTGTCCTACAAAGCTAAGACTCTGTAACATCATATTTGTATAGATACTCCCTCAGACATTTGGGTTCATGGATTTTAAATGTCTGGGGGAGTGGCACTCGTCTGACAAGACGTTGCAATCATCATGTATGCATGCATGTATGCATGTATGTATGCCTAAAACTTTCGACAGAGGTGGAGGATTCTCACGAGATCGGTATCGTTTTGAAGATGGACCTATCGAAAAATTAGCTAAAAACATAAATTCCTTCACCCTCAACTGGGCACTTTCCTAGAGAGAAGGATCGCTTTTTTCACCGATATTTTCGAAAGCCATCCCCACTTTTTTTTCTCTCAACACGCACCTCCTGGCAACGCCGAGCACTCAGGCTAGTTATATATAAAACAAATCTCTGTTAATAATGAATTGCTTAATATCGTCGATAAAGAAATAAAATTCATGCCTCAGAACTTTAAAAAAAAACTGCTAGAGATAACAATACAATATCTAACATTTTATCTAAAACTCTATTAACATATACTACCATAATCAAATACAAACAAACTATAAATTAGATGTAAGAAAACTATTGAATACAGATACATATCCCCAATTAATAATAACAATAAAATTAGACTCATTATTTACGATACGAAATTTAATACACGATATCTTATAGCCAAAAACAACTCCTCCCATTCAAATCAAATTAAAAAATTAAAATAATCGAAGTGATCTGCATCAAAACTCAACAACCTACAATTAATAATATTGCTTATAAAACTAATAATATATTAAAATGTTTAAAATAATACAATTTTAGTCTGTGACGCTATATCTAGCATCAGAGAGTTTTAATTGTCAATATCTTTCCTGGAACAGTGTGAAAACGTTCTTTCGGCGTCTTTTTGAATTTATGCACTTGTATTTCACAGCTACCTTTTAAAATGCTTTTCTATTGTCCAGCTTTCTTTTAATTGGCTTTTTCACCTGAGTTGAAAACGATCACACACAAATAACCGAAAATAAACATGCAATATGTTAATTCTAGTTGTTTGTTTGAGTACGAAACGGCCGTCAAGTTAAACTAGATTGTCTTGAAATTTGGTAAGAAGAAACGAATAAAGACTTTGTTATTGGAATGTACCTTGCCATTGTTGATTTAATATGCTCCACTGTTAAATATTTACATTCGTCGAAATTTTACCTTGAATAGATTTAGTAAATCAGAAAAAAAATTAAGCATGTATATATATATATATATATATATATATATATATATATATATATATATATATATATATATACATTCAAGATGGAAACAGTGGATAAAGTCATCCAGATAATACACCAATACAACTGTCAGGTTTTTCAAACTACAGAAACATAATTGATAAGTTTTGTCTGCATTCAACTCCTTCTCCTCCTCCTCCTCTTCCTAAGCCATCAACACAAAAGGGAATTCTTAATGTTTATGTAAGCAATAACAACTGCCGAAAGCGCTCTATTCATAGAGAATAAATATTAAATTAGATGTTTTGTTTTTTTGTTTTTTTTATGGGATGATATATAATTATTTTCACAATCAGATAAACCGCAGTCCACACAAACCAAAAAAAAAAAAAAAAAACGTAAATCGAAAATGATAGATTCGGGTTCCGCTTTCATTTTAGATAAGATGATATCCGAGTTCAGGATTCGAAACCTGGGTTACTTGCATGATAAGCATACATCTTGCTACCTGAACCACCATGCCACATAGGAGACAGTCCATTGACACACACACACATTAAGCAATCCGCAGCAAATTCCAATTGTGCAATTTGCCTACTTCTCAACAGGGTGTGTAGTTATTACTCACAACTAAGAAACTATTGCCTTAAAATTTAGAAATTAGGTTTCTATTTTCCCATTGTGAATTTCACAGTAATATCTTGAAGTCTATAGTGCGTACAATCGAAATAACATAAATTAATTGAAACATAAGTTTGTTTCAATGCATATTTTTGCTTTTGTACATGACGCCACCAGCTAACGTTACACTTCGACTCCAGAGGAAATCTATTTTGGGCTAGACAAGAATAGTAAGTTCATTCAAGGTTTTCTTTTGACACTGAGCCTCTTAATTCCTGTTGTAGTCTTAAAGTCTACGAAAAGAAATAAATTGTATTTTCAGCAAACCTGCCTTGACCTTTATTTGCGCATGCTTTCATGAGCATCTCGGTACAAAACAATGCGCGAAAAATCAAATGTATACCACTATTTCACTTTTATTTCAATTTTTTCCCCATTTTCACCCCAAACAAGGCACAGTGCCACTTTGAAGTAAGAGGTTACTATCGGGGATATAAGTTGCAGGGATATTATGAAGGGAGATGAGCAGCAAGATGTCTGTTCACATTACACTTCAACTTCTGCATGTCAGTACAGTTGGAAAGCAGAATCCCGGAAGGGATTTCCAAAGTCTAGCAGTTCCGGGGAAGAAACTATAAGAGTAGAAGGCTTTCTTACATCTAGGGATCTCTACTGTGTAGGGGTGGGATTTTGCTGCTTGGCGGGTTTGTCGAGGGTATTTACGTCAGGAGGGTACAAGTGCTTGTAGTTCGTCGGAGCATTCCCCATTTAAATACTTGTAAAACAGGCAGAAGGATGCAATATTTCGTTGGTGAAACAGAAGTTGAAGCTTAGATAACAATTCAGGACCTATCAGGTTGGTAACTCTCTTTTGAACCCTGTCCAGGAGTGAGAGACTAGTAGCAGATGCAACAGCCCAAGTGTGACAAAAATACTCCATACATAGGCAAATGGTGGCCTTATAGAGGTACAGGATACTTTCAGGCGTAAGTAGCTTTCTAGCACGTTAGAGAGAATCTACCTTCCTAGCTGCGGCCCTGGCAATGCTCTCAATGTATCTGTTCCAACTCATGTTCCTTGTGGACGTTAATCCGATGAGTTGAGAAGTACTTTTAATGGTTGAGAAGGTTTCTTGTAATTATTGAAGAAAACAAGCTTAGTCATGGCAGCATTGAATTGTGACCATCCATTTATGTTCCCATTCCACTACAGATTAGGAGTCTTCCTCTAGTGTTTCTGCCATTTCCTTAAATATGTGTTCATTTGTTTTCCCCTCTTGCCTGTTATAGAGCGTGGTGTCATCAGCAAATATACCCGTCTCAGACAATTTTATCAGGGAGATCATTTATGAATATTAGGAATAATAAAGGTCCAGGGATAAACCCCTGAGGTACTCCCGCGTTTATATCATGTTGTTTAGATATACGACCGTCGGGAACAACCTGGATTGTTCTCTTACTTAAGAAGGATTTAATTATATCCAGTTATACCGTATGATCTGATTTTCCCGTGCCATACCCTGAGAAAAGCCTTAGATATATCTAAGGCTACAGCAACACATTGCGATTCAGATGATACGAGGGTCATTCCAAAAGTAAGGCCTCCTATTTTTTTAACTCAAAAGCTAAACGGTTAAAGAGTTACGAAGACGGAAGTTATACCATTAAAACGTGCGACCGTCTGTGCTACAGAATTCATTTCTCTAAATAGTCACAACTATTTCGCCAGACTGTTTTGATGCCACGGTCGTAAAAGTCCGGGTCTCCGTTTGTAATCCAATACTTTGTCGCTACTCTGAAATCGACGAACTCGTCCCTTAACTGTGATGGCATCAATTGCATCGGCTTTGTATACGTTCAACATGCGTCGGTGAATGTTGATCAGTTCATTTTTTTTTTTTCTGTATTGACAAATTCAATGACGCATCGCTGTTTCTGACGCACGTACATTGCAGGGGTTGCTTTCTAAGAGCCTCACACCTGCAATATCTGCAACAGAGAGATGAAACTTTCAGATCAGGAATGCATTAGTTCAGTCATCATCACAATGCAATTAATGATTATTTTTTTTTTTAATAACAACGAACATTTCAGCTTGTAATTAATAAAAGTTAGGTGGGAGAAGGGAGAGAGACTAAAAAAATCTTCTCAATTGCTACGAAAAGTTTAAAGTGGGACAAATAAATTAAAATTAAATCCGTTTCCTCCCACACCCAACAAAAAAAAATACCAATATTGGTTGCGACAGCCTAAAGGGATTTAGTGGAGGGGGGATAATAATTTTAATCCCTCCTAAAAATAATGAAAAGGGTTGCTTATTCAAAATTTCCCCTAGGTGAGTAAAACAAATAAAAGCAAATAAAATAAAAAACAAAGAAAGAAAAATTCTGTATGGTGTATGCACTCGTGACGAAAAGAAAGCTTCGTACTCCAAAAATCAAGTAAATCGATCAATTAGTTTTAATGAATTTAATACACAAAATAATTTTTAAGCGATTACTAGGAATTCATCCGCATTACAATGATGTAGTAGGCTGATTTATAACTTTTATTTCTGAAGAGCTATTTTAAAGAAAGGGGGGTTATCTAGTGATGAATTTAAGTTTTCTCATATCTCCTTTCTCCACGTTAAGAATGGCTTTCTAAAATCTCGTATAAGTTGGAATTATTTGGAATTATTTCCCTTATTTTTTATATCATGCTATCGTCGCAGTTCGTTAAGCCACAAAATTTGCTTTTGTTGTTTTTTTTTCTTATTTAAAAGATAAAAGTACTTGATCAATAAACAGTCTCTCTAAGAAAAGTAGATTCTGAAATGAATGAAAGTTTTTTTTTTTTACTTGAGAGTCACCACTTATCAAGGCCCGGAGGCCACTCGAGGATAAGGGTTATTGAGTGTACAGTAATCAATGGAATAATATCGTAGTAATTGTTAGTAATGGAAATTTGGTAAATTGGATTACTTAAGGGGGCGGTTCATCAAGAATTTGTTTAGGTTGGACTTAAAGACAACCATATTGTAGTAAGCTGGGAAACAGGCAAACGAAAGAGAGTTCCACAGGCGTGCAGTTTTAAGAAAGAAGCTTTGTTCATGGAATCTACGGTTTGAACTAGGCACAGTTAAAGATTGGGGAAAATTATTGACAGTGGTTGTCACTATATGAAAATCGGATTTAAAAAAATTAACTTTTTTTACAAAACGTCTGTAAAACTTTCGTAACAAAAAAAAATAATAATAATCATTTAAATTATAAATAATTTTGAACAGTCATTTGTCTCCCCCTGTTGCGAGTGGAAGTCTTCAAGCAAAAAAACATTGTCGTCAAAAACTAAATGCACGAGTACCAAAAATACTTGCTCCAAAATATGTGCAAGAGGGTGGGGAGGGCATAATTTCGACGGAATCGAGCAGGCTATTTGCAGTCAGACCAGAGTGCCCCCTTTTTACGGACACTTGAATTCCCTCCATAATCAAATCCTATGACTAACCATGTCACCATGAGAAGCGAGTGGATAAATCCGCCCTTTCAATTAGAATAAATGTTTAGCATATGTTCTTCAAGCAAGAGGTCATCCCTCGGGTATTATCTTCTTTTGGGACGCGCAAAGAATTTATTGCGACTTTATTAGAGAGTGTCGACTGGACAATCCAGATATTTATGTTCAAATTTAATATACCCTTTTGGGGAGGATTTTTTTATTTTAAATTATTATTATAATTATCATTATTATTATTATTATTATTATTATTATTATTATTATTATTATTATTATTATTATTATTATTATACGCACATTCAACTGTATCTTGCCTAACTGAGCTCTCCTGTGAAGATGAGTACAGAGAGGCAAGAAATGTTTAAATACGCATCAAAGAAAATTGTTGAATATGAATAAAAAAAAATTAAAAAAAGAGGTAAATTTAATATTTTCCTTTAAAATGGCGACTTTTGGAGGTTTTCGAGTATGCTGAAAACGAATACCCCGTTTAAATTTTCCGCAACTAAGTAGTTTTCCGAATATTAAGCAATGCTATGTCATGTTATTGCTGGTAGCCTATTTAATATGCACGAGCGCGCGCTCGTGCGTGTAAACGCAACCTCGAGAAACTACGTGCAAACGCGTGCGTGCCGAGATGGCCACCAGAAATGACATTGCTTAATATCCGAAAATTATTTATTTACGGAAATTTTAAATGCGATATTCGTTTTCAGCATACCCGAAAACCTTTAAAGGTCGGCATTTTAAAGGAAAAAGTTAAGGTGGAAACCAGGTATAAATTTATCGAGAAAGGGAAAATAAAAACAAAAACAAAACATTACTTTTTAACAATGTTAATCTAAGGGAAATAACTCTGGTGTTAATTTATAAGAGTTATCTCCCTTATCCACTGTTCTCATAAAAATTATTACAATTGTTTTCTAATATTGGGAGTTAAATTCAAATAGGGAGCTTTTGGTCAATTTGGTGAAGGTTTTTATGACTTTCTTTCCCCATGTATAGCACACATTCACACACAATCACACACACATACATATACATACGTGTACATATACATATACATACGCATACACACGCACACAGGTATATACACATATACACACGCATATACGCAAAAATATATGTAGGAGCATTTATATACATACCCACCTATACACTCACACACGTACTCACACACATCCACCCACTAACATATTACACACATATTGGTTAACTTTTTTTTGTCTTTCCCAATCAAAACGTGCATGCATACATGTACTTAATTATTCAAACATAAGTACACACACACACACACACACACACACAAGTAAGATGGAGAATAGGTAGGAGATGATACACACACACACACACACACACACACACGCACACACACACGCACACACAATCACGCACATACATATACATGCACCCATACATATATATACATACATGTATGTACATACACACTCACATACATCCGCATACGTATGCAGGCACACACACAAACATACACACACATGCATATATATAGAGACATATGCAGGGTTCACACATACGCATACATCCATATCCATATGCACACATACACACACGAATGCATTTACCCACCCATATATATGCATACATACATATACAGACACACACACATATACAGATGCGTATACATACACACACATATACAGATGCGTATACATCCATCCACCCATATATACATGGACATACGCACCCACAATCACACACACACACATACATATTCATACACCCATACCTTACATATATATTTGTTGAAGTTTTCTTTCTTTCCTAATCCAAGCACAAATGCATACATGTATTCAGTCACCCAAATATAAGTGCACGTACACACACAAACAAGATGGAGGATAGATAACAGATGATATATGTATACACACACACGTATACACAATCGCACACATACACGCATACATACACATACACACACATATATATGCATACACACATATGTGCGTGTGTATGTATGGGAGCAGACATCGTCTGGGGCTGTTGCCTCAGGCAGGACGTGAGTACTACGAGCTAGCTATGGCTCTTTTCAAACTCCCATTTTTTTTCCACGTGCGATACCCAAACGAACATTCTTCATTAAGTTGATTGAGATTGTCGGACTGACTTCCTCATCTTGGTTATTATAATCACAACGTTTCGGCCGTTTTGCTCTCCGGCCTTCATCAGGTGTTTTGTATCGAATTGGGGAACCGTTTGTTAGGAGTCTCGAACCCAACCCTTTATTATTATTACGGGGTACCGTGTTCGGACTCCAGCTAGGCAACGTTGTGACTATAACAAGCAACATGAGGAAGTTAGTCCGACCTTCTCAATCAATGAAAACACCTCATCTCAAAAAGACAGACAATTACTATTCTTCATTACGCTTGAAAAACATACATCAATACAACTCACACTCACGCACGGCAACACGTCAACGCACTGAAGACTTTGCACTTTCTTTCTCTTTTAACGGGCTTCCTTTGTTCGAGCAACTACTAGCTATAAATACGTGCGCGCACGAACACTGAACTATACTCTTCTTCAACAAGCCGGCAATGTATTAATTCTATCATGACGCACGAACACTGAATTATTCTCTCCTTCAAACAGCCGGCATGATATTAATTCTACCTCCAACACATTGAACACTTTTCTCTCTCTTTCAATGAACTCTCTTACTAATACGTCTCTCTCTTCTACCAAAGCTACTAACGAAAATGACAAATAAAGTTTGTTTATTAAAATGTTAAAATGAGACTTCCTTTCGTTGTCTTCATTTTTAACTAAACTGCCATTAAGTTGTTCACACACACTTGTCAACGTTACGGTTTACAAAAGCAGGGCAATGTTGGCAGCTGGTTTGGCTGCCCCATACCGAGCATTAAAATCTTCAAAGGAAGAAAATTAAAAAAAAAAAAAAAAAATTAAAAAAGAAAGACATAATTTCATACATTGTTATATCTTCACATATACGTCCTTTGATAGGAAGGCACACTTACGTCTAACAATAAAGAGCGCTACTCACATATCACATCCACACACACAATTTACCAACAAAATTTTATACTGACAGACCTTTCACTCTGGAATATTTTCTTATCTTTTTCCAGGTTCATATATGATTTTGTGTTTTTAACAGTTCTTTTCAGAATCATAAAAAGAGTTAAGAAATCTGGTACAATAATGCGTGTGTGCATCGTCCTGCATTAAATTTTATAATATAATTCAAAATTTGATGTACAGCAATTCATTTTTATATTAAACTAGAAGATGAAACCGGCGTTGTCCAGTTTTAAACATATATGTTATATTCCTTGAAAAAAATATGAACGATTCGTGCATGCGCAGTCGTGAAACAATTAGCATGTAGATAAAAATCCGACGGCCTCCACGTACTACTTTTTCAATTTTGATCTCTTAGCAGCCCCGTTTCCGGATCCAAATGGATTAAAAGTTATCCACGTGTCTGAATACCCTATATACCAATTTTCAAGTCTGTAGATAAAAAGTTAGTTCAGTATATAGGTTGAGAAGTGTCCTCTCACACACACACACACTCACTTTTATGGATGTGCTAGATTTATTGTACGTCGCTTATTTTTAAAAGTTTGTAGGTTTACAAAAAATAATGTACTCACGTTTCTCATCGCGTTGTTTAAAATATACCTCGTAATTCACAATGATCGGTTTATTAGTTTAAGAGTGGGTCCTGCACAAAGAAATATAGAAACATAAACGCAGTGCTAACTTTATAAAATAATGTTGCCGTATCTGGAGAGGTTCGACCCAGAGCACTATCACTTACCTTAACAGAGTATAAAATCGACTTCGGAATCGAGTGGGGGATGAGGTATTTTTCTTGGGCATTGCTTGTAGTATATACACAGCTGATCAAAAATTTAAGATCATTTAAAAATATTTAAAAAGAAACCTTTTTTTAATGATAGATTTTAAACTCTTCCGACTAAAGGTTACTAATATTACAATTTAAAAGGTTATGGAAACAAAAAGGTACATTCCAGAAATGTTATTTAAAAATTTGCATTTTTATTAAATTGGGCGTTTTACACATGATAAAAATTAAAAAACCAAGGATATAAATTGTTAGATTTATGGTAATTCTAATGTTTTTAGTTCAATTAGAGATTAGCATTTACTATGTAAAGGTGTTACTATGCCTAAAGCAAGAAAACTAACCGAAGTTGAGCGTTCTCGAATTCTAGGATGCCATAAGCAAGGTTTGTCACAGCAAGCGATAGCAGCTAAGGTAAATCGCAGTAAAACTGTTATTTGCAACTTTCTAAAGAACACTGAGAATTATGGAAAAGAAAAATCCTTTGGTAGCCCCCCCACCCAAAAAAGAAAAAAAAATTCTCCTGCATTGAGTAGGAGACTTAGACGGGTTGTTATGAATGATAGAGGACTTTCTTCTAGTCAAATTAAGGCGGTTACAGATGCTGATTGCAGTCCAATAAACATAAGACGACACTTACAACAAAAAGGCATGGTAAATAAAAAGCGTAAGCAAATTCCTCGATTGCTTCCACGTCACATAGTGGGCCTCTTAAGATTTGGTCGTGAATACCAAACCTGGGACGTGGAGAAGTGGGCGAAAGTCCTGTTTTCTTATGAGAAAAAAATCAATTTAGATGGTCCTGATTGCTTCCAGCGATACTGGCATGACAAAAACATGCACCTTGAAATTTTTTCTACACGTCAGTGGTGGAGGGTCCGTAATTGTATGGGGTGCCTTTTCTTATAGAGGGACGATGAAGCTCCAGGTGGTGCAGGGTCGTCAGACAGCAGCTGGTTATGTTAGCATGCTACAAAAAGCATCTTTGATGGTGGAGGGTCATCGTTTGCGTGGGGATAAATGATTATTCCAACAGGATAATGCTGCAATCCACACTGCAAGACGGACCTTGAGCTTTCTACAAGAAAATGGAGTCCATCTCTTGGGACATCCTGCATGCTCACCGGACTTGAACCCAATTGAAAATGTTTGGGGGTGGATGACAAGAGAGGTTTATCGAAATGGCAAACAATATTCAACAAAAAATGAACTTTGTGAAGCCATCTTCAGAAACTGGAGCAGGATCCACCGCACCTTAATGGAAACCCTTATTTCTAGCATGCCCCAAAGAATATTTGAAGTCGTCAAAAGCTGTGGAGATAGAACTCACTATCTATATAATTATAAAACTCAAATGACCTTGTAAGGGCGTTGTAACCCAACATCCGGTTTACGACTTCCGGTTGCGCATGGGTACATAAACTTATACCGATAACAGCGTAAACAAATAAACACAAATCGCTACTTTTGCAGAATTTTCCCTGGGCACTGAAATATCAACGTTATTATTTAGAAATTATTATTTAATATTGGAAGGGTGAGGATGTTTTGCAACTATTCTGTATTACAGGTATACTGTCGCAATTCTCTTACAAATAAATCAACTTTGACCCGTTGATAACATATTGTTTTACTGTGAACGTTTTCAACGTCCCAATTTTTTTTTTTTCACGTTTAAATTATCCAAATAAACAATTGTTAATACTTTCTGCTTTTTTTACATCGTTCATTTAAGTATTACGCTTAAGTTATTTTAACGCAATTTATTACAAATAAATCTACATTAACCCGTTGACAACCATAAGAGTATTTTACAACGTATTGTTTTGTTGTGTACGTTTTCAGCGTCCCAATTGTTTTTTTTTTTTTCAAAAATAAACAATTATAAACAGAACGACTCATAGAAATCTATCTATATTCTTGTTTCATTTTAATATACTTTCATAGAAATGTTTCTGTTATGTCACAAAAAACTATTTTTTTACGTCACAGGTGTCACGCGTATACATTAATTCCATAGCTAATATAACATACTGACCCAACGGGACACGGGTAGTCTAGTTAAGTTTGATTGTTGAATGTTTTCATACATTTTTCATACACTTTTTGTACAATTTAATAGAATTTTGTCTCTGGTCTTATAATTTTGATCATGTGTAAAAAGTCTGATTTAATAAAAATGTAAATTTTAAAAATAAATCTTCGGAATGTAGTTTTTTCTTTCCAGAAACTTTTAGATTGTAGTATTGGTAACCTTAAGTCGGGAGAGTTTAAAATCTTTCCTTTAAAAAAAAGGTCTTTTTAAAAGATTTTTAAGTGGTCTTGAATTTTGGATCAGCAGTGTATAGATAATTTGGGGGTGATCATTCGAACACAGATGTATAGGATATAAGCAGATTAATAGCAAAAAAAAAAATGTATGCAAACCAAATGAGCGTTTCGATTTTGTTTTTTGTTTGTTTTTTTTTTCATTTATTATTATTATTATTATTATTATTATTATTCATTCATTCATTCATTCATTCATTCATTCATTCATTTATAGTTATAAATTTTACTTGCTCTCAATATTACAAGGAAAATCCATTCTTCTGGTGCGACTTTTCAACTCTGTTTTGAAAACGTGCAAAAAAAGGGCTGTTGGTTCCAACGGTCTTCTTTTGCACTTTTTTTTTATTGTATTTTATATATCTACCTTTTTGGTATTCCCTTATTTCTTGTATATTTACTTAACATTTAGTATGAAATATTCCTACATGGTTATAAAAACCTGAACGTTTCAACCACGACATACATGTTACAGACCTCATACAGTGTAACCCGAATATCAGAGACTCTAATAAAAGGAAACCGGATATAAGAAAGATTTTCTATGGTCCAAAATTAGAGCCTGTGTTAACGTACAGTGTAACTCGAATATAAAAAGCCCCAGATATAAAAGTAACCCAGATATAAGAGACTCGAAGAAATGAAACCGGATATAAGAGATTTTTTCTGTCCAAAAGTATAGCCTGTGTTAATGTACAGTGTAACCCCCCAGATATAAATTTAACCCGGATATAAGAGAGGTCAACGTCTTGCGAAGTTTCTTATACCCGGGTTACATTGTAAAAATAAACATTTATAACTTTCAATGATAAAAACAGTTACTTGTCTATTTTTTTGCTTATCGAAATGCACCCACATTCTAAAAGTGATTATTAAAGCAACCACAGCAACAAATGATGTATTTAATCATAAAAATATTCTATTTCATAGCAGTGTGTTTGTAAATAAACACTTACATGAGATCCTATTAGTTTTATATTATAAACCAATTTTACAGTAGGTATCACACCCTAAAAATTGGCTCATTAAAAAGTAATAAGGCAATTTTCTATTTCAGACTGGATTAGTAAGTCGGCGTATACGTTACAACTACTTAATGCCTAATAGATTTGATTTAATTTCCAAGAGCGTTTATGCCAGCATAAATGGGTATTAAGCTCCAAGATAATTAATGTGTTTCTAATACAGAGTAGCACATTTATCCACCTTCCAGATGATTAATGAATTCCTACAGAAAACGTGCACACACGGTGGGAGATTGGTCTAATGGATGCTCACCACAGACTACGAAATCAGAGGTTAACATGGTGACACCATTTTGTTGAGACATCGTATTGAAATGAGAATTTTTTAAAAAATGAATCATTTACGCTAACATATATATATCGCGATTCGAAAGCCGAGTCTTTTGTATGCGAGACAAGCACTCTGCCAATTGAGCAAACGCCCCTCACACAAGAAAGTTTTGGACTTCCGGTTTGTTGACTGCCATGGCTCTTGTGAGTTGCGACGTTGTTATGCTGTGAAAATAATCATATATATATATATATATATACTCACGAACAAAAACAAATGGGCCAAAAGTGAAAGAAGGAAGAAATCGATTTTTCAATAATTTTTCAATAATTTTTGTTAATTTTAACTGAAAATTTTTATTTTGCAGATTATTATTCTATAATTTAGCATATAATAATAAGTGAAAAAATTAATCCTAAAAATGGTAAGACCGCATCTTAGCGAGGATATAAAAAACCTAATTGCAGGATTAAGGCAGTCCAAAATTACTTACAAGTAGATTTTTGATATTTTAAGAAAAGAAAATGTGAAAACATCTTTTCTGCAGTGGAGTGAATTGCTTAAAGGTTTGAAGTCGAACGCTTGGTAAAAGGGAAATCTGGATCCGGTCGCCCTAAAGCATCCATTTTGAAGGACGACCACAGGCTTAAATTAACTGTTTTGAAGGATCGAAAAAAAAATTTAGGTTGACCTTAGCAAAGAATTGAAAACAGGGGCTGGAAACTCTCTTTCTAGACATGCAATATGTAGACGAATGAAAGAAATAAGATTTTCCTCTAAAAGGTGTGCAAAGAAGCCATTTTTAGCTAAGAAGAATATCAGTGATATAAAGAGATTTTTCTCCTGTTATGGCAAGAAAGATACAGACTGGTTCAGGAATGTTTCCTGGTTAGATGAATCAAGATTTTCACTTGTTAGTGATGCTCCGGATGCCCCGAATGGTGCAATTGAAGAACTGGAGAAAGATTTTCACCAAGTTGCATAAAAACAACAGTTAAACACGGGAATGGAGGGATATGGTATGGGGAACTTTTACTGCAGTAGAAGTTGGGAACTTATTAGATGTAAGAAGTAAATCAATGCAAAGGACTACATTCGAATGTTAGAAACAGGACTGTTACTAAGTATTCAGAAGCTGCGAATATCCCAAAACATTATTTTTCAACATGATAAAGCCCCTGCACACACTGCTAAAGTCACAGAAAAATGGTTTTCTGATAACTCAATTGATTTGATATTTTGGCCAGGTCAAAGCCCCGATTTAAACCTAATCGAGAATATTTGGTTCATAATATTTCGTGCATTGGCCGAAAGAACTTTTTCGAACAATGACAAACTGTGGGAAATTGTGTAAAGCGAATGGAATAGCATCTCCCCTTCAGTGTTCCACTTTGGTTGAGAGCATGTCTAAAAGGATTAATCTTTTAAAGAAATCAAAAAGGAATTCGATTCCATCCTAAGCATTTATCAAAGTAAATGTCTTGTTTTGTGTTATTAGTCTCGTTTAAGTTTCCTTGTTCAATTGTTCTTTGTTCAATATAGCTTTTAATGCAAAAAAATGTATAAAATTTGTTGGACCATTTTGTTGTTCACGAGTGCATATATTTTATATATATATATATATATATATATATATATATATATATATATATATTGTAATAGAAAAACGTGACAAGACATTCTAGTAAAAAATATTGCAGCATTAATAATTGATTATATAATGTTGAATTGAATTTTTTAAGATTCTTAATGTTGCAATGCTGCAATATTTTAAGTTATAAATTTATTATAATTTTTACTATAATATCTTGTCCTTTTCTTTTCCAGTTTTAACAACTAGTCCTTTACTTTTCCATGTTTAAGCTTAACCATGTTACTTTTCATACTCCCATTTTACTATTATAATCCATGATTTTCCAGACTTCCAATAAATTCACTTGTTCTTTGTTTAATTTCAGTCTCATTTTTTCCCATAAACACATATGTAATAACAATGCACGGCAGTCGTCTGCTTTTAACCCCCACCCCCAATTATCTTCATTTCATGCTTTCATTCTTTCTGTTTCACTTGTTTCTTTTCTTTTTTGAATTAGTAGCAACAGTAGTCGCTGAAGTGACATGGTTGCGATGGAAACCAGTTATGAAAGCGTCGCTCACCTCCTTACATATTTTCACGATTTTGAACACCAAAAAATTCATCAAAACTTTTGTTTTACTGAACAAAAATTAATTTTATTTTTCACAATGTAGCTGAATTATAATAATTATTATAATAATTGCTTGAAATTTGGTCAAAAATGAGTAAGCGGTGAAGCTTTAAAGCAGATCTGATTGACTAAATCTGCCACTTAACCATATATTCAAATACGCTAGTGTTTCAATGATTAGAATATTTAGATGAAATTATGAATCTTGTGGCATCTTACGAAATATTTTCTTTTTGTTTTTTCTTTCCCTACGTCCCTTAAAAAGATTTAATCTTTAAATATATTTTCTATGTATGTGCTGAATAGCAAAATTATATCAAACCAGCTGTAATATTTTGCTAATGATTTACCTCTGAGGAAATGAGCCTACAATGAAAATCCATGGATTAAGGAAATTACTTTGAATATTGTATTTTATGTTCAAAAAATAAATTTATGTTCTGGATGAAATTTAAATATAAAAACTGTAAATCTAATATATAAAAGGCAATATAAAAGCTTGTCTGAAGCTGACGAGATGACCTCTGGTCCATTGGTAATGGTTGGGATAGAACGCACACTTCTGTTCAGGATCCTATTTGTTATTTGCCAAAACTGGTGGGAACCAAGCCGCTGATCAGCTACTTTGGATTTAACAGACTGGGCATATAGCTCTCTTGCATTTTTTATTACTCTTTTACAGTGGTTGCTGGCAGTCCTGAAAGCAGATGTAGTCTCAGTGCATCTATTACGTTGATAGCTATGGAAAAAGTGATTTCTGTGCGCGATGGCAGCAGCACATTCTAGGGAGAACCACGGCTGGCTGGTAGGTTTTTGTTGGAATTTTTTAGATGGTATGAATCGGTCTATGCCTACAATTAACCATTCGGTCAGGTCTGATACTATAGAGGACACATCCTTTTTAAACATGGAATGCAGAGGTAGATCAGATATAAATTTACGGAAGTTATCCCAGTCAGCCATGGAGTATCGGTATACAGTATGGTGGAGGGATACGTCTGGGGACTTATTACATTTCATTTTTATCTTAACTGATATAACGGAGTGGTCGGAGGATGCTAGAGGAGAAAGAACGGAACATGAACATAGCTCAGGGGAAGTTGAGAGAAAAAGGTCTAGGAGGCTTGCATATTAACCTGTAGTATCGGGCATATGGATGGGCTCGCGAACAATCTGAGTGAGGTCATAAGCAATGGCAAAATCATGAAAGAACCTCCCCCTCATCGTCCTTTTTATTTGAGTGGGTCAGCCATTCCACGTTATGGACGTTGAAGTCACCACAGATGTGGATGTTAGTCGAGGGGTTTGCAGACAGGGTGTGGTCTATTTTCTCAGATATGCCCTTAAAGATAGTATCTCCGCTGTTGTGGAGCCGATAGAGGGCAAATATGATGCAGTGATGTAAGCAAGTGCAACCCGGAAGCACATATAAGGTAAATTAGGATTTTCTCTAGAGATATCCCTGCCACATGGGAAGCCATCTTTAATGTAGGCACATATTCCATTCCCATGGCGATGTTGGGGGTCAGATTTAGATGTTAAGTTAGAGTATCCGTTAATTATTAATTTAGGGAAGTGGTCGGCCCTATTCCAGTTTCGCTTAGTAAGAACATGTCCGGTGTCGTCTCCTGTAATTGGGTTTCAACCTCTGGAAGGTTGGAACGTAGACCCCTGATTTTGGAGGAGACATGGTAGTAGGGATCTACGTTGGAAGATGGGGTTCTAGGTTTATTCGAGTTTTTTTTTCTGGAGATGTTCATGTTGAGGTTTTGGGATTTGTGGAACAGGTCGGCATACTTGGTTAGAGCAGTACAGAGAGGGAAAGTAAGAGAGAAAAAGACAGGAATTTTTTTTGTAGTACATGAAAAGGTAAAGCCGTAACAATTACCCACTAGTATGGCATCGAGAGGCCCCACCAGAAACTAGTGCATGGTCCAGAATCCATTCACCAAATGGCAATACAGCAGTCCCAGTACTTTGCGCCTGCTGATAGGACAGCCTCCTTAGTGGTTAATCCAAGGTTCGGGTCCCTGACTATCAGGCGGATAACGTCAACCCAGACAAAACGTTTACCTCCAGCACCCTTACTAGTGACATGACCACAAGGATAGACATAGACAGAAAAATTTCCGACATCTCAGACTACTGTTCACCAAGTACTACCGACCTTTCAAGCAGCTTTTTCTTCACCCTTTGTCAGAAAAATCACTAATTTGAATGAGGACTGAGGGACAAAAAAGGAGAAGCGAGAGTTACTGGAGCTGCCGATAACACATTCATTGTATTCTTCTACATATCTAAAGTAGATCAATGGTTTTATGGGTCCGGACATTAATTTTTCCTCATGGAATCCTATGTGGGTCCCAACACGGAGCCCATCGACACGCCATCAATTTGCCTGTACATGTAAACGGCAAATTTAATTAGTTCAAAAAATACGCGTGCAGGAACGAAAGGTGTTGGACTTTGGCTGCGATATAAAAAGTCAGCACAGATATCTATCATTTCTAAAACTGAGACGCAAGTAAATAAATTGCTGATATCATACGAACACATAAATTTATTTGTACTCGTTGATTTTTGCATGTAGTCTGCGAAATGAAATTAATCTTTCAGACAGTATTTATTTAATTTGATACTGGCTGAAGAATATTGAAGATTCATTTTGCAACCGTCTGTTGTGAGGACCCTACCATATATAGAATGGATCTTAAGGGAATATCCGCTTTGTGTGTTTTGGGTAGGCCATATAATCTTGGACGGATAGAGCCCGAGGGTCTAATCTCACTAGCTACCTCATGTAGAGGCCAGGAAGGAGTTATCTCCCTTTCGCTCAGACTTTGCATAAGTGGAGTTATCCCCCTTATAAAAGGACAGGCGAATCGCCATTATTGGTTTACACTCGTTCACGGCGACACGCTGTCGGATTAGAAAACCAGCTTGCTTAAAACGCAAACCTTACATGGCGCTACGAACATATTGTCACTTAAAATGTGAAATACTTATATCGCAGCATTGAACTACAGATATCGTTACACTATGGAACAAGAAAACGTTCTCTTATTACGTCAACTAGTCGAGTTACAAAAAGAAAACATCGAATTACGGAAGGACATCTTACACGGACGAGCGAACACGTCGCAAACAAAAAGAATGCAGCGACCTTCTATAGGTCTGGACTCAACAGATAGCGAATGGGCACTCTTTTTAGACACCTGGTCACGGTACAAGGAGATGTGCAGACTCGAAAATCCAGCTGCAATTCGAAACGAACTGCGAGAAGCATGCACACCGTAAACGAACAGGTTACTGTTTGAGCTCATTGGACCAGAACGACTCAACAATGCGCCAGAGGAGTACCTTCTTCATCAAATACGACTGGTGGCCGTTCGAGGCTTACACAAGGAAGTCCACCGACAAACGTTTCATTCCATGAAGCAAAATGAGGGTGAGTCAGTGACCCATGTTACGTGGCCAGGCGAAATTTTGTGAATTTCGTATTCAGTGTCCGAACGAACCCACTTGCCGGCAGCAGGTTAATTACTCAGACGATATGGTTGCCGGGCAAATGATGGCAGGGTTAAGAAATATCGAACACCAGAGAAGGGTACTGGCAGAGGCAGCTACACTTCCTACCTTGGATTTAAAGTTTTCACGGTTGGTTTGCCTGGAGGCAACAGACGAGGTAACTCCACACTTTTCCGATACCATACAACCTCTCGCGATGTCTGGGGTACAAAGGTCGAATCAAGTACAACAAATGCATCAGGCAAACAAGAGCCCAGTGCCGCACGTGCAATGAAATCGCACCATCTCAGCCCAGGGAACCCTTGATGTCCCCAGCAGACCCGGAATTTCCATTCCAACAAGTGGTGGTTGACTTCGTCCAGATGCAGGGTAGACACTTTATGGTATACACAGACAGGTATACGGGATGGGTTGAAGTGGCCCTAACGACGTCGGGAAGAGCCAAGACGGTGTGCGATACCTTGAGGACTTGGTTCTGTACCTACGGCGTACCGGAAGAAATTTCGTCGGATGGTGGACCACCATTTGAATCCCAGGAATATGACTCCTTTTTGAGGAATTGGGGCATACGAAAACGTACCTCATCAGCGCATTATGCCCAAGGCAACGGTCGCGCAAAGTTAGCCGTCAAAACCGCGAGACGTATACTGGCGGACAATACGGACAGTTATGGACGCCTGAGCCATGATCGGGCGGCCCGAGCACTACTGACCCATAGGAACATGCCTGTCCAAGATCTGGACATGTCCCCAGCCATGATGCTGTATGGTCGGGTCATTAAAGACCACCTTCCTGTCCTACGGGACAAATACCAGGTTCGAAAACAGTGGACAGAAATAGGCAAACTAAGGGAAGTGGCAATGGCCAAAAGACACATGAGGAACGAGCAGTATTACAACCAACATTGTCACCCACTCCGGGAACTCCAGGTAGGAGATTACGTCCAGATCCAGAACCAGGACGGGAACCACCCACGTCGATGGACAAAGACGGGGAGACTCGTGGAGACCCAGGGGTACTGACAGTACCAAGTCCGGGTCGATGGAAGCAATCGAGTGACATTGCGCAACCGTCGGTTTCTCCGCAGAATACACCCGGTAGTGGATGGCCCTCGTAACATCAGACAAGAAATCCTGAACCCACAGGCACAACCTCCGGAGGAGGCAATGGAGGTGGAACAACACGCCGACACGGAATCCCCAAGCGAGCATGAGGAAGAAATGGAAGTGGAAGATACCACGGGAGGAGATACCCAAAAATACAGTCCTCCTCCGTTAAGGGAACCGTCAAGTCGGAGGACGAGAGCTCCAAGGGGTTTGTCGCCGCAAATGCGGGGGAAATCGCACGAGTATTTCTCCACATAAAAGATGACCACAACAACTTGCTTTTGTGGTCACGAGGGGGAGGGGCATGTAGAGGCCAGAAAGGAGTTATCTCCCTTTCGCTCAGACTTTGCATAAGTGGAGTTATCCCCCTTATAAAAGGACAGGCGAATCGCCATTATTGGTTTACACTCGTTCACGGCGACACGCTGTCGGATTAGAAAACCAGCTTGCTTAAAATGCAAACCTTACACCTCAGAAGAAAGTAAACCACTTTTTACCCATTTAACTAATTATTTCTGGAATTTAGATTCCAGAGTACTCGTGGAATCATGGGTGTTAACAGGGCCTAATTTAACAAAATTGTCACTATCGCTTAATATAAGTGACATTTTGTTGACGTATTCCTCATGATTCATTATGACTACCCCAGACCCTTTATCGGGTCTAGTTATCACGAGGGATCTATTTTTACGTAGAGTTTTAATGACGTGAAGGTGTTCATTAAGCCATTTAAACTCTGAATGGGATAATGGTGTAGTAGCGTAACTGTGGGCAAGGTTGTTTAAACTTGTTTTTAGGTCCCTTAATTTATTCACGGAAACCGGTTGAAGTTTAGCTATCTGAGAGCCTAAAACTTCAAACTCAGAGAATATTTCTTCTCGTTTTGTATTACTTAGTGGAATGCAAAATTCCAACCCATGATCGAGTACGAGAAGTTAAACTGGGGACAGTTTCCAAGAAGATAGATTTAACACGTTACCACCTACATTTGCGTTGATAAAGCAACCATATTTCTTCTTTATTAGATGTTTTAATTTATTATGAAATTGAAGCTGTAATTTTTTTACAGCTTCGTTTTTTTTTTTTTTTTTTTTTTTATATTAATAAGATACCGTAGGAAACGAACTTTATCGCAAAAAGATAATGTGCCCACTATTTCCATCCATAATTGCAGGCATCTACTCCTGAATCTTTCCAGATTAAATGCTAATTTATCCGAATGATCCAGGATAAACGCTTTTTCAATCGTATGCCCAGGATGGAATCTTGCTTTTTTTATCTTAGATAAAATAAATGAGGGACATACATTATTATTTACGCAAGAACGTAAGAATGTGTTTTGTTCTTGCGTTGATCTTATTTTACTTTTAATTAAAATGATGTTGTTTAATTTTTTAATTAAACTTGGGCTGTACCGTGTCTTTAAATATTTCATGATTTTCTTGAGGGTACAAAACTTTATTAAGGCAATCCTGAGGGGAAGACGTATTCCTTCGGAATTCATTTTATATTAAAAAAAAAAAAGATCGAGGAGAAAAGGAAAATGGATAGCGACCAAAAAATAAAAGTAAGGAAATAGAAAAAAAATCCAAACGAGTCAATTGACATGTTTTGCCCTCACTCATCAAAATTAGAATCGAGGGATTTATTTTTTATTAATTTGTTTTCTTTAATGATAAAATCTAAAAAAAGAGACGTATGTATGTATGCATGTATGCATGTATGTATGTATGTATGTATATCTGCCTAAAATTTTCGACCAAGAGGCGATGGATTTTCACGAGATTGGTATCGTTTTGAAACATGGCCGTTCGGACGACAAATATCGAAAAATTGACTAAAAACATTAATTCCTTCACCCTCCGCTGGAAACTTTTCTACAAGGAAGGATCGCTTTTTTGCAGACATTTTCGAAAGTCATCCACACTCTTCGATTGACTAGCCTAAATTTAAACCTTCGCCACTTCCGGTTTGATGATGGGCGCAACGGAAAAGACGTCACGTTTTTTGTTTTTCACATTTTTTTCCTCCTTTGCGGTACGTGTTCGAGCCTGCCTGCTTGCCTGCCTAATACCATTTTTTTCTCTTTTTTTTTTATTGCTCAACAAACACCTCCAAACGCCCGAGTAACGCCGGGCACCCAGAGTAGTTCCATACATTTCGCATGAGTGCACCCAAGCGTACTTGTCATTTAAGTCATTTTTTTATTTCCATGCATGTTCGGCAGCTCTTCGTTTTGTTTATCAGTTTCTTGTTTTGACAAAATTCAACAATTGCTTTAGAAGACTAAAGTGTCTGTCTTACCTTGATTAGATTCATACTGATTTAAACCAATTTTCAAAAATGTAGCAAATTTCCGCCATATTTTTATTGTGCTGATAAACTGTCGACTGCTGTGATTTCATTAACTAAGCGTTTCGGCACTTTCCAGCATTTACGTAAAATACCAGAAAGCGGGGATGGCCTAATGACAACAGAACATATACTACTCACTTTTGAATTGAGCATTCAAAGTTGGCACAATATACAAATCAATATAAGAAATAGTATATAGCTTTGACTTCGGAAAGGCATTTCCATTAGTGATGGATGAGATTTTCAAACACAAGATGAACTCTTCTTCCAAGATATTAAACAATACGGGAAATTGTTTAAACCACCAATAATACAGTCGACATTTTTAATCTGATTGGTTGACTTTAAAAAAATGGCATTGAATAAGTATCGAAAATTTCGTGAAGTCGATTTTTGTTACATTTATTAAACACGTGTGTGTGCGTATGTAAAAAAAACTTTTTACATACTTTTTTTTTAGATTTTAACATATTTTTAGCTCTTCTCTCTTTGATACCCATCATATTACCCCCCCCCCCCGATTTTCCCCCAATTCCAATCTGTAAAGTTTTCCATTTCTAATCTTAATGTTTTGAAAGTCTGTGCTTTCTTTTCACCTTTAGATTTGTATAATGCTGGCTGTTTATTCTCTTCTGACAAGAAACATTTGGCTTCGAAATGCCCTAGTCTGTTTTTCCCTTATTCCCCTTATATATATATATATATATATATATATATATATATATATATATATATATATATATATATATATATATATAACTTGAGTTCCTTCAATTATAATCGAAACCGAATCCAAAACTTTTCCTTTATTCTCCTTTTATATATATATATATATATATATATATATATATATATATATATATATATATATAAATTTCAGAATGTGAGAGATTATATAATTATTTCGACAGCCAAACAACGTCGCAGCTCACAAAAGCCATCACAGCCAACAACCCGGAAATCCAAAACTCGAGTTTCGCCCTCATTTGGGCTCATTAGTTAGACATATCCGAACTCAGAACTCAGGATTCAAAACCAGAGCCTCTTGCCTGCCACATGAGAAAATCAAGGAGAACATATATATATATATATATATATATATATATATATATATATATATATATATATATATATACATATATATATGTATGTGTGTATGTATATGTGTGTGTATGTTGATTAATTGTTAATAAAGTTTTTATTTCTTTCATTTAAAACAACTTGCTGATTAATTATTTGTATGTATGAAGCCGAAACTAGTCTATTATTTCTATTAATAATGGAGATCCTATTGATTTTATTAATAATGAAAAATTTTAACTGCGTGCTTGAAGCCGAAGTTATTTCATTACTTCTACTAATAGTGGAAATGCGTTATTTGTTCGTCTGTAGACGAAATAGTCCATTTTTACTCATTTTAATAGATATGTGTTGCTTTGCAATTCTTCAATCATTCATAACATGCCTTTCCCTTCATGGTTCATCATTTATTATATTGATATTAATTGTCAGCGTGGAATTTGATGCATTTCCAAAGACGCAATTATAGGCTATATCCTATCCAAGACAGGTTTGATGGAGATTTGTTGCTAAATTAGTGGTCACTCTTTCGGTATACGGTCTTTTCATTACCCGACATTTTATCACACGACTATTAATCACGGACTATTAATCATTAGATATTTAATCACATGTTTTTCATCATGTGGACACTTAATCACATCGAGACATTTAATCACTTAAGAATTTCCGAAAGCGTTTGAAGTGTATTATTTTTTTACCACATTATATTTGCCTATTTTTTGGAAATCCTTTCAGATGATTTTCCATAATTTGTGTATCCATTTTTTTGCGAACTATTGTCCTCATCTTCATAGTTGTTGTTTATACACAATATATTGTTTTTTTGTTTTTGTTTTTTGACAAATAAATACCAAACATATTAAAGTTAAATGAAACAAAATGACATTTTTTATTCTACAAAAGAAAAAATTACAAGCAATGAATAAGGAATTTAATATTTTTACATATATATATTTTTTATGAACTAAAAAAAAACGTGGTCTTTTTTTTTTCAATGAACTAAAAACGGTATATTTCGTAAATAGAAACAATAATTTAATTCTTTTTAAATATATTTTTCAATGAATTAAAAACGATATATTTCGTAAATACAAACAATAAGTTGTAATATTTGTTTATTGGTTGTTATAACTGACAAAGCGGATACAAATATTAGCTTGAGAGGAATATTTTATTTTCTTAGTTTTTACATACTTTTAGAATTCTGTGTTTGCTCTTCGCAGGACGCGTGTGACAACGTAGAAGCCTGGAGACTGACTGTCCAATCCTTTTTAGGTCAATCATCGGTCAAAGAGAGAGAGAGAGAGGGAGGGAGAGAGAGAGAGAGCGCGTGTGTGTGTGTGTGTGTGTGTGTGTGTGTGTGTGTGTGTGTGTGTGTGTGTGTGTGTGTGTGTGTGTGTGTGTGAGCGAGCAGCAACAGCAGAGGAGAAAAGGGAATAGATTTTGGGGTATCTTTGTTAGTTGAGTTATTTTAGAGAAAGAGAGGATTAAAGAAACAATGTTTTTTTTCTTCATGGTAGTAGTATGTGGCCTGAGGTCACTTAGGTTCACTCCTCCAAAGTAATTTACTTTTCTTTTTAATATATTTTTCAATGAACTAAAAACGATATATTTCGTAAATACAAACAATAAAATTATTTTATAAATTAGATTTAAAATTATTTCTCTACAAAAATTTTTTTAAATAAAACTGGGACAGCTCATCGCATACGCTTGTCCCAAACTACATTGGGGCCTAAGTTTGAGTAGAGAAAATCATTTTTTTTTTTTTTTTTTTTGAGAAAACATATTTGGTATAACACCGTTCAAACTGTGTGCGTAAATATATGCGCTTTCGGAAAGCACCGAGAGCTGCGCGCGGCACTGAAATACAAGTCTGCCAAAATAGTTATTAAAAAAGTTTCTTTTAGAATATTCTGGGTGTTTTGTTTGTTTGTTTGTTTGTTTGTTTTGTTTTTTTTGTTATTTTTTTTTTAGTTCGGTATTGTTTGTTAACATTAAGTAAAAAAAAGAAAATGAAACTATTTGCAGAAGTTTGTTTACATTTTTAAATGAAAAATAAATTAAGATAAATGTTATATTATTGTTTATTTGTTAAAAAATTTTTTTTTTAAGTGGCTGTGGCTGATATTTGTTTTAAGCGAACAGATAGCCTCTCCTCTAACTCTTGCATAATTGGGTGGCAGTTTTACCCTATAGATTTTAATCTCTCTTAAAAATAACCCCAAAATTGTCAAAGAGGCTAAAGATTTAACGTAATTAAAATATAGTTAAACAAGGAACTTTTTTTCCTTAGGATGTGATTAATTGTCTCGGTGTCAAGTGATTAAGTGGCCACGTTATGTAAAAAAAAGCATGTAATTAAATGTCTAGTGATTATATGCCAGTGATAAATAGTCTGGTGATGAAATGTCGGTAAACCACCTTTTCACTCACAGTTATTCATAACATGCATTTTTGTCAAATTTTTTTTTTCATTCGATAACTTATAACATTAATAATCATTAGCTTTGTCTTTTGTACGTTTCTAAAAACACGATTGTCGTCTAATTCCTATTCGAGTTAGGACTAATGCAATATATACACAGTTAATTAGTTTTTAAAAGTCTGACTGCAATGCTGTAGTGTAGTTTTGACCTGACAGCTTAGCAACCAATTAAATATATCTTTGACTTCATACAATAAATAACATTTTCCGACATTAAACTTAAGGCAAAGATTTGGATGGGTTTCTACTTTATTTTCTCTTTTTACCTTTTCAACATTCTCTTTTGTGTATATGTGTGCGTGCGTGCACGCGCACGTGTGTGTGTGTGTGCATGTGTGTGTGCGAGCGTGTGTGTGTGTGTGTGTGTGTGTGTGTGTGTGCGCGCGCGTGTGTGTGTATGTGTGTGTGCAAACACCAGAACGTCTGCTAGGTAAACGCAAGAAACATTAAGCATTTAAATATTAAAGAGAGGCAATTAAGCATCAAAGAAACGATAGAGATAGTCTGTATTCTCGTTAGACAGTTTTATGACCACGGAATCAATGAATAAATTTGACAAAAAATCACGATGTTTAAACGGAAGTCGTTTATTTCTTTGTGGTTGGTAACGAAAGTTCTAATTTTCTATAAGACCTGCTATTATTGTAATAATCTATTGCTAATAAAAATGTGTTATTTTTCTTTCTGAAGTCGAAACTATTCTATAACTGAATAATAAAAAAATGCAATTATTCTATTAATAATAGGGATTTATTTTGTGTCCATTTGGACTCGAAACTATTCTACTAATCACGGAGGCACTATCGTTTCTATAAATATTGGAGATTGATATCTGCCTGTCTGAAGCCGAAACTATTCTGTTATATATGCTAATTATGCATAAAACAAAATACAGGCGTATAAATACAGTAAAACTTTAATTTGAACTTCCTCTAAAGTTGGACTTCCTCTCATTTGGACTTCTTCTAAACTTGGACTTTCTCTAAACTTGGACTGTCTCGTCATTGAAATTGTATTAGCATATTTGATGCGGAGTTGCAGTAAAACTGTTTACATGGTTTAGTTACATATTGCGCAGAAATGTTAATATTGGTACTATGTAATTAATGTAGATTAGCCATTGATAATTAATTTACACTAACTGTAATTTTTTTTTTCAGATTGTTATATTTAAAATAATGTAAAACAACCCATCACAATGGGTATAGAAACATTCTTGAAACTAAACGGTTACCGACCAACCACGCTGTTCTTAAATCACTTAATGCAAATGATGCTGAAATGTGGGTGCAACAAGATGAGGAAACTACTGATCAATATCCTGAAGGAGTTATGGTGATGAAAATAGCGACAGCTCCCATTCTCTTGACCTTAATGTAAATAACCAAGAACACTCTCATGAAGCAATATCATGGGATGATGCAGAAAGGTCTATGGAGAGGGTTATAAAATTTCAAGAAAAAAATCCTTACTTTAGTGACAACTATGTTTTGCAAGCAATATCACTCCGAAGAGATATAATCATAAAGAAGCTACAGAACCAAGAAATTGATGAAAATAGAAACTGCAATGAGACTCATTCAATGAATAAATAAAAAACACTATTTTACATAAATGTATGATTTCTGTAGATGATAACTTAGGTAATAAATACCTAACAAGTAAGAGTAGATTTAATTTATTTTAAATGTTTTTGTTCCTAGTAATAATATTTAACAATTCTTACTTGCAATATATCGTAAACTCAACTTAATATATACTTGAAGTATCATATAGCAATGAATTTCATTAATTAAAGTTAACTGCAGCACATTTTTTTATCACGAAACTTGAATAGCATCCTCTAATTTGAACGAAGCGGATCTTCAAATTATAGGAGTTTTACTGTACATAAATTATATAGGTATAGGATACTTATATTTATACACATATTTATTTGCATACTTAGAGCATATGTAGTGAATCTATACTATTAATAAAATTCAAAATGTATATTTATTTATGTGTGTGTGTGTGTGCGTGCGTGTCTGTGTGCGTGCGTGCGTGTGTGCGTGTGTGTGTGTGTGTGCGTGTGTGTGTGTGTGTGTGTGTGTGTGTGTGTGTGTGTGTGTGTGTGTGTGTGTGTGTGTGTGTGTGTGTGTGTGTATATATACCAATAAAACTTTTGAACGGATCCACCGAATTGAAAAATTATTTTTCCCCTGAAAGGTGTGAGTCCCTAAATTGTCCTTATCTATATATGGTTCGTAACGAACAACGCAGAGTCACACAAAAAGCCCGAAATAAGGATTTGGGGGCTGTTTCGTGTAATTGTCGAAAAAGTTACCTCCCCATATCAACGGAATTAAGTACTGCCTGTATACAGTCGCGGTAACATCTTTCAGCATACGGATAGGACTTGTGGCGCGTCTGACTACGGATCAGAAGTTTCCAGTTTCGAATCCTGGCAAGTTCATAATAATTTTAACCATCATTTTATCCAACGTTTATTCATTATCCTTACCCTTATTTAGAGCATTTTTTGTTTTTCAGTGATTTTGTTTTGTGCATATGGGAATTTCCCATACTCCGAGTTCACAAGGTAAGCGTTGATGGTTAGACGATGTTGAGTGTACTTGATGTTGAGTGTACTCGATTTTGTGTTTGACTCGGCGTTGTGTTGTGCCGACGCGGCGCAGCTGCTAGCTGCAAATATTTTCCAACATTGTTCCAAATACTAATTAGTCTTCTCTTGATGCTTTACGTTTTATTTATTACTAGCGGGATCTGTGGAAATTCCACAGCGAACTCATTCACATGTAATATATTGATGTTGGCATTCTGTAGATGTTCAGTGTAAATGGAGACGCCCTGATATTATTGTATCTCTTTTGTTAAAACTCTAAAAGTATTTATCTAAGCTAGTAGGGACGCTTGGCGTAGCCCAGTCGTGAAGTTAATTATTACAGATTACATATATATTATTATAGAGTTTATGTTCTATCGATTTTTATATATGATAAAGTTGCGATTTCAAAAATAAAATATATATCCATATGACTTGGGTGCATTAGCTTGAATTGAGACAGAAACCATTACTTATGAATATATATATATATATATATATATATATATATATATATATATATATATATATATATAACTTTAGTTCCTTCAATTACAATCGAAACCGAATCCAAAACTTGAATGAACAATTCTTAATGAAATTATTTATTAAAAAAGATAGATTACTGGAGTGTCATCAGCTATAATCGAAACCGAAAGCAAACCCGCTAAGGAAATGGCAGAAACACTAGAAGAAAACTTCCAATGGGGGTAAAAATTGATGGTCACATTAAATGCTGCCAAGACTAAGCTTGTTTCCTTCAATAATTTCAAGAACCCTTCTCTACCACCAATAGCAATGGCCAAGAACACATTACCCGAAAGTATTTCCTTTAAACTTCTCGACCTAACGTTTACAGGCAGTATGAACTAGAACAGATACATTGAGAGCATTACCAAAGCTGCTGCAAAGAAGGTGGGCTCCCTCTACCATGCTAGAAAGCTACTTATGCCTGAAAGTATCCTGTACCTCTATAAGGCCATCATTTGCCCATGTATGAAGTACTGCTGTCACATTTGGACTGATGCATCTGCTACTTGTCTCTCACTCCTGGACAGGGTTAAAAAGAGAGTCGCCAACCTGATAGGTCCTGAATTGTCATCTAAGCTTCAACCTCTGTTCCATCAACGAAATGTTGCATCCCTCTGCCTGTTCTACAAGTACTTTAATGGTGAATGCTGTGATAAACTATAAGCACTTGTACCTCCTCGATGTGAATACCCCCAACAAACCCGACAAGCAGCTAAATCCCACCCCTTCATAGTAGAGATCCCTAGGTGTAAGAAAGCCTTCTACTCCAATAGTTTCTTCTCCAGAACTGCTAGACTTTGGAACTCGCTTCTGGGATTCTGCTTTTCTAACTGTACTGACATGCAGAAGTTCAAGTGTAATGTTAACAGACATCTTGCTACTCATCTCGCTTCATAATATCCCTGCAACTGATATCCCCGATAGTAGCCTCCTACTTCAGAGTAGCACTGTGCCTTGTTTGGGATGAAAATTGAAAAATAAAACTATGAAGAATTCTTGATAAAGTTATTTATAAAACAAAAATAGATGACTTAAGTGCTATCAGCTGTAATCGAAACCGAAAACAAAACTTTTGAAGAATTCATGGAAAAATTATTTATGACAAGAAATAGAATTCATATCAATTAAACGACGGTTACTCGGATGTCAGCGTGACACACAAAATAAATAAAACACACGCTCTCCTATTAATATATAGATCATGCTTGGAATACTGCTGTTCCAAATGTCGCTACAGCTATTCGTTCAGCATTGACAATTCCGATTATTGTTACATCGAGGGAAAGAAGTTTTTCAAATCAAAATTAATTTTTTAAAAAAAACTATTTGAGAACGACAATGACGCAAGAACGCCTGAACAGTTTGGCAATGGTATCTATCGAACGAGATCTCGTCCAGTCTCTGAATTATTCATAATTTATTCGAGACTTTTCCGTCAAAGCATGAAAAGTTGATTTTTTTTTTTTTTTGGAGGTTTATGACATCTTTTAATAATCAAAATTCTATTTTGTCTATTAATAATGAAAAACGTATACGTTCGTTCGTCGTGATACCATCCTTCCTGTCCTGTTTTGGGAGACAATGGAGTTTGTTTGCTCGTCATGTGTATTAGCTGAAATGTAAGATCAAAAGAGGCACCATTTTGCTTGTTATACTAATTACGATGATAATTAGGCACCTCCAAAAGTCACCACAGAATTAACCCCCATATGTAACACGATGTAACTTTATTATAAATTAATATTATTAATATAACGTTTGTGCCATTTTAAAGAAGTTCAAAATAAACCAGTAATCATTTTTAAAAGTTTTTTTCATGCGTACTTTTTTCATATTCATTTGGCAATGCCTAATGATAATGTTTATATTATGATGACGAGAGAGTTGGGCTTACAAAAACGTGCTGATAAAATATAAGTGAAGGTTAGAATGTCATTCTGAATGCATTTATTTTGGAGTCAGGAGTTATTTTGAGGTGAGTTAAAAGTTAAATTTAAAAAATAAACGTATGATTTGAATAGAAGTTGGTCGCATTTTTTGAAAGCATTATTTTGTACGGTTAAATTGTAGTATTTAAGAAAACAGAATAATACTGTATAATTAAAATAAAATAAAAACATAAATTAATCAATATTTAATAATAAATACATAAAATACGTAAATAATGTAAACAATGATATACACCAGCAAAGAATGTAAACATTGATATAAAACAGCAGAAACTGTAGATAATGATATATACCAGCAAACAATGTAGACAATGATATATACCAGCAAACAGGGTAGACAAGGATATATACCAGCAAGCAATGTAGACAATAATATATACTAGCAAACAATGTAGACAATGATATATACCAGCAAACAATGTAGACAATAATGCATACCAGCAAACAATGTAGACAATAATATATACCAGCAAACAATGTAGACAATAATATATACCAGCAAGCAATGTAGACAATAATATATACTAGCAAACAATGTAGACAATGATATATACCAGCAAACAATGTAGACAATAATGCATACCAGCAAACAATGTAGACAATAATATATACCAGCAAACAATGTAGACAATGATACATACAAGCAAACAAGGTAGACAATGATATATACCAACAAACAATGTAGACAATAATATATACTAGCAAACAATGATATATACCAACAAACAATGTAGACAATACTATATACTAGCAAACAATGTAGACAATGATATATACCAGCAAACAATGTAGACAATAATATATACCAGCAAACAGGGTAGACAAGGATATATACCAGCAAACAATGTAGACAATAATATATACCAGCAAACAATGTAGACAATAATATATACCAACAAGCAATGTAGGCAATGATATATACCAGCAAACAAGGTAGATAATGATATATACCAGCAATCAGCAATAATGTAAACAATGATATACATCAGCAAAGAATGTAAAGATTGATATAAAACAGCAGAAACTGCAGATAATGATACATACCAGCAAACAATGTAAACAATGATATATACCAGCAAACAATGTAGACAATAATATATACCAGCAAACAGGGTAGACAAGGATATATACCAGCAAACAATGTAGACAATAATATATACCAACAAGCAATGTAGGCAATGATATATACCAGCAAACAAGGTAGATAATGATATATACCAGCAATCAGCAATAATGTAAACAATGAATAATACTGTATAATTAAAATAAAAAAAACATAAATTAATCAATATTTAATAATAAATACATAAAATACGTAAATAATGTAAACAATGATATACACCAGCAAAGAATGTAAAGATTGATATAAAACAGCAGAAACTGTAGATAATGATATATACCAGCAAACAATGTAGACAATGATATATACCAGCAAACAAGGTAGACAATGATATATACCAGCAAACAATGTAGACAATGATATATACCAGCAAACAATGTAGACAATGATATATACCAGCAAACAATGTAGACAATAATATATACTAGCAAACAATGTAGGCAATGATATATACCAGCAAACAATGTAGACAATAATATATACCAGCAAACAGGGTAGACAAGGATATATACCAGCAAACAATGTAGACAATGATATATACCAGCAAACAATGTAGACAATAATATATACCAGCAAACAATGTAGACAATAATATATACTAGCAAACAATGTAGGCAATGATATATACCAGCAAACAATGTAGACAATAATATATACCAGTAAACAGGGTAGACAAGGATATATACCAGCAAACAAGGTAGACAATGATATATACCAGTAAACAATGTAGAGAATGATATATACCAGCAAACAATGTAGACAATGATATATACCAGCAAACAATGTAGACAATGATATATACCAGCAAACAATGTAGACAATGATATATACCAGCAAACAATGTAGACAATTATATACGCCAGCAAAGATTGCAGCCAGTCTTCAAGAATTCTGGTGAAAGAACTGACCCACTAAATTATCGCCCCATTAGCCTCCTCCCGCTTTTCGCCAAAATATTTGAGTCCTTAGTTAATAAAGCCCTAGTCCAGCACCTAACAGCTGCTAAACTCTTGACTGACAAACAATATGGATTCAGGCAAGCCCGTTCAACAGCAGATATCTTAACTGTAGTTTCTGAACGTATATACCGTTCATTGGATAAAACAGGGGAGGGTAGAGCGGTGGCCCTTGATATATCTAAGGCTTTTGACAGGGTATGGCACGATGGTCTTCTAAGGAAAATTAGATCATATGAAATCACTGGAAGAATTCATAACGTAATTAAATCCTTCTTAAGTAATAGAAAAATCAAAGTTGTCCTCGACGGACGTACATCCAAACAATATGAAATAAATGCGGGAGTGCCTCAGGGGTCTATCCTTGGACCTCTATTGTTCCTGATATTCATAAACGACCTCCCTGATAATATTGTTTCGGAGATGGGTATATTTGCCGATGACACCACTCTCTATAACAGATATGAGGGGAAAACAAATGAACACATATCCAAGAAAATGGCAGAAACACTAGAGGATGACCTCCAATCCGTAGTGGAATGGGGACAAAAATGGTTGGTCTCATTCAATGCTGCTAAGACTAAGCTTGTTTCCTTCAATAACTACAAGAAACCTTCTCTACCACCAATAGCAATGGCCAAGAACACATTGCCTGAAAGTACTTCTTTTAAACTCCTCGGCCTAACGTTTACAGGGAATATGAACTGGAATAGATACATTGAGAGCATTGCCAAGGCTGCTGCAAGGAAGGTTGGCTCCCTCTACCGTGCTAGAAAACTACTTACGCCTGCCAGTATCCTATACCTCTATAAGGCAACCATTCGCCCATGTATGGAGTACTGTTGTCACATCTGGGCTGGTGCATCTGCTGCTTGTCTCTCGCTCCTGGACAGGGTTCAAAAAAGAGTCGCAAACCTGATAGGTCCTGAACTGTCATCTGGGCTTCAACCTCTGTCCCATCGACGAGATGTTGCATCCCTCTGCCTGTTCTACAAATACTTTAATGGTGAATGCTCTGACGAACTGCAAACACTTGTACCTCCCCGACGTAACTACCCCCGACAAACCCGACAAGCTACTAAGTCTCATCCCTTTACAGTGGAGATCCCTAGGTGCAAGAAAGCCTTTTACTCCAATAGTTTCTTCTCCAGAACTGCGGGTCTTTGGAACTCCCTTCCGGGATTCTGCTTTCCCAACTGCAATGATATGCAGAAGTTCAAGTGTAATGTTAACAAACATCTTTCTACTCTTCTCCCTTCATAATGACCCCGCTAATTAATTCCCTAATAGTAGCCCCCTGCTTCAAAGTGGCACTGTGCCTTGTTTGGGGTGAAAATTGAATAAAAAAAAAATAAAAATAAAAATATCAACAAAAAACTGAAGACACTGGTTTACATCAGTAATTACTGTAAACAATAATATACACCAGCAAAAAATGTAGAAATGATATACAACACCAAAGATTAGCAGTTTTACTAAAAATTGCGGTTTGTTCTGCACAAAACCTTCAATACTATAAAAAAAAATCATCTGTGGATTTACGAGCAACTTAAGCTGTTGCGGCGGAGTTCATACGTCAGAATTGACGGAATGGTTTATTGTAGGGTGTGCTCTTGCTTGTTTGGCCTACTCGCTATCATTTCGCAAATTTCGCCACTAGAAATACTTGAAACCAAAATCGTAACAAATAAACACCTCATTCATAAGTTTCTTGTGAATACAACGCTAAAGCTGTTGCATTTATTTATATAAATTATTTATTTAAATTTTTCTTCTCTCTATGAAATATATAAGAGTTTGTAAGTTAAGAAAGTACAATGCAAAATATCATACGGGGTTTATTTTTCTGGTGACATCACGCCGCGAAGAAAATGAAATGAAAAAGAAAACACGACCTGGTTCTATTCCTAATGATTGCGTTATATCGCCGAAACTAAGTTGATTTTAAGCAAATGAATGTTTATTAACGTAAAGGAAAAAACATCTCTGTTTTGGGTACGCAATTGTTAGTGATTGCCAAATATGGTATACCCAAAAGTATTGTGCAGTTATGGATGAAAGAAACATGCATTTCTCTTTGTTGTTTTATTTTTCGTTTAACCACACTGAACCACAGCAATGCGTGGTCTAATACAGCTAGTATATATATATATATATATATATATATATATATATATATATATATATATATATATATATATATATATATATATATATATAAATGGAACGTCTGGTTTATTCAAAATCGATAAACTAGAAATTTACAATCCCGTTTTCTGTGAAATTGTATAACAGTGAATCTTTATCATCTAACTGTGTTTTTAAATATTAAAAAGTAAATATTACCTTATTAAAAAAAAAAAACTTTTATTCGTCGGGGAAAATTTCCGATTTCAGCCGATTAGCGGAAATACTTCCGGTTTGCCATTTTGAAATGACGAAAAATAACGATTCTGACTATAACGCACTTTTTTTTTAAATCGTTAAAATAGTAACACAGAAATTGATATTAAATACGATTTTGACTATAACACACTTTTTTTTAATCGTTAAAATAGTAAGACAGAAAGTAATCTATATATCTATAAAAGTGAACGTGTCTGTCTGTCTGTCTGTCTGTCTGTGTGTCTGTGTGTCTGTGTACATTTCCCTACGCAATAACTCTGTCAATTTTTAGTCTATAGACTCGAAATTTGAAATACCGGGTACTGAGATTTGGGAAAATCGATGTGACGGGTGTCAGCCAGAAATTTGGCTGTTAAGGAGTCAAATTTCAACGATTTGACCTTTAAGAACTCTACCAAACTCCTCCGACAATTTTGGGTCTAGACACTTGAAATTTTAGATATAGGTTCCTTGAACCTGGATCTAACTTAATAAATTGATTTGAGCCCGAAACTATAAATTTTAAGGGGTCATAATAGGGGTCAAAGTTTTAAAAAATTAACCATTTTTTTTTTTTTTTTTGCTTTTTTTGCACAGCATACACCTCCAAACACCCGAGCAACGCCGGGCACCCCTGCTAGTATTAAATAAAATAAAATATTCTTCGTAATGCGGAACTATTTTCGCCATTTTATTTCCGGTAGAAATGAGCGGTCCTCGAGTTGATGACTTCCGAATCACAATATTTTATTATCTGTTTAATCGATAAGTATAAAAAAGCATTCTCTATTTTTTAAATTTAAATTCATTTTGGCGGTCCTTACGATACAATCATACCATTTTGAAATGACGGAAAATAACGATTCTGACTACACGATTCTGAATATAAAAAAACTTTTTTAACACGCGTTAAAAGCGTAAAACACAAATTGATACATTTAAAAATAAAGCATAAGTAAAAAAAAATGTGGGTTTTTTTCGATACAACTTATTTTAACAAACTTCAAAGTACACTTTTTTCCGAGATGTTTTTATGAATGCTTTTCCTTTATTAAAACTGTGGTACACATTAGCGTTGTGCTTTAAACTAACAATTGTTGTTACATTTAAGAAATAAAGCATAAGTAAAAAATTTTTTTTTTCTTTTTTGTGATAAAACTTATTTTAACAAACTAGAAAGTACGCTTTTTTCCCCGAGTTGTTTTTATATAAGAAAATAAGAATGCTTTTCCTTTATTAAAACCGTGGTAGCGTTGTGCTTTAACCTAACAATTTATTTAAAAAATAAATAAATAAATAATTTTTTACTTTAGCTACTCCTCCACAATTTTTAATATGGGTTGGTAGGCGTTGTTTATTCTGAAAGCAGTTCTTAACATGGGGAGGATGGGGTATTAATTCCAAAAGCCGTTTATTACATGGGGAGGTTAGGGGTGTTTATTCTGAAAGCCATTCTTAACATGGGAATATTGAGGATGTTTATTCCTAAAGCTGTTCTTAACATGGGAAGATTGTCGGTTTTAATTCCAAAAGCTGTTCTTAATATTGGGAGGTTGGGGTGTTTATTCATGGCCGCCAGAGAATTATCTGGTCTTTGTATCTCGAAAACTACTTGCCTCTGCAAATTTTAAATATGCATTTCTTATTCAGCATCGTCGAAAACCTTTAAGAGTAGTCATTTCAAAACAAATTGTGGAGGGGGGCCTAATGTAACAAAATACAAAAAAAAACGCAGACACCATGAAATTTACGTTCGTTAAAAGCGTAAAACAGAAATTGTTATATTTAAGAAATAAAGCCTAAGTAAAAAAAATGTTTTGCTTTTGTTTTGTTTTGTTTTTTTCGATAAAACTTATTCTACCAAACTTGAAAGTACGCTTTTTTTCGGAATTGTTTTTATATAAGAAAATATGAATGCTTTTCCTTTACTAAAACCGTTATACACTATATATATATATATATATATATATATATATATATATATATATATATATATATATATATATATATATATATATATATATATGCATTGTGCTTTAAGCTAACAATTTATTTTTTTTTAAAGTAAATGTTTACTTTAGGTCCACCACCACACTTTTTAACATGGGTGGGTAGGTGTTATTTATTCTGAAAGCCATTCTTATTGGGAGATTGGGGGTGTTTATTCATAGCCGCCAGTGAATTATAGTGCATAGCACAGGTCTTTATATCTCGAAAACTACTTTCCTCTGAAACTGCAAATAAGATTTTCTTATTCAGCATCGTCGAAAACGTTTAAAAGTAGTAATTTTAAAACAAATTGTGTAGGTGTACCTCAAAGGCAGGATAAGTTACTTTTCTACCTAACTGGATATTTTGGGAGGGGTTGTATTACTGTACACATAGATTCGAAAAAGTTTCCAAAAAAACAAATGTATAACAAATATTATCAAAGGACAAAATAAGTTATTTTTCTACCAAACTGGTTTATCCAGTTAGGTAGAAAAGTAACTTATCTTGCGTTAGATAACATTTGCTATATATTTATTTTTCGACAACATTTTCGGATCTGTGTTCAGTAATACAAACCCGTTTGATTTAATGTAACGTTTAGTCGACTCGAAAACCAGTGTTAATCAGTGTATTTTAAAAATGCAAATGGTGGCGGACACTGTTGATTACGTTGTTTTGGAAAATGAGTTAAAACTAATAAACTATACAATATACTGTCAGAAATCCACGAAATATGTCAGCCTATGTCATGGTCACATATATTCGGTGGATTTCTTACACTGTCATGTATAGTTTTTTTAGTTTTTTTTTTACTTATTTTCCCAAACTTAACATATTCAACAGAGTCCACAACCATTTGTCTTTTTCAAATACATTGATAAACACTGTGTGCTTTTCCGAGCTTATTAAACCTTTTTCATTAAATAAAAACAAATTATCCGGTTATGTAGAAATGTAACTTACCTTACCTTTGGTTACATTTATTTTTTATTTTTTGTTTTTTGACAACTTTTTGAATCTATGTATAGTACCCCCCCCTCACCAAAATATTAATTGAAAAGTAAGATTTTTGATTACAAAAAAACACAAAAAAAAATCGATTAACCATTCCAACATTTTAGCAACGTTCGGCTTAATCCGTTGACTGCTGGTCGAGCCCAAGCCATGATTGATGGAAACTTCTAAGGTTCCTGCTCAGATTCTGCAAGAGTACTGTTTTTTTTTTTTTTTTTTTTTTTCCATTTTTGTATTTTTTTTTTTTTTTTTTTTTTTTACACTTTTGGGGTGAATTGCTGTACTAAGAATATAAGAAACAAGCATTTTCTCTTTTTATTAGATTTTTCCATTGCACCAAATTGAGCCACAGCAACGCGTGGCCAGGTACAGAGCTAGTATATATATATATATATATATATATATATATATATATATATATATATATATATATATATATATATATATTCCACAGCCAAACAACGTCGTCGCCGATAAGAGCCGTGACAGGCAACGAACCGGAAGTCCAAGACTAGGGTTTCGCCCTCATTTAAATATATATATATATATATATATATATATATATATATATATATATATATATATATATATATATATAAAGTGTGTGTGTATTCAAACGCAGAGTGAAGTGTTATTTGCATTTTCTTTTATTGGTGGTTGTAAGAAATTAACCTAGCGTTAATCGTCTTTGAAAATGTCTTTCAATTTACTGTAAGCTGTGACTTACTTGACACTCTCTCGGGGCACTTCCGATCTTTCTCGGAGCCCTAAAAGCCCCTAAGTAAAATTAAATGAATCCAATTCTTCAAACATTATAGCGAAAGGAAACCCTAGGCGATTATACTGTGGCGTTCTCTTTCATCCTTTTTATGATTTGCCCCTGAAAGGTATTTTCTATGAGGAATTTTTGCTTATCTTGAATAATTTGTAGACATGCCCAATGAAGAGGAAAATGTTTTTCACCTTTGATGTACTCACTGTTCTGGAAATAATGTTCGAGAAGTTTCAAAGAGGCACAATTGTAATTTTTGTTTTTCATTTGGTGATGTAATGTTACAACGATATTTGGAACTGCTCGTCATTGGAACTGGATTGACTTAACGTCACTGCAATATAATAATATTCCGTATCTTGACACGTGTTCTTCAAATATTTTCTTTTTTCTTTGTTCCCTTTGTTACAGCTCGTTTGACTCGTTGGTCTAGTCGTTTTCATCAATTCGCTGTTCTGATTTATTCATTCATTTCGTATAAATTAAATTATTCTATAGTTAGCATTTGTTTCCTCGAAATCTTTCTAAAAATATAAAGGGTCCTTACAGGAAGAACCACGTGCAGGTTTCCCCGATATCTTTCTTACAAATATATCGGGTATTTACAGGAAGGACTACGTGCAGGTTTCCCCGATATTTTTTTTACAAATATATCGGATATTTACAGGAAGGTCCACGTGCTGATTGCCAACATTCTAAGTGAAAGTTACGTTTGTCATCCTGACTTTCTTCCAACTACACGTTAAATTCATGACTTCCTTATTCCGGATATCCGATTATTTGTTTTGACTTAAATTCATTACTTATAATATTATCTGTCAGAATTTTAGTTTCAGTTTCGCAATATTTTATTATTTCTAATTTTCCTTTTTGCTTATTTTTCGTGTGCCTTTTACTGTGCTGTTAGAAAGTTTACCCGAAATAAGCCAGCTAAATCTTTTAATTATAATTTATTTTAATTCAATTTTAATTCATTTCAATTCAATTTTAATTAATTTATTTATTTATTTAGTTCGTGTATTGATAAAAAAAAATCTTCCAACAAAAAAGTCAGAGCAAATCAAAGTCTAAATATTGAGTAATCAAATATGTGGCACATAGATGTTATATATATATATATATATATATATATATATATATATATATATATATATATATATATATTACAATAGTTAAATGCGAACATAAAAAGTAATATGGTTAAGCTTAAACACGGAAAAGTAAATGACTATAATAATATTTTCAGACAGCCTGATTTGGTAGTACCAGTAATTCAGTTCTAAGTTACACTCTTCTGGAGATTGAAGGTTCGGACGATACTTAGAATACAACTGCGAATTACTTAAGACTTCTATCTGGTCATGGCTGACAGAACAAGAGCACGTTAAAAGGTTAAAAGGTTATTTGTAGAAGGTATCTCTATCTATATAAAAGCCAAGTACGTCCAAGGATGGAGTACTGCTGCCATACCTGGGCAGGAGCTGCTAAAAACAGCCTATCCTGCCTTGACAGAGTACAAAATAGACTTCGTGGCTTAGTGGGGGATGCCCTTTTCTCTACCCTGCAACCTCTCTCCCACAGAAGAGACGTTGCGAGCCTATCCTTGTTTTATCGTTATTTCCATGGCAGGTGCTCGTCTGAACTCCAATCTCTGGTCCCCCCTCGCCAATCTTTCACGAAAAACACCCGTCTAGCCGAATCCAATGTGAAAAATTTCCCCCACTCTTTATCTGTGCCAAAATCAAAACGTGTATTCCATGAACAAAGCTTCTTTCTTAGAACTGCACGCCTGTGGAACTCTGTTCCGTCTGCCTGCTTCCCAACTACAACTTGGATGTCTTCAAGTCCAACGTTAACAAATTCCTAATGAACAGCCCCCTTAAGTAAACACTTCATCAAATCTCCACACTAACGTACTGTACTTGCAATACCCCTTATCCCTGAGTGGCTTCCGGACCTTGATAAGTGGTGACCACTGTGTAAAAAAAAAAATGGTATTTTCAGGCAAGAATACATCATTCTGAAAAAAACGATATAGGGGTTGGTTCCATTGGCAATGAAGTTGAAATCCCAGAATGTACATTTACAGGTGGATGTGTGGATATTACAAATACATTGTCTAATGAAGAGGGAGTATATTTTCAGCTTCTTTCTTAAAACTGCACACATGTGGAGCTCCCTTCCGATTGCCTGCTTTCCAGCTGACTACAATCTGATTGTCTTCAAGTCCAACGTAAACAAGTTCTTGATGAACCGTCCCCCTAAGTAATCCAATTTACAAAATTCTCACTACTTATGTTTACTACGCTATAATCACATTGACTAATGTATACCCATTAACCCTTATCCTCGAGTGGCCTCCGAGCCTGTATAAGTGGTGATACCTGTGTAAAAAAAAAGAAATTCTTTGTGAGTCGTTCCACTTAAGTAATCAAATTTACCAAATTCACACTTCTAATTATTACTATGGTATTGTCCTTTTCACACTGTAAAATCTTTAACCCTTACCCTCGAGTGGCCTCTGGGCCTTGATAAGTAGTGATTCTTTTGTAAAATAACAAAAATGTTAGATGTATTCATTTGTTTGGCAAGTAATATTAAAGAAATTTTAAAGATGCGTAATTCTTGTTTTTAATTTATTAAAGTAGTGTTACAAGGACATTTGGAGGTACGCGCTGCTGAATTGTAACTATCTAACGTCACTATATTATACTGTTCTCTCCTGATGACCGGTTATAATCTGTAAGATGAAATACACCCCCCCAAAAAACATGACTATATAAAGGTTTACGAGCGAATAAACTGTAAACAACAAACACCATTCTATACAAGTTTAAAAATAAAAACTAAGATGAGGAAGTCCCTAGAAAGGCGCGTTTTCTCTCTTAACAACCGACATTAACTTTATCCGAAATAGATTACTTCACAAGTGAAAACAGCTGATAAACATCATTATATGCAAGCGTATAAGGTAAACTGTTCCTTTCAAACCACAACATCTTCTGTTGTTCGCTTGCTTCATGGCGAGTTTCTGTTACTGTTCTGGTAGTAATTTTTATCCTCCTACGTACTATTATGACGTGTGTTCTTCAGAATGTTCTGATTTATGACCTGCTGTCTTTGTTCCAGCCAGTATGACTCATTTAATATATAAACGACTATATGTCTGCCTGCCTGTCTTTCAATCCGTCTGTCAGTTTGTCTGTCTGTCTGTTTTCATATTTTCAAATTTTATCTCTTCTGCGACTAAAAGTCGCAGAACGGCGCTAGGGGCTAGGGTTGGATCAAATACAATTGTATTTGTATTTCAATTGTATTTAAATACAATTTTAATGTAATTGTATTTGTATTTGTATTTTTAGATTTAGGAATAAATGTATTTGTATTTGTATTTTTAGACTTAGGAGTAAAAGTATTTGTATTTGTATTTCTGGTAACCTAAACGAAAGTATTTGCATTTCAATTGTTAAAAGTCAGTATTTGATCCAACCCTGTTCATATACATGTTGCGTACGTGTACCAGTCTACCAGCCCTGTCCACTTCCAGTCACACACGCTGCTGCTAGTTTAGTGACGATAAGTCTGTGAGTCAAGTAGCTTCAATTCAGGGTTGCCAGCTTGGCTTTTTTAAGGCCAAATTTCGCGAATTTGGCTTTTTTTTTAAGCAGTTTGGCTTTCAAAATTTTTGTTTGTTTTTTTTCAAATTTATGCTTCAAATTTGGCCTTTTTCGGATAATTTTATATAAATATTTATTAAATATGGATTATTAAAGAAAAAGTTATAATAAAGTAATTTAAACAGTTGTTTGGATGTCTAAACTTGTAGATTTAAAAAAAAAACTTTTGACCTCCCACTCCCATTCATGGATTTACACCCTCTCGCACTAAGCGAATCTCACACCTAAATGTTTAATCCGGTTTCACAGTTACTTACTAAATATCTATATGGACCCTTTCAAAGAGTTCACAGTTGAGTATGAAACCATTTTGGGGACATTTTTTAGTGCTGGCGCCTTGTCCCTGCCAATTAGGTCTCTGAAATAATTAATTCTTGTATTTTTCGTTTGAAATTCTTTAAAAGTAGTGTTTTGAAATTAATTGAATTAATTTATTTTTAATTTATAGAAATTTGAAAACTTATAACTATAGCTATTTAAAGTTGTATTTAAAATGAATATTTTTAAGTATTCATATACTTTTTCCTGAGTAGTCCCAAAAGTTTAATTAAAAGTCAATAATTATAGATTTTCTAACTATCTTGGATTAATAGACACATTTGCCTTAATAATGACGCATAGATTGTTCTTGGAAACAAAGTCTAGTTTTAGAGTTATGACTAAAATTAAATTTATCAATATTTTAGAGATATTTTAAGTTGATACCTCCAATCCCCTGAGTAAATTTGGTCTTCTGACGACTGACATAATTCTTTTAAGAATATGATTGACAAATAGAAACTTATTTACAAATTGTACCAATAAATATGGTATGGAAAAAATGGCACTAGTAAAAATGGTAAGTAGATGTGGAGTCTAAGATAATAACCAACTACTTTTCAATTATGCTGTCATCTTAGAAATCTGTCGATTATACTCGCATGTTTACTCATTGTAAGTGTTTTCTTCAGATTTCATGTGTAATACTTAATAGATTGTAACTCCAAATGGTTACTAATATCATAATCGTAAAAAAACATTTATAAACATCTCTTTTATGTAATCTGTCCCCGTTGTCAATCAATGCTTACATTAAAGTGTAGTACCTGCTCTGATGACCTAACTTTATCTAGTCTGTCCTTGGTCGATGAAAGAAAAATTCTTCTAAATTGGGGTATATATTTTTGGCTATGGGAGATAAATGCTGTGCCTTTTACTTTTTAAGGCATTTGGTTTTACAATTTTGCCAGTCAGACTTAGAGATAGAAAAAAGTTAACTACCCTAAAAAGTTATGATGGCCCGAAAATGAAAGATCATTTTATGTATAATTTATATGCGAAACTAATTACTTAATTTAAATTATAAAATATTTCTTTTCTAGATGTTCACAAGTAATCTTTTGAAAAAAAGTAGAATTACATTTTTAGGAGGGATAGCTGAGGGTTCTCATCTACTTTAAAATATAGATATAATTTCATTTTAATTTGACAAACTTCTTAATGTTATCCTGGTGCTTGTCCCTAAAAGTACACAGGTGAAAATATCACTTCCAAATAAATTAACAAGAAAACTCTTTGATATAATTATGCATTAGGCAAAAATATGTTCTACACCAAAAATCTTATCTCCCCAATTTTACGTATTTGCAAATCATAAAACTATGATAAAATAATTAAAAATCCACTCAATAAATATCCTAATCTTTAAACAAAAAACAAACAAAATAAATTACTTATACCAAATGCAGTAGGACTTAATTATCTATCGACCGTATAATTTTAACATGCTGCAACTCTTAATTGTTTTTATATTTCAAAATGTTAATATGTGTTCTAAATGATCTTTACCCAACATTCCTATTATTATTAAACGTTAGAAGTGGTGCAAATTTTGGACCCATTCCAAGAGGCAATGTCGCAAGTGGAAGGAGAAAACATGGTGACACTTTCTTGCGTTGCACCAGTTGTATTTGGCCTTGAACACAGCCTCAAACTATTCATGGAAAGTAAACCAACCTACTGCTTAAACTTGGCTAATGCACTACAGTCTTCTATCAAAAAGAGATTGCATCCGTTTCTTGATGTCATTGCTGCAGCTGTCATGGACCCCAGGTTTAAGCTGTCATGGCTGTCATGTGAAAAAATGAAAAATAAAAATATTTCGAAGATTGTGGACCTAATTATTTCGCAGTCAACTCAGTTGTCTTTGAAGAACACAGTTCAAGAGAGGAAGTTTTTCATGGCCGTGAACACAAATCAAGACGAGGCTGACATGAATGCAAAACGCCCTCGTCTTTTTGCCTACATAGCTGGGAAGCTAAATGTAAGTCCATCAATAAGCGACACTACAGCGGTAAAGGCAGAACTCGATTCCTACTTAGAAGAATGTGTTCTGGCTTTTGACGTCAACCCACTGAGGTACTGGCGGGAAAACAAGAGCTTCAAGATTTTGAAGCCTTTCGCCAGAAATATTCTAGGGTGCTGTGCACCATCTGATTTCGGCACAATCTGAAAGAGTTTTCAGAAAGGCTGGTAATTTTTATACCCCAGAGCGAGCCAAACTTGGCCCGGAAACTTTCAGAGCTCTAATGATGATAAAATGCAATGAGGACATGATATAGAGTGTAATGTAGATGTCAAATTTGGAAGGAAATATTTCTTCTTTTTTCTTCTTTTCTTCGCATATTTTCAGATTGTTTAAATCAGTTATTGTATTTTTATTTGTATTTTGAGATTGAGGAATAAAAGTATTTGTATTTTTAGCGTTAGTATTTGTATTTGTATTTGTATTTTTAGAGTTAGGAATAAAAGTATTTGTATTTGTATTTGTATTTCTGGTAACCTTAACGAAAGTATTTGTATTTGTATTTCAATTGTTAAAAGTCAGTATTTGATCCAACCCTGCTAGGGGCCGCAAATGAATGGATTTTTACGGGCCGTTCTTTTACGGGTCTTTAGCCGGTTAAAATAGTTTTTAAGGGGGTCAAAAATGGAGCAAAATTGAAAAAATCGTTTAACATTTTGTACATGCATCTTAGTTTATTTTTTTTCTAATTTTTCATGTTTAATCGGCTTATATGCGTGTCCCGTTTGTACAATGGTAACGTCACCAGCTTTGAATACTACATTTTCGGTTTCGATTCTAGCTAAATACTTTTTTGATTACTTTTTAAATCACGACTCTATAATAATATATACGAAATCTGGACAAATTAAAATATCATATTTAAGCGTGTTTTATGCTCGGGCAAAGCTCCCCCCTCTCGTAATACACACATATATTTTATGTTAACGCGTTACTGTGAAAACTTACTTGCTTTTGGAAGTGAAAAGTAAAAGAATTTTATTGCATATCTATGCATTCATACTCTGCTGATTTTCATAAACATTTATTTGATATGACCTCAAGCTATGCTCTGTCTCGTGAGGATATTTTTGAAGATTGCAATGTTATTGATATTAGGATTGCAGTAACTTATGCATCGCAGCAAAGCAACATCTAAATGTAATAAAATATACGTGGCATATGACTGTTATATTCATTTCAGTTTAGGTTGTATTTATTCAATTTTATTTATTGTACCTTGAGGAATTGGATTTTTCATTCATTTTGTTACCTATTTATATACAAGGGACGTTAAAAAAGTAATGCCTCTTTTTCTATTCCACCCGAATGGATCAGAGGGATTGTTGCAGATATCAATAGTGTGATGCTCTAAAAAAAAAAAAGCATCTCCTTTCATGGACGTGCGTCAGAAACAGAGATGAGCGTTCGTGCTTGTGTCCTTCACAGCCGACTGGTAAAATCTCAGTCTAGTTTTTGACTGTTTTATAAGCGTTTCTAAGTTCCTGTCGGTTCATTACTTTCACATAAGCTTGTTATTTTTAGGGTTTGAAATGATTTTTGCTAGTTGAAAGTACTTTGAGTTAACGCGTTACTGTAAAAACTTACTTGGAGTGAAAAGGAAAGGAACTTTCAATGAAATAGAAAAAGAAAGAGTGTAGCCATTAGAAACATTTGCTTTTCAGCGTTCGTCGGAATCACTTTTTGATTCCGTCACTATACATATGCCAAACAAAAAATCTCATAAACATTCATTTCATTTATAATTTATACAAATCATTTCATTTATACAAATGAGATGCATCTCTATATACTTGTTCTGTGTAATGAAAACCGCCGCACAAAAGAAAAAACGAAACCTTTTGAATACAGTAACAAAATGATTTGTGTAGGGAAAATCGTAACTTACGAGGTGCCTTCAATAAGTTTTCAGACTTTTTTCGTATGGGCACTTTTATTGATAGTACACACATGAAACTCGAGTCCCCTTCGAAGTAATCTCCTCCGGCTGCAATGCACTTGTTGTACCATTCCAACAACTTCCGGAAGGCCTAATGCAAGTCCTCTTGTGTGAGCCTGTCGATGACCCTCATCACAGCCTCCATCTCCTCAATTGTCTCATAACGATAGAGTCTAAGGTTTTCCTTGAGCTTAGGTGTTATGTTTGCAGGTTGAACCAAATAACGTATAAGGCAATACAAATGAAGACTCAACAAACAAAGGTAGATCAATAAGAAGTGTATTAGGAAAAGTATATTTACAGTATATTTACATAATGGTTGTCAGGTAAGAGAGTCTTAGCTGGAGAACATATCTGCTCTCGGCTCGGCCTTCGGTGGCTTCTGGTTAACACACACTCAGACTAACCGAGTCTTGTTATTTATGTGTAATATTATCCACATATGTAAATGAATGGGTGCCACCACAACATTAGGGAAGAATAAAAAGTCACAGGAATCAAAGTCTGGACTATAGGGAGGGTGGGGAATTGTCTTGATGCCCAACTTCGTCAAATAGTTTGTGATAAGGATGGAGTTGTGGACTGCACACTTGGTATAAACTTCGCGCAAATCTTCCACATATTCAGTTCCTCGCAGAATAATTGTGTGTACAGTTCCCACACTGACATCAAATTGTGCACTTATTGCTTCTATAGACACACGACGGTCTTTATCCATGGAATTCTTTATTTGGCTAATCAACTCTGGTGTTCTGACTTCCTTGCTTGTCTCACACCTCTCATCATCCCTCACAGACTCCCTGCCTTCCTTAAATCTTTTATGTCACTCAAAAACTGATGCTTAATTCATGCAAGATGGTCCAAAACCAGTCCGAAGCATTTCATACGTCTCTGTAGCATTTTTTTTTCAAATGAAAAACATTTACCGCATAACATTCTTCTGTAGTTCTGATATCATTTTTGAAATTCACCAGTTGTGACAATCGGGCTTTAGTAGGGTGTATTCCAATTCCTGTTGTAGCTGTTCATTTAAACCTGAAATCATAAAAATTGGTAAGTCATCTCATAAGATGTATAGTATGTTATTACATACTGAATTTTCAAGAATCTACGACAATTTTAAATGCCTGTACAAAAAATGATTGGAAACTTTTTTAAGGCCGCTCGTACCTAATTAACGTGTGTGTACTTTGTAGAGTTCAGTCGCTTAACAAAAAAAATGGCAACTTACACTTGCTTTTGTGCTTAACGATCACGCAGACTCTCGCTGTTTCTATGCAAATGAGATTATTCCAGCGCATAAAAGAAGCGGTGGAGGAATCAGGAGGTTAAGTTGGAAGAAGAAAAACATGTGCAAAGGATTGTTTCAGTTAAATAGAAAAACCGTAGACGGAAAAGATCACAAAAATTTATTGAAACTAACTTGCAAACTAGAATTTATTACAGTGAGAAAAAAAGTTGGATGATAGTCGAGTGAAGAAAGTTGTATGATTATAAAAAGGCTCAGCTGCACCTACTCGACGTTGTCAAGGTTATATTTTTACATTCAATTTTGTTTCCCTATTTTTTCATACACCGTTTAATTATTTTGCTAAATCCTTGTTTATAAATAAGATTTTAAAATATAAATTTTACTATTATAATAAAGTTAGGTTATTAAATTATTAATTAAACCAAATTGTTATAATTTGTTAAGGTTTCATTATAAAAATTTTCATTGAACCAAATTGTTATAATTTGTTAAGATTAAATTATTAAATTATTAATTAAACCAAATTGTTATTATTTGTTAAGATTTAATTATAAAATTATTAATTAAACCAAATTGTTATAATTTGTTAAGATTTAATTATTAAATTATTAATTAAACAGAATTGTTATTATTTGTTAAGATTTAATTATTAAATTATTAATTAAACCAAATTATTATAATTTCTTAACGTTTAATTAAATTATTAATTAAACTATATTGTTACAATTTTTCAGGTTTCATTATAAAATTATTAATTAAACCAAATTGTTATACTTTGTTATGGCTTCATTATTAAATATATATTTTAACTACATTTTTATAATTTGTAAGGATATAATTATTAAATTATTAATTGAACAAATTGTTATAATTTGTTAGGGGTTTATTATGAAATTATTAATTGAGCTAAATTGTTATAATTTTTTTAAGGTTTTATTATTAAATTATTAATTGAATTAAATTGTTTTAGTTTGTTAACTAAAGGAACGGCCTGCGGAATTAACACCCCCTTCCTCACTATGTTAAGAACGACGTTCGAGATTGAGGGTGTTTTTCCGAAAACCATCCTTAAGGTTCGAGGTTGGCGATGTTTATACTACGCTGGATAGTGTCGTAAAAATACCAAAATTGCAATTTATTTATATTTATGAATAAAACATAATAAAAATAAATAAACTATACAAGTGCAAGTTTTCTTTAATATATATATATATATATATATATATATATATATATATATATATATATATATATATATATGTAGATATATATATATGTATATATATATATATATTCAATAACTTTAGAGTAGATTTTATTTTTTATTTATTGTATTTATACATTTTTTCGGTTTCTTTGTTTGGATATTCGTCTGCGTCTCTTACTTTGATAGGCTTAATCCGGTGACTTCCAGTCGAGCCCGAACCATAATTTACGCAAAATCCCGAGGATCCTGGTCTAATTCTGCTAGCGTGTCCAACTTTTCTAATATGCAAGTAAAAAATGCCTTAAAACTTAAATAAAAATTCTTTTATAACTCCTCGTGCAACGCCGAGAAACGGGTCCTGCTAGTTTCGTATAGCTTTTTAACGTTTAATTTTTAAATAATAAATTAAACGAAATAGTTATAATTTGTTTAGTTTCACTATTATATTAATAATTAGAACCAAATAATCATAATTTGTTAACGTTTTATTATCATATTATTTATTAAACAAGGTTGTTATAACTTGTTTTCCTATAAAAGTATTAATTGAAACAAATGGTCCAAAATTGTTAAGATTTTACTAATAAATTATTAATTGAACAAAATTATTATAATTTGTTAAGATTTCATTATTCAATTATTAACTGAACCAAATTGTTATAATTTATTAAGGTCTCATTATTAAATTATTAATTGAAGAAAATTGTTTTAATTTGTTAAGATTTAATTATTAAATTATTAACTGAACAGCGTTGATAAAAATTTCGTAAGATTTCATTATCAAATTATTAATTGAACCAAGTTGCTATAATTTGTTAAGTTACACTATAAAAGTCATTGAACAAAATTGTTATAATTAGTTATATTTTCAATATTTAATTATTGATTGAACTAATTTGTTATAATTTCTTAACCTTTCATTATTAAATTATAAATTGAACTAATTTGTAATAATTTTAGGTTCCATTAGTAAATGAATAATTGAAGAAAATTTGTGTAGTTTGTTAAAGTTTTGTGATTAAATAATAAATTAAACAATATTGTTGTAGTTTATAAAAGTTTCGGTATTAAATACTTAATTGAACACATTTTTTATGCATAAAAGTTTCTTTATTAAATAGTTTATTGAACAAAATTGTTGTAGTTTATTAAAGTTTTGTTATTAAATTATTAATTGAACAAAATTGTTTAGTTTGCTAAAGTGTCGTTATTAAATAATTAATTGAACAAAATTTTTGTCATTAATTGAACCGAATTGTTGTAATGCGTTAAAGTTTCGTTATCAAATAATTTATTAAACAAAATTGTTGTAGTTTGTGAAAGTTTCCTTATGAAATACTTAATTGAACAATATTTTTGGAGTTTGTAAAAGTTTCGTTATTAAGTAATTCATTGAACAAAACTGTTGTAGTTTGTTAAAGTTTTGTTATTAAATAATTAATTGAAAAATATGTAGTCGTTTATTACAGTTTAGTTATTTAATAATTAATTGAAAAAATGTTGTAATACGTTAAAGTTTCGTAATTCAATAATTTATTGAACAATATTGTTGTAGTTTGTTTATGTTTCTTTATTAAATAGTTTATTGAACAAAATTGTTGTAGTTTATTAAAGTTTCGTTATTAAATAATTAATTGAACAAAATTGTTGTAGTTTGTTAAAGTTTTTTTTATTAAATAATTAACTGAACAATATTGTTGTTGTTTGTTAAAGTTTCTGTATTAAATAATTAATTGAACACATTTTTGTAATGCGTTAAAGTTTCGCGATTAAGTGGTTTATTGAACAAAATTGTTATAGTTTATTAAAGTTTCATTTTTAAATAATTAATTGAAAAAAAATTGTTGTAGGTTGTTAAATAATTCATTGAACGAATTTTTTTTTTTTAGTTTATTATAGTTTCGTTATTCAATAATTTATTGAACAAAATTGTATCAATTTTTTAAAGTTTCGCTATTAAATGTTTAAATGTACAAAATTGTAACAATTTGTTAAACTAATGTTGTTTGAATATTTTCTATGTTTCTGAATTTCTAGATGAGGATTGATAATTCCTATTATTTTGATAATTCGGACTAGAGTTTTCATCTTGAGTGTTATTCACACAACTGTTTGGTTGACGTAAAACTTCAGATATAAAACTTCTGTCAAACAATTTATATAATACACATTAGCCACGACTGGGTAGAAGTTCAATTGTATTTTTGTGTCGCCTTCACTTAGAATTGAACTTTCAACCTCATGAAAAGTGTAAGTTACAAGTACTTTATCCACTTTTCTATTATTTTTTTTTATTATTATTTTCATTGTTATTGCTGTTGTTGTTATTGTTGTTGTTATTGGTGTTATTGTTATTGTTGTTGTTATTATTGTTGTTATTATTATTATTATTATTATCATCATCATCATTATCATCATCATCGTCATTATTATTATTATTATTATTATTATTATTATTATTATTATTATTATTATTATTATTTCGCCGTGGAAAATGCATGACATTTGATGGGACTGTTTTAATTAATACGAAAGACAAGAAAAGCGTTTGTTTGTCCGGTGAGGTTTTTCGGATGTAAAGGAGTTGTTTATTTTATTTACTCGAAGCAAAAATGTGTACATTTGTGCCTTGTCATCGTCCTCATCACCGTGGAAAAATGCATGATATTTGTTGGGACTGTTTGGGTTGATACGAAAGACAAGAAAAGCGTTTTTCTGGAGAGGAGATTTTTTTTCTTTTCGTGTGTAAAGGATTTGTTTATTTTATTTACTCGTAGAGGTGTGTAAATTTGTGCCTTGTCGCAGTCGGTAGCGCCGCGGAAAAATGCATGGATTTTGTTGGGATTTCACTGTTTGAATTAATACGAAGGAAAGGGAAGAAAAAAGAAAAGGGGGAAGAAGGGAAAAAAGGAAAAGAAAGAGAACAAGAGGAAGAGGAGAAAAGAAGAATAGGGAGAGAAGGGGGAAAGAGGAAAAAGGTAAAGAAGGAAGGGAAAAAATTCTAATCATTTATTGGTTATTACTATTGTTGCTATTATTATTATTAGTAGTGGTGGTGGTGGTAGTGTGGTGGTGGTGGTGGTATGTTTTTATTATTATTGTAGCTGTTATTGTTATTGGTGTTGTTTTTGCTGCCATTGCTATTGTTGTTGTTACTACTATTATTATTGCTACCGATAATAGTGTTATCATTGTAAATTTTATTTCTACTGTTGTTGGTGGTGGTGGTAATGGTAATGGTGGTGATAGTGGAGGAGAAAGGTCGGGAGGGGATTTTGATCTTGGTAGGGAACCCTCCTAGAGATGATGTCTCAATAAAACTATCAGTGGTGGTGTAACCTAAAATTTACCAACCCCATTCATGGGAAAATGTCAAATCAAAATATTGAAAATAACGACGTAAATTAGGCTGGAACATCTTGCGATGGTCTCACGTCCGATAGGGGTCCCATTAGTCAACAGGGTGGGTCCTGCCATAATTATACAACTTTTCGATATTCTGAGGAAGTGGCTGGATATAGGGGTGGGGGGGTGAGAATTGCCAGAGAGGGTCCCAAGACACGAAGGGAGTTGGAACAGGAAATGTCAAAAAACCATGGACGGATAAGAAAGAAAAGTACTGTGGGAATACTTTGTAAGAATTTGAAGTACGAAATCTGGTGGAGATATCCGAAAAGTGAAAGAAGAATGGGAATTGAGAGGAGGAGGAGCTAGAAGTGTCGCGAGTTTGGTATCCCAGTTAAAACAAATTAAAAATAACAACCTACTTTCAGTGATTGCAGGAGAAGAGATGGAACGGATGGTTAGGAATGAAATGAATAACGAAAGTAAAATTGATGAAACCAGCTCTGATGAAAGAACTGAGAGAGTGGAAGTGCAGAAGGGAAATGTAAGCGATGATGGGAGGCGGACAACTGAGGAGGTATGGAATCCTATGGTTAGGGGAAGTAATAAGAAGGAGTTTGAAAGATCTAAAGCAGATGAGATCATTGACTCTGAGACAATGGAACCAGTGAAAAGAGCAGATGTATGGCGAAGAAGTGATGAAGTTCGAACTTTGACTTCTGTAGAAAAAGAAGTACTTCAGAAGTTAAGAGAGGTTTTTCTTAGAGACGAAATCATAGATATTCCAAGCATGAAGAGTAGTGATAGGCGGAAGGTGAAAAGCGAGGTAAAAATAGTTCAAGGAGTAATTTGCAACCTCATAAAAAAACATATCGATTATGGAACTTAATGCAGCGTCATACATTATTGCAGAACGTCTTGGCTTAATACAGAAAAAAAAGAGAGAAATGAAGGAAAGAAGGCCATACTGTAAGAGGCGGCTTCAAGAAAGTATTAAACAGTGGCAGAAAAATATTTGTAGAATCGAAGAAATAAGAAAAGGAGTTAAACTAAGACAGAAAGCGAAGGATGAGCTTGAAAGGAGGTATAGATTGATGGAAAAGGGAACAACAAGTGTTCTAACAATGTTGAAAGAGAAGATCCACACTGGTGGTATGAAAATTCGGAGCTTTGTTGGAACAAGTGTTGCGTTTTGGCAGAACAACCTTTTCCGGGACAATCAGTCTCAGCTGTATAAAGAATTAAATGTTAGTAAACAGACGGGAAATAACAACACTCCAAATGCCAAAGATGCCAGGAAGTTCTAGAGTGGGATTTGGTCTGTCGAAGGGCGATATAATAAGAAGACTAACTGGTTGGGAGAGGTCAGAGAAAGGCTATAAGGAATGCAGCAGATGAAGAACGTTGAGATAACAATTGATGACGTTAAGGCTGGCATACGAAGGATGACAAACTGGAAGGCACCTAGTCCAGATGGCGTGATGGGCTTCTGGCTTAAACAGTTTCAATGCCTTTATCCACCTATAGCTGCTGCCCTGTATCGTAGAGTTGAGAGATGTCCCTGATTGGCTTGCTAAGGGAAGAACAACACTGATTAGGAAAGATCCTGCAAAGGGAACAGATGCCAATAATTATAGACCAATTACATGTCTACCACTAATGTGGAAACTGTTAACTGAAATCTTTGCAGAAAAAATTTATGAGCATCTTGAAAGTAATGGTGTTTTCCCTGACGAACAGAAAGGGTGTCGGAAAGGCTTGAGATGTACCAAGGAGCAACTACTAATTGATAAAGCATTCATGCAGGAGAAATCCGAGTGTAGCATGGATCAATTACAGAAAGGCTTATGACATGGTTCCTCATTCATAAATACACGAAACACTATTGATGATGAAGGTTGCTGAGAATGTGGTAGGGCTTTTAAAGACAATTATGGCTCAATGGAAAATGGTGCTGACAGCAAACAGAGAGGTGATGAGGCAGGTTGGATTTAAACGTGGAATATTCCAAGGAGACTAGTTATTTCCACTTCTTTTTGTAATGATAATGATGCCACTGAGCATCCTCTTGAAGAGAGAAAAACTGGGGTATAACTTTGGATCTGGTAACAGACGCCTCAATCATATACTGTTTATGGATGATTTGAAAATATTCGGTAGAAATGAAAAGGAAATAGAGAGACTGGTAGAACTTGTGGGGACATAATCGGAAGACATCGGGGTGGAGTTTGGGATTAGTAAATGTGCGGTGCTGGTGATGAAAAGAGGAATAAAGGTTCATTCAATGGAATATTGCTGCCAAATGGAGAAATCATGAAAGAAATAGAAGATACAGGATATAAGTGTTTGGGAGTGCTGGAGGGTGTAGGCATCATGAGCAGAGTAATGAAGGAGAAAGTCAGGAAGGAGTATCTTAGAAGAGTGAAACTAATTGAAAAGTCAAAACTGTATGGAGGAAACCTAATGAAAGCAGTGACTGCATGGGCAATCAGTGTTTTGAGATACAGTGCGGGAATTTTAGAATGGTCTGAAAGGAGTTGCATGCTATGGGTACCAAATCAAGAACAGTTTTAGCAATGTTTGGAATATTTCACATTCAAAGTAGCGTAGCAAGGCTGTATCAAAAGAGGAAAGACGGTGGGAGAGGATTGAAAAGTGTAAAAGATTGTGTTAGAACCGAGGAGATGTCGTTGAAGGAGCATGTGGTTAGAAGTGAGGAGTAGATGCTTAAGGTTGTGGGCAATGAAGTGGAGGTATGTAAGACCAAGGCTGATTATGTGAAACGTATGGATAGAGAAAGGGCAGAGGAACTGACTAGGAAGAAAATGCATGGACGGTTCTTCCAGGATATAGCAGAAGTGGCTGATGAAAGATCATGGCAATGGCTTAGAGCTGTGTATCTGGCTAAGAGTACTGAAGCTTTTGTTTGTGCAGCACAAGAGCAGGCATTAGGAACACGATTGTTCAAAAAAGTGGTTCTAGGAGAGGAAGTTGCTGCAGAATGCCGGATTTGTGGTAAGATCTCAAGGTCAACTGCGCACCTTGCAGCAGGGTGTAGTGGACTGGTCCAGAGAGAGTACCACAAAAGACACAATCGCATGAGACTCCAGATATATTGGGAGGTATCTAAGCAGGTTGGGGTGAAGTGTGCTGGAAAGTGGTTTGAGGAGGTGCCTTATGAAGTGAGAACAAGTGAGGATTGCAAGGTAAAGATATGGTGGGACAAAAGTGTCATAACGACCAAGCAATTGGAACATAATCGTCCGGATTTAGTCGTCATTGACAAAGTCTCAAAAAACTGGCAGATTGTAGACTTTTCAGAACCCTGGGACAGGAATGTGAGAGAGAAGGAGAATGAAAAGTGGAGCAATTATTCTCCATTAGCCTTGGTGATAAGGCATATACACGGGGTTAAAACACAAATAATCCCGGTCATAGTTGGTACACTAGGAGTAGTATCAAGTCGTCTGGAAGAACAATTGAAAAAACTACAAATCCCCAATGTTTTAGGCGACCTTCAAACCTCTGACATTATAGGTACCACCAACATCCTTAGGAAAACCCTTGATTTTTGAAGCTCTTGGTTTGAAGACAGGATTGAGGGAAATCCTCTGGAAATGAATTCCATCCCTTTCCAGAGAATTGATAAACGAAATCATCATCATCATCATCATCATCATCATCATCATCATCATCATCATCATCATCATCATCATCATCCTCATCATTATTATTATTATTATTATTATTATTATTATTATTAAAAGCTTTCAAAACTTCCAATCTTTTAATATATGAGGATTTTTAAAGTCAATTTTTATGACTTTCTATTCCACAGTTTTAATACTTATAAATTCCTTTAAAATTCCAAAGGGTCACGAAGTTATTCATTTTTTTTTTGCCCTTGTTTGTGTTGTTGTTGTTGTTTGTTTTTTTTTTTGTTTTTGTTTTTTTCAACTATGAAAAAAAAATTTCAGATGGTTGACTTATTTACGAATTAACTGAAATGCTAATGCATTGGTGTATTTAATTTCGTAATTAAATTATGTTTTAAATAAGATTTTTTTTATTTCGCTTTATTTTACTGCGACTTGATTTTAGTAAATAGTCGATTAATCGCAATCTTTTTATATATATTCAATGTACCTAGCTGCGAGTAACAAAACACGCAAACACACGAGATAACATAAATATTTGGAAAGTTTTGTTATTCCGTTAATTAATCTATTTAGAAATATCTTCAAAGACCTTGGGAAAGATCATATCAAACTAGTAAAGGGGGGTAATTTAATCTTTTTCATGAAGATTTATCTCCCTTAGAGCATAGCGTAACGGATTATATGTTCAAGGGGGGCAACTTCATAATTCTCATTTTTCTTTAATGTTATACGGCATAATTACGCTGACACATCGGTCCTCATTAGATCACCGTAGTGAACCTGGTCAGCACTAAAATGGGTGATGATTTGAGAATAACGTGTTGTATTCGCTCTTTGCTTATCTCCACATTGTGTCCAGTCATCCTGGACTTCTCCTTGCCACTGGAATCAGGCAGGGCCGATTCACAAGAGGTATGGTTGTGCAATGTGCATTGCGCAATTCTTTCTTCACAATTACACGCGCAAGAGTACACAGGAGGGGTATCTATTGTCCCTATTTACTATGCCTCCCCACGGGACAGAGTTAGACACCAGGGTCGTTTTTTAACGTGGAGAAAAGGTACAAAAATAAAAAAAATTGTCTTAGTCGTGAAGGACTGATCCTCCACCGAAAGAGAACAAGAAATGGAAGTGCAGACTGCAGCACTGACTGCAGCACTGCAGCAGTAGCACTGCAGCATCTGAATAACAGATACTACACTTTGATCTTGACCAAAAGGCCATCTATTGTCTCTCGAGACAAAACAGGGCCCACCTTTTTTATGCAAAAGTTAAATTTGAAATATTTCACAACAATAATTAGTGTCGCAATGAGGAAAATTGGTATTATTGTAAACGAAAACGCTCTCCTAAGTCACACACATACACACACACACACACACACATATATATATATATACATACACTCACACTAGTTTTCGCTAGTTTTTTTTTATATAATTGTGAGGTGAAAGTACGGAATAGTTTTTTTTAATACCCCCCCCCACACCTCATGTTCAGAATGTCTTTTAAGGTTCTATTTTTTAGAGAAGATCTTTTGAGAAAACCGTTTTTAGGTAAAGAGTTTTTGTGTATGAGCGAGAGAAATATTACATAATTAGCAAGCTGACTGGCATTGCTCAGTCTTAAAATATGCATAAATATTTTACTTTAATTAAGGCAGAAACTGGGCCTTCTTAGCCCGATCAGTTTTGGTCAATGTAGGGGAAACCTTTCATACCAATTGTCGCTACCAGTTCCCCCACCCTCCTCGGGAGAGCTGGTCCCCCTTTCCCCTCCCTCTCTCCCTTTCTCTCCACATCAAAAAATGGCCTTGCACAGTGGGGAAGTTAATAAATACAAACTGGGACGTGTGCATGTGAGTATTATGGGGTTTTTTCTAAACAGTTCATATCTTGTAAATAAAAGAAAATACTCGAGCTGAGAAACCCAAACCTAAAGACATTGAGTCAAGTACGATAACCATTGGGCCAGCTTGGCACGTTCTTTAGAAAGTGTTTTCAACCCTTAACATAAGGAATCTGTTGTGTGAATCATTCATGCATGCGCATTCATGAAACAGTCAGCAAACAGATAAAAATTCTGAAGACCCCCACCCCAGGTACCAATTTTTCAAATTTTAACTCCTTAGCAGCCCTTTTGTCCGGATGAAAACCAGATAAAAAGTTTTCCATATGTCTGAATGCATTAAATACGAAATTCCTGGAGTATATAGGTTGAGAATTGTCCTCACACACACACACACACACACACATATATACACATACACACACACACATTCTCACTTTTATAGATGTATAAATGTACAAAAATAAATAATAAGTAAAATAAATAATAAGTACAAAAATACAAACGAAACATTTTATACATATATTTTAACTAGCAAGGAAACCCGATGTTCCCTAGAATTGAATGATGATCAATGAATATTTCACACGTATCATTATCGGTGATTCATTCATTGTATGTGGTGTTTTCTGAAGTCTGAATAACAACAAGTATTTCCAAACATCTCGGATTCTCTCCTCTTGTACGTCATTTTGCTTTATCGAAACAGACGTTTATTAATAATTGGTTGCTGATATTACTCGCTGCTTTTTTCTGGGAATTGAGGGGCAATAAGTAGGACTGTGACAACAGCATATTCTTCACATTCTTTTGACTCTCGAGTATATATCCGACACAGTTAGATTCGGCTAATTAACCGAGAACCACATCAGTCTCTGGTCCTGGATATGACCTTGAACTATATCCAATAGTGAGGCCTCAGCTTGCAGGCTTTGGGGAGTGTGGAGCCACCCTTTAATTGCCATTGCTCTCAGGTCCACTCTGACCCGGAGTGGTAGTGCCTGTTAGGGTCCCAACTATGGGTTAAATAGAAACCGACTTAAAAAACAAAGCAAATATACTCTATTAAAAATTGTTCTTTAAAATCACTGGATTCGGCATTAAATAACCTGAAAAGGGTTGATATACCGCAAAACAAAAACAAACAAACAAACAAACATCAGTCTCTATAAAAACATCATTTGTAGACATCTATGCTGACGACACTACCATTTATGGTAGCACATCTAAGACAGTAAACGACCAAGTTCTCTCCAATCCTCTCTCCTCTGATCTTGAGCACATAGTACAATGGGGTAAGGAGTGGCTGGTTACTTTTAATGCATCTAAAACCAAGCTTCTCTCTTTACATCATCAACATTCTGATCCACATCTGGCATCAATTGAAATGAATGGCTCTCGTCTTCAGGAGGCCTCAAGTTTTAACAAGCTTCTTGGCTTGACCATTACTCCTGATCTTAAATGGAACACGTACATCAAATCTGTTGCCAAGGCCGCTGGAAAAATGGTGGGATCTTTCTATCGATCCGGTAGATATCTCACTGCTGATGCTATTCTCTATCTATATAAGAGCCAGGTACGTCCAAGGATGGAATACTGTTGCCACATCTGGGCAGGAGCTGCTAGAAAAGACTTAGCCTGCCTTGATAAAGTTCAAAATAGACTTCGTAGCCTCGTAGGAGATGTCCTTTTCTCTTCCTTGCAACCTCTATCTCACAGAAGAGATGTTGCGAGTTTGTCTCTGATGTATCGTTATTTTCATGGAAAGTGTTCGACTGAGCTTCAATCTATGGTCCCCCCTCGCCAAACTTTCACAAGAAACACTTCTCTAGCTGTAAACACTATCAATAATTACCCCCACTCTTTATCTGTGCCTAAACCTAAACGTAGATTCCATGAACAAAGCTTCTTTCTTAGAACTGCACGCCTGTGGAATTGTCTTCCGTTTTCCTGCTTTCCGGCTGACTACAATATGGTTGTCTTCAAGTCTAACGTAAATACGTTCTTGATGAGCCGTTCCATATAAGTTATCAAATTTTCCAAATTTTCATTACTAATGATTACTATATTATCCAATTTCTAATGTACAATCTTTAACCCTTATCCTTGAGTGGCCTCTTGGCCTTGATAATGTGGTGATGCCTATGTAAAGAAAAAAAAAAAAACACATATAAGATATAAACGGATATATACTCAAAAGTCAAAACAATGAAAAGACAGAGTACAAAATAGACTTTGTGGCTTAGTGGGGGATGCCCTTTTCTCTACCCTGCAACCTCTCTCCCACAGAAGAGACGTTGCGAGCCTATCCTTGTTTTATCGTTATTTCCATGGCAGGTGCTCGTCTGAACTCCAATCTCTGGTCCCCCCTCGCCAATCTTTCACGAAAAACACCCGTCTAGCTGAATCCACTGTCAAAAGTTTCCCCCACTCTTTATCTGTGCCTAAATCAAAACGCAGATTCCATGAACAAAGCTTCTTTCTTAGAACTGCACGCCTGTGGAACTCTGTTCCGTCTGCCTGCTTCCCACCGGACTACAACTTGGATGTATTCAAGTCCAACGTTAACAAATTCCTAATGAACCGCCTCCTTAAGTAAACACTTCATCAAATCTCCACACTAACGTAATGTACTTGCAATAACCCTTATCCCTGAGTGGCTTCCGGGCCTTGATAAGTGGTGATCACTGTGTAAAAAAAAAAAAAAAAAGAATATTCTGTTGTCACAGCCCTAGTAATAAGCCTCCCCAACATTCCAGTATCCCCTGCATATTTTCAATGCTATTGGTTTTTCTATTCTCCTTGACCCTTCCTGACTATTTCATGTGGTACCAATCGAGGATATTGCCACCATATATGTGTGTATGTTTATTTTTATTTGCTTTTAATTGTGTGTGTGTTTGTCAGTTTATGTTATTTTTGGCAGTTTCAGTTTATTTGGGCTCGTGTACTGTTCTTTCCATTTTTTTTTATTCTAATCCTATTTCAACTTACCTGCTGTTGGCTATTATTTATTTATTTATTTTTTCCATGGTGGTCACCACTTATCAAGGCCTGGAAGCCACTCAGGGATAAGGGTTATTGAATGTACAGTAGTCAATGGGATAATATCGTAGTAATCGTTAATATTGGAGATGTGATAAGTGTCTTACTTAAGAGGGCGATTCATCAGGAATTTGTTTATGTTGGACTTGAAGACATCCAAGTTGTAGTCAGGTGAGAAACAGACAAACGGAAGAGAGTTCCACAGTTGTGCACTTCTAACAAAAAAGCTTTGTTCATGGAATCTACGTTTTGATTTAGACACAGATAAAGAGTGGGGAAAATTATTGACAGTGGTTTCAGCTAGATGGGTGTTTATCGTGAAAGATTGACGAGGGTACTAGAGATTGGAGCTCAGACGAGCACTTGCTATGGAAATAACGATAAAACAAAGACAGGCTTGCAACATCTCTTCTCTGGGAGAGAGGTTGCAAGGAAGGTTTCGTTATCGCCAATTAGACTAAAAAGTACTTTTCCTTGATATCATGACCACACATAAACGTTGTCACACCTCCGTTTGCATAGTCTTCCTCGTTTTCATTTTTCTATTCTATCATGCCTTCTAGGCATATTTTAAATAATCTTATATCAGGCCTTCTGATATGCTCAAAGAGTTTTCGTACCTTGCTCTTGATTACTGAGACACCAGTGTTAAAGTTGCGGTCTGATGAAATTCTTTAATTTGGGATGCGATCTGTGTGTTTTCTGTCAGTCATGAATAAGGCTATGACAACAGCATATTCTTTTCCTTGTTTTAATTCTCAGGTATATATCCATTGATATCTCATATGTTTTTATGTTGACTGATGTGGTTCTTGGTTGATTAATTGTGTCTAACTGTGTCGGATATATACTCGAGTATTAAGAACACAAAAAGAATATGCTGTTGTCATAGCCCTAGTCATGAATCACATTATATGAGTTTGAATTGTTTCTATTTCGAGCAGCAATTAATCTGTCCAGTTTTTTTTGTTTTTTTTTTTGTCTTGTTTTTGTTTTTGTTTTTTGGGGGTTTTTTTTACACGAAAATCACCATTTTATCTAGGCCCGGAGGCCACTCTAGAATAAGGGTTAATGGATATACATTCGTCAATGTGATTATAGCATAGTAGTGGGAATTATAAACGTTATGCCATAGGAGTAAATAACTGATATAGATTCGAGCTTTAATGCGATACGGTACTTGATGTAAATAATGCTTTGTTTTTCTCAAGCCCTTCCCCCCCATCCTAGGTTTATTTGGTCTTTAACAACTGTTAATACATCATTAGCAGCCGATAGTATATAGTTGGTTAGTATTGGTTATATGGTTTGGTTTCCGCACTCAAAGATTTTCCTGAAGATCTTACCTATTTCTTTATCATTACTGTTCATTGAATGGTGCCAATCTTCCCTTTGATTCGAATTTCTTTTGATGTTTTTCCCCCATTTTTCGTTTTCACGATTATTTTTAATGCTGCTATAAAAAATTAGCATTTACTGATTTTCCTAATGTTCCGTATATCTTTCAGTTCTCTAGCAAGTTCCAGGTATTTGCTGCATTTTTTTTTTTGCTTCCTTCACGTTGTATGTTAGTCCAAAGGCCAACCCCTCCGTCAACACGCCTTCCAACAAGTACAAACTAGAGGACAGGTTTGCTCTTTGATTTATTTGCATTTTGTGACTCACAACGTTAACACAAATTCTGATAGTCAAGCTTGTATAACCTCAAATAATGTTTTTTTTTTAAACAACCTGGCAACATTTAATATTTAGAAAGAAAAACTTGCAACGTCACCCTGTGAAGTTTGACCCAAGGTCGCATGCACAATGTAGTGTCGACGCTCTTTCATTGTCACAAGTACAGTTAGGATTTCTTTTTCTTTTTTTTTTCTTTTATTTATTTCTTTTTTTTTTTTCAGAGTTATATTGGCAACTAGGTTTCTCATGTAACAGGTGTCCTGGGATGACGAAATCTACAATTTGGCAGTTTTTTTTTTTGTTTATCCCCCCCCCTGCTTGTTTAATATCATCAAATTGTTATGTAGCGGATGTCTGGGACCATCCAATACATAACGGTTAAAATAAACCCCCTTTTAAGAAACTCGAAAGGAGGGCATCGAATATCGATTGTCCACCAGTACAAAGTGACAAAAGTAATTACGGCGTAAACAGAAAAATCCGACGACGATTTTTTGTTTACAAAGTAAAGTGATTGTGGGGGAGATCGCATATCTTGCTGGAATGGGACATTCCTTTGCGAGAACAAAGAAAGATTGGAATGTCCTGGAAAAACAAGTATTGTCAAGGCTGGAAACATGTTGTAAAGACACGTGCAATAAACAAAAACAATAGTCGCCCGGCTAAGAAAAAATGGGTTACTGGAGATCTGGGTCAAATGCAAGCAATTGATTTGTAAACAAAGCTAAAACTTGCCTGGGAATTGAAGAATCAATTATCGACAATAAATGAATTAACCAATCAAATGCAAGCAAGCGGAGATTGTAATAGTGGAAAAATACAGGAACAAAAAAATCCAAATATATATAACGACGTGATTTTTGGAAAGAAGAAGTAGGTCCGAGGACTGCCGAAGGACGTGCAATTGTCGAAGTGAAATCGCGTTCTCTCCCCCTCCGATCGCTAAATGAAAGAAAAGCCAAGCCGCAGAGATGAACTTTTGATAAACTGTATGTAAGGCTTGAGTTAAAAATACATTTTTATACGAAAAGCAATCGTGACTTACGTCTTTGATTTATGTTCTGAGTTACGCCTGATCGTTATGTGCATGTTAAAACTTTGTTTCAGATACCGTCGTTGTTGTGACAAGCTGGACAATTGATAAGTTGGCTCGAGTGAAAAATGCCCGGTCAAAGGGGAAATAACCATGCTGTCTTGGCAGTTGCCATGACAACCGTTTAGCTCGAGTCGTAAACAAGATCAACTAGCGGATGATCAATGAAATTAACGGCTAATGCGTTTTTGTTACAAACCTACTAACTAAGACCGTTCCCAACCTGGGGTCCTGCACAACGTAACAATATCAGGTTTCCTTTCTTGGATAAGTTTGTCTGAGTCTACCTCCATATTCCAAAGAAAGTATGTCAAACATGCAGCTTATTGGAAGCTTATACACTGCAATTTTTAAAAAGTGAAGAAAGAAGAATATCAAATTACAAGGGGGTGATTGAAAATAGTGAGAAGTTCTTACTTTCACTTTGGTGAATTTTTTTTGAGGGTGGGGGGGATATTGAATCTACTGATTGAAACTTCAGAACGTTACAGACACAACATTTTTCGAGTCATCACTACCTTTATTATCAAGCAAGTTGCAGGTACTGATACGATAATTTAATTTATAATTGTTTATGGAAAAGCATTTCAGAGAACTGGGTTGACTTATTATCATTTTTTTTATCTCTGATAAAACTTGAAACTGCATAGAATTTTCAATCTGGCAAAAATTGTTAAGAAAATATGAAATTCTGAATTTTTTAGATGAGATGTGAATGCTTGTGTTATATTGATTAATCGGACTACTATTCTCATCTTGGGTGTTATGATCATAACGTGTCGGTCGCTGCAACCTGCGACCTTCTCTGGATGCTGAGAGCATGCTTCTTTTCTTACTAAGAAAAAAGAGGGTTGGCTCTGCATTACAAGAATTCGAACCATTTGTTTGAGGGTGGGTCCGTAGATCATAAAGAGGGTTCAATCATCAGGGGTCACTAAGATATTTGCGAAATGTTTTTCTATTTCTCAATTTTTCGGGATATCTATACTAATTGTTGACCAATATCTTAGTGACCCCTGATGATTGAACCTTCTTTATGATCTACGGACCCACCCTCAAACAAACAGTTTGAATTCTTGCAATGCAAAGCCAACCCTCTTTTTCCTTAGTAGGAAAAGAAGCATGTTATCAACTCCCGAAGAAGGTCGCAGGTTGCAGCGACCGAAACGTTGTGCTAATAACACGCAAGATGAGAATAATAGTCCGATTAATCACCATAACACAAGCATGAAAAGTGTTTGAAACTTCAGGACGTCACAGACACAAGATTTTTCGGGTCATCACTATCTTTATTACCAAGCAAGTTACAGTAAGTGGTGTAATAATTTCATTTATAATTATTCATTGCAAAACTTTTCAGAGAACTAGGTTTACTTATTTCTCATAAAACTCGAAACTGCATAGAATTTCAATCTGACAAAACATGAAAAGTGTTTGAATGCTTGTCCATTTCGATTGTAATTTATTCGAATTGGATTTGTTGCTGTTGCATTCAAATACAATTAAACCATTAATTAAAATTTTTGTTAGATTAAAATAAAAACACATTTATAACCCATTCTAATTTCTATCGTAATATTTTTTTTTTATTTAACTACATGTATGTTTGTACTTACGTTCTTGAATAGGACCAAACTATTGCATGTTCTTAAATGAAAATAAAGATATTCTGCAATACATTTTTATAAAACAACTCCAGTTATAATTGTAGGAATGCGGCCATTTTGACAACACAAACTGACTCCTATGACTTAGAGAATTTTAGTGATTTTCATTTTAATGTGTTTTTTTTTCGGTTGTTATAGCATTACAAAAGGACAAACGCATCCAAGCAAGAAGATTAAATGTGATAATGATCAACAAAAAGCGCCGTCCTGACAGATTTTTCTTCATGTTTAAAAATAAATGTCAGTCAGATGGTTTCAAATCTGACGAGTAGGGTGGATGAGAGCATTTGGAATCCACTGTCGTGGATTGCTTCCATTGCCACCGCTAAGTTGCATGTGATACTCAATTTCTTGCATTTTCTAAAAACACATTAATTATATTGCTTTTCTCAAGCCTCTCCCCCATCCTAGGTTTGCGACAACCTGCAAGAATAAACAGAAGAAATAATGGCAGAATGTGAGATAAACTTTTACTTGGATATTTCGCAGATGTGCATGTGAGACCTAGTACTTTTTATTCATACCCATCCAATGCGACAGAGATACACCAGCCCAAATATGACAGCACTTTGGACTTTATTATTTGCTAGCTGTACTCTGGCACGCGTTGCTGTGGTTCGATTTGGTGTAATGGAAGAATCCCCATCACCGCGGTTGTAGCACCTCGAAATCTACCAAGAAAATATGTTGTTATATACGAACGTGAGATGGCCGTTTCCAAACCAAAAAAAAACGAAAAAGAAAAATGAAGAAGAATGGAAAAAATGGGTTCCTAGTGCTGCCTCTAAGGAAAACCCTGAAGAAAGGGAGAAAAAAAAAAAAAGAAATAAACCGTGAAAATAGAGAGAAAGGCATCGAACAATGCGAAATGTAACGGAAATGATTGATGATATGTTTAAATCAGGCTGGAATCAAAGGAAGAAACGATGTTAAACTTGCCGAAGGAAGAGGAAAGCCGAAAAGAGAGAAGAAATAAATTAAAAAATGGAAAGATCGTGTAAACGGAAACAGAGGAAAGAAGAAATAAATAAATAAATAAAAATTAAAAAGAAACGATCTTAAACTTGCCGAAAAAATATGCAAAACGGAAAGAGAGAAGAAATAAATTTGAATAATGAAAAGACGGGGAAAATGAAAAACAGAGAAAAGTTACATAAAAAAAAAAATTAAATTAAAAAATCCAAAGAAACGATGTTAAAATTGCCGGAGGACACGAAATGAAACGGAATTGAAGTATCATAATTTTTATTCTAATGAAAGAAAATGTAAAGTTTTTTTGTTTGTTTTTATTTTTATTTTTAACCAACGTAAAAGTAAGCGTGGTGCGTTTCACCTAAATTGCAATCCAGTTTAAAGGTTTATAAAAACCTTAACCAATGTTCGTTCGTAATTGTGTCCTGTGAACGGTCACGGACGGTGTAAATGGGTGGCGGTGAAAGTATGAATTTATTAGAGAGAGAAGACTTTACTACTTCCATTGATCGTAAACGGTTTTGGCAGTAAACTCTCACCAGATAAAATATAGGAAGCTCCGATCAGCCAGGTAGTGGATAAGTAATATGCCTATAACACACCTCAGATATCGGAGAAAAAGCTTGGGAGGGAGGTGTTGGGGTAGCACCCCTACAGATTCTGACGATGGACCATTCCTGACGTCACTTCCGGTAACCAATTTCCGCTATAGAGCAGTCTGGACCTGATACTCTATCCTTCCACTTGAGCGGAGTATCACTCAACCAATATACGTTTCTGTATTTTCTGTTAATAAATATTTCATTTCACTGTCTCCAAGCCTTCTGGTTCTTCTTCAACATTAAAACCACAACAATACAATAGCAGGGAAACTCAACGTTGTCCGGGATTGAATAAGAATCACTAACTATTTCACACTTTTAATACTGATTAGCATAGAAATCAATGAAATCGACCATTTTTCAATCAAATTGATTGATTGCTCTTATTGCCTCTCCGCTCTAAATTAACCCAGAATACATTATAGGCCACATTACACTGCAGAGAACCTATTGTTGATTTTATAAAATTATTATTATATAATCGCATGAGTAAACATTTTAAATGCAACAGTCAAGTATCATAGTTCAATTGTGCTCCAAGCATAAGCATTTATTTCGAATGCGCCCCTGCCTTATCAAAGAACCTACTGTTGATTTTATACGTACCACCTTTCTGCTTGTGCGGCGATAAAACTTTTCAAATGCACTTGTGATGTTAGGCTGTATAAGTGTGTAACTTTGGTCAAAATCAGACTGTTCCTTCTTTGATCGGATTTTTTTTTTTTTTTCGATTATCGACTTTCGATACTCCCTGGAGGAATTCCGATGCAAAACCTCTCTATGAATTTTTGCATGCGCATAAAGTACATTTGTATGAAAATTTAATAATATCAGCCCAGTCGTTTCAGAGTTCATAGGGAACGACCACACACACATAGAGACACACAGAGATACATACAGACGAAGTGCCTTTCATATATAAGTAAAGACACACTTAAATCTGAAACACAAAAACTGTTAATTAATATAAAAAGCCATAGATGTTTAAAAATTTTTACAGCTCAGGGATGAAGCAGAAACTTTAAATGTGTATGAATTATTTTTTTAAATTCTTTATTACATTTTCACCCCAAACAAGGCACAGTGCCACTTTGATGTAGAGGGCTACTATCGGGAACATAAGTTGCAGGGATACTATGTAGGGAGTTGAGCAGCAAGATGTCTGTTCACATTACACTTGAACTTCTGCATGTCAGTAGAGTTGAGGATCTCTAGTGTGTAGGGGTCGGACTTTGCTGCTTGTCGAGTTTGACGGGGTTTTAACGTTGAGGGGGTACAAGGGCTTGTAGTTCGTCAGAGCATCCATCATTAAAGTACTTGTAAAACAAGTACAGGGATGCAACATTTTGCCGGTGGGACAGAGGTTGAAGCCTAGATGACAGTTCAGGATCTATCAGGTTAGCGACTCCCTTTTGAACCCTGTCCAGGAGTGAGAGACTAGTAGCAGATGAACCAACCTAAATATGACAACAATACTCCATACAGACGAATGGTGGCCTTATAGAGGTACAGGATACTTTCAAGCGTAAGTAAGTTTCTAGCATGGTAGAGAGAGCCCACCTTCTTCGCAGCAGCCTTGGTAATGCTCTCAAAGTATCTTTTCCAATTCATGTCCTCTTTGAACGTTAAGTCAAGGAGTTTGAACGAAATACTTTCAGGTAATGTATCTTTAGCCATAGCTATTGGTGGTTAAGAAGTTTTCTTGTAATTATTGGAGGAAACAAGCTTAGTCTTGGCAACGCTGAATGTGCCCATCCATTTTTGTCCCCATTCCACTACAGATTGGAAGTCTTCCACTAGTGTTTCTGCCATTTCCTTAGATATGCGTTCATTAGACTTTGTGGCTTGGTGGGGGGTGCCCTTTTCTCTACCCTGCAACCTCTTTCCCACAGAAGAGACGTAGCGAGCCTGTCGTTGTTCTATCATTATTTCCATGGCAAGTGCTCGTCTGAGCTCCATTCTCTGGTCCCCTCTCGCCAATCTTTTTCAAAATACAGCCGACTACTGAAACCACCGTCAATAATTTTCCCCACTCCCTATCTGTGCCTAAATCAAAACGTAGATTCCATGAACAAAGTTTCTTTCTTAGAACTGCACGCCTGTGGAACTCTGTTCCGCTTGCCTGTTTCCCTCCTGACTTCAACCTGGATGTCTTCAAGTCCAACACAAACAAATTCCTGATGAACCGCCCCCCTCTAAGTAATGACACCTTACCAATTCTCCAATACTACTGCTACACTATCCCTTTGATTAGTGTACACACAATAACCCTTATCCCCGAGTGGCCATTGGACCTTGATAAGTGGTGAACTCCATGTAAAAAAAAAAAAATTTGTCATCCCCACGCGTCTGTTTTATAGCATGGTGTCATCAGCAAATCCTAGAGACAATTTTATCAGAAAGACCATTCATGAATATTAGGAATAATAAAGGTCCAAGGATCCGACCCTGAGGTACACCCACATTTATATCATATTATTTAGATGTACAATCGTCGAGGACAACCTGGATTCTTCTGTTATTTAAGAAAAGAAAGGTTTAATTATGTTAAACATTCGTCCAGTTATACTGTATGATCTGATTTTGCTGCGAAGACCATTGTGCCATACCCTGTCAAAAGCCTTAGATATATCTAGGGCTACTGCCTACACTCCCCTGCTTTGTCCAGTGTATGGTATATACGTGCGAAGATTACAGTTAGGATATCTCCTTGCCTAAATCCATATGTGTCTATTTCTGACCTGGATGTGGATATACGTTTACAAAGTATTTAGTGAGATAAATAAAGTTACGTGTGTGTGTGTGTGTGTGTGTGTGTGTGTTTATGTGTGTGTGTGTGTTTATATGTGTGTGTGTGTGTTTATATGTGTGTGTGTGTGTTTATATGTGTAGTGTGTGTAGAAGGATGCTTGATGTGTGTGTGTGTGCGGGTGTGTGCGTGCGCGCGCGCGTGTTTGTGGTGTGTGTGTGTGTGTGTGTTGGTTAAGTTCCATTACCTATCACCCAATGACACAATAAATATTTACAGACTAAATCGCGCCAATATTTTTTCTTCTTTTTTGTTTTTTTTATCCTTATTCATTTATTTATTTATTTATTTTATCAAACTAAAATGGAGTGAAATTCAGGCAACAACTATAACCACCAAAGAAAAAGGATTTCAAATCGATTAAACGCATTAAACACACACTCTTATATATATATATATATATATATATATATATATATATATATATATATATATATATTATATATATATATATAATATATATATATATATATATATATATATATATATATATATATATACGAGCAAACAGTTAATAAAACATGGTAAAAACACTTTGAAAAAGAGTTAAAAACATATTTAATCTGAAAAGGAAACACTTGATAAGTGGATAGTCCTTAATCCGCGGAGTTTCAAAGAAATACTTTCCTTCTCATCAGAAGGTAGGAATTAGCAAAATGCGAGATCGGATTTTGCATATAAAAATATTTGATGAAACCACAAGTAAGTCAAAGAGCTTACTTGATAACAAAAAAGTGAAGCAGAGGGAATATGGTGAAGAAATGGATAGTCTGGTGAAAGATAAATAATCCAATGACGGTAAAATCCAAAAATATAACTTCAAGAAAGTTAATTGAATTTCCATTTGCACAAGTAAAATCCAAGGAAATCCCGTAATTGGAAGATTTCCTTGGATTTTACTTGTGCAAATATATATATATATATATATATATATATATATATATATATATATATATATATATATATATATATATATGTATGGACATACATAGATGAGAGAGATATTAGTAATCGCTTCTTTCCCAGTAAAATAGAGTCCAACAAAAAATTAATGGAAGTACGTGAGCAAATGATATCAGGGCTGTTATCAAATTACCAAAATTAAGCAACGTAGAGTCTGAACAGTACTGAGATACATGATACCACATGTCGCAAATTTGTGAGGCGGATGTTAAATCGCTTTCTTGGAAATATTTGTGAAAAAAATATGAATCGTCGGTGTGTAGAGCTTGTACAAGGAAAGGCAATTATCAAAAAGAATGACAAATTCGTGTTCTTTGGATTATTCGGACTACTTTTCTAATCTTGAATGTTATTTGTACAACGTTTCAACCGATGAAACCCTTGGCCTTCTTCAGGTGTATCTTGTCGAACACGGGAATCTTGCTACCGAACTCCAGAATCTGCACGGTATTTCAAACCGAACCTTTTATTTACTCTACGTGGTGTAAGAAATTCTGCAGAAATAAGCAGGCTTCTCATTGGTCGGTTTGACTGCCCCCGATTTTGTTTGAACCCATCAGATTGCTTGTTCTTACTAACTGCCGTCGAGTGAGCATGCTCTCGTTTCACTAGCCATAACTGGGTAGATGTCGCATGTAATTCGAAATTGTAATTCGAGTGTCGGCTGCGCCGAGGATTGAATTTTAGAAGAGTGTAAAGTACAACTTGATTAACCAACTACTTTATCCACTACGCCACGGGTCCAAAGCTTCACGCAAACGGCACTCAGGATGAGAACCGTAGTCCAAATAATCCAGATCATATAAATTATCACTCGTCGTATAAAAAAATTCAGAAAAATAATGACAACGTTAATCGATATGAAAACGGTAAATTTTTACGACTTGCCACAGCGTATTATAAACACCCCAACCTTCCCATGTTAAGAACAGCTTTCGAAATAAACACCCTCCCAACCTCCCCATGTTAAGAACGACTTTCGGAATAAACACCCCCGACCTCGAAAGCCGTTCTTAACATGGGGAGGTTAGCATGGTGTTTATTCCGAAAGCCATTCTTAAAATGGGGTGGTTGGGGGTGTTTATACTACAATGGAGCAGGTCGTAAAAAAATACCATGAAAACTAGATGAATTTTATTGGACGACTTGTTAGGACAACGAAAAGTAAACAACGAACGTTCTTAGCGAAAAAAAAAAAAAAAGTTGTTTCAAAATTAAGGCATCTCTTGTTTTTGTTATAATCTTTAGTTCTTGTTATCTTCTTACACCAAGTGGTTTCATGTCTTGTCTGGGTCGATTTCCATAAAAATAAAAAGACACGCTTATACTTTAAGAAAATCGCAGAAAAGGGAATATAATTTTCTTTTGAAATTGAATGGACCTCATTGATATTTAATTGTTAACAAGGCAGCAAACTGCTAACAGGTGGACGGAGCAGGTGTTTCTCTATAAAGAAGTTAAAATGACATGAATATTTCGAGCGTTGTCATGTAAATGTGCATGTGGCCGTGTGTAAGTTCAGTAGACAAGCAGGCGGAGTGCGTATGTATACTTGCCTTTCTTTTAGAACTATTTGAAAATATATGCGTGAACTTTTGCGTGGGTAAGTTGGTTTCTTCTTTCGCTTTATTTCAATCGAAGTTCTCAAAATTCATGGAACCCCTTTCCTTGAGCTAACATTTGATCTCTATATCAGATGCATAGGTATTCGAATCTTCCATTAAAGCCTTTTGTAACTCCAGACAAAAGAAAATCCCGAATTCCTTCAAAATTACTCGATTTTTTAAACCAAATCTTCAATTCACTGTTCCGATAGCTCATCATAATACAGCTTCCTATTCCAGTAGCGTCTTTCCACAACTGGCACCCAGTGCAATTCCTCAAACAGTGTCCGACTCAGGAACGCCAATCTTTCCACGTACTTATGACTTATTAAGTCAGGCATTCCCAAGCCTTCTTCGCTGTGTACAGACCTGTCTACGGACATACAGCTTTTCTCCTTTCCAAAGAAGTTTGAAAAGGGTTGCCCGAAAGCCTTACAGCACTCCGCAGGCAGGGGATGTACTAATAAGCGGCAAAGGATCAGCGGAAAGATGTAAGTTGTTCACACCTCCACACGACCCTTCAGGGACAATCCCCTGCGAATCCAAGTCCTTACTGACGACTCAAACTTCGTCTGTACTTCTGACCAATTTTTGTCCAGCTGGAGTACAGGCCCGAACCACACACCGAGAATCTTAACTGGGCCATTCGTCAAACCGAACTCACCTGGAAGCGAGTTTACCCTGGTCCAGGTGCCCAACCGCAAGCCAACGGACTTGCTGCGATTGACTACGGCCCCTATGACTTCTTCATACTCAGCGACCACCTCCATCACCATTTTAATATCGCTACATCATGCAACGAACATGGTGACATCAGCGTACGTGGACACCCTGGAAAATTTGCCACTAGGTAGAGCTATGCCGCGCAGGACTGGTCTAGCCACCTCATCCCTTAACTTGATCAGTGCGGCTCTTGTGGGGTCTTCTAACACCTCTATGATTGTGCACACCAAGTGCAAGTTGTTTTGAATCGATCTCCCCTTCACAGATCAAGTCTGATCCGGTTCAACCAAGTCGCCGATAACAACCTGCAGTCGGTTTGCAAGAACGCGGGACAAAATCTTCAACTCTGTGTTTAGCAGAGTGATGGGCCTATAATCATTTGAGTCCTCCCCACCATGCCGCTCTCTTTTCTTCAGTAGCGTGACCACTCCTTTGGTTACCTGCCCAGGGATGGATCCCTGAGCAAACCAGTGGTTAAACACTCCCGTCAGAAGAGGAACAAACATGGGTGACAGCCTCAAATACAGTTCATAGGGCAGATCATTGAGCCCCGGAGATTTGTTATGGCCAACCTGCCTCAATGCAGTAGTGCCCTCATGCTCTGTAACCCTCCCATCACAGCTAGCTGCTCGGGCTGCAGTAAGGTGGGGCAAGCCGGCTAAATAACTAAATAGCTGCCAAACTCCTGGCCGCCGAGTCTGAGTAGTTGGGTAAAGCGCTCCTCCAAATGTTGCCGAAACCCATTGCAAATTTCCCGAGTCGATATGAGGGTATATCCTTCCAGGTTTTCACCTTCCGAATGTACCCATCTGAGCTGCGTCTTAAGGTGGCCCCATGCTCAACAGCGTCAACGTTCATGGCTTCGTTAGTGACTCTTTTTAACCTAGCTCTAAGTACATGACCTTTGTAACGCTTGCTAACCAAGCGCTGGAGGTCCCCCTTAACTAATGCTATCTCTAGGGGATCCCTACCAGCCATTGTCCGGGTCAGCCTATAATCTTAGTGCGTTTTCGTCCACGTCCTAGTTAAAGCGAGGATTTGTCTATATTGGATGCAAAAACGCCTAATAGTGTCATTAAGTTTAACCCACCAGCTACTCCCGATAACCGCCCCCCACTAACTCCCGCTGAATTAGTGTTGTCAGCTGTTCCCGGAAGTCGGCCGTCTCCAGTAAGGAGGCATTCAACTTCCAGTACCAAGCCAACCTAGGCCTATTACCTACTCTCAAACGGGTCATTACTAATTTATGGTCTGAATCACCTAGCCAGTGGAACGTGGGACAAGATAAGAAATCTATGTCACCTCTTCTAACTAACATCCTATCCAAGTAGGTACTTGGATGGGAGGCCATATTATTTTGCCACGTCCACATCTCCCTCCCCGGGTGATCTAGACGGAATCTGTTGACAAGATCACATGAAGCCATCAGGTCAGACAGGCTGCTTTCACACCTCTCCGACTCTCTATCCCCCTGACCTTATCTATCTTGGGATCAAGGATGGCATTCCAGTCCCTCATTAAAACTAACTGTTCCAGACCCGCCGATAGAAACACCTCCACCTGCCGAAAAAAGGAAACCCTCTCCCCAACAATATTGGATACATAAACAGCTAAATTACTGCTTTTAACGGCAACATCGACGAACGACCAGCCTTCCATGAGCGTCCACGTGGACTACAGTAACCGTAGCAGCTAGAGTGCGACTCACTAGCACAGAAACCCCACGACTACGGAAATTACCATATGCTGAGTAAACGTCAAAGTTGTTCACCAGCACATCGCAATCCGCGGGCCCAACAAAGTGGGTCTCCTGTATTGCAGCTATATCTACCTCAAGGGTCACGAGATCTCTCAGAACGCGAGCAGCCTTGCTTCAGGATCTCACGCCCCTCGTATTCAAAATAGCTAGGTTTAAGGTTGCCGTAACTCCCTAACTAGTAATATTCATCGAGTACGGATCTAAAATCTTCAGGAATGAGGACGCCAAAGGCCTGCCCGATACTGCCAGTCAACAACTCTGTTGTGTACTGACAGTTCCGGGCAAGACCCCCAAAATCGAGGGGAAATGTTAACTCCAATGCTCTATAGAGGGAAGGGTGAACATAAAGAGGGACCCTCCCTTCACATTTTGTCTTAATCGCAGTTAACGATGGGTGATCTTCTTCAACCAATTTCATCCCTGGGATAGTTGTCCTTGCCTCCCTTATCATCCTCCAAAGCGCCTTCACCCTAGCTCCTTTCTCCTTTCTCGCAAAGGTTATTAGTATGGGTGCTCTGGGAAAGTTTGTTGGCTTCTGGACCTCCATTCTCTTCACGTGGGTAAGGCTTGCCAATTGTTGCAAACACCTCTTTTGCCTTGCATTCAGTTCTGCTTGGGTGTCGCCACTATCTGCCTCACAGATTCTATCTCCCGGCAAAAAGGGCATCTTCCTTGTCTTGACGGTCCTTATTTTCGGTGGAGAGGGTGTGGGTGGGACTACCGTCGTTTCCCCTTCTTTCTCCTCCCTCTTCCGTCTTTCCTTTTCCTCTTCTTTATTCACTTTCACTTTCTCCTCCGCTTCTGGCACTTCCATCTCTTTCTCGGGGGTATTAAAAAGGAGAGGGGTTTGCTCATCCCTCTGTGTCGGGGGTTGGGGTCCTGGATGAGCAATATCGTCGTCTTTAACTCTTGACTTCTTTTCTCTAGTGGACTTCTCTTTTTCTTCATCAGCAGAGTCTCCATCCATCTCTGAGGAGGGATGTGGGAGCTTTCTTTTTATCCCTGATTTCTCTTCCCCTCTTCTGGTGGCGGTGGCCTTCTTTCGTCTTGCCACTATACTCCAGCTTGTCTCCACCTTCTTCTTGGTCTCCACCTGCTTCACCGGCGTCTTGTCTTTCGCTTCTGTAGTCTCTACTGGAGAAGGCCCTGTTGGACTCTCTTCAGGCAAACCTTTGCCATATGACATGTGACAGTTCCAACATGTTGGCCTCCTCCCCTCCATGATGATAGACATTGTCCACATCTCACAGGTGAGCTGAGCAGGATTGCCTTAAAGCCTGCCCAGTCCATGCACATTCTGAGGTGGTAGTCCCTGGTGAGTATGTTTCGTGGGCCGCTTGCTGGACGTACCTCCTCGACGTCACCATACTGCAAGAGAATTGCACCAATATGTTTGGCACTTATGCAGCATAGGAATCCAAGCACTGTCACTCTGGTCCTTCTCTTTGCCATATACTCTGGTTTAAACTTTAGGCCCTTCCAGTTTGTATCCGTCTAATCGCATCTTCTGCTGTTGGAAGAGGAAGATCCCACATCGCAAAACTCCTCCTAACTATATACCTTGCCGGTATATTTTGCTCTACTATCATCGCAAGCATTTTTTCCTTAGGGACCCCAATTAGCCCCTTCTTTTTCTCGTCGACCAGAGAGACGATTCTTTCTTGTAATCTCTCCAGAATACCTGCAGCCAGCTTTATCTTGTTACTTTCAGTCAAATTCTGATATTTCTTTTTGAAGAGCCTTCTCTACTCTTCCGGCGTCTTTTGTTACTGGGGTCCCAAAGTTGGCCCCTTTTCTTCCTGGTTCTTTTCTTTAATCATCATTTCTATAAAAATAGTGTCTATCATATTTTAAATATAAAACTGATCTAAGTGAGGTAAATTAATAAATACTAATAATTACTCATAAAATAATATTGTGCTACATAGTTCAGTACAAATAAAAAAAAAAGTCAAAATGTAAGAGACAGTCTTGAATTTACTCCTTCAGGTTAGCACCTCTTACTATAAAATGATTTTATTCATTTTTGCTTTGTTTTTTTCGAATGTATCCATTTTTACATAATGTTTCACCGACTTCTTTCATCAGCATATCGAAATTAGTATGAGTTCCTTTCTCACATTATTACAACAACGATCATATATTATAATTATAATAATATTCGAGAACGAGTCTATATGAAAGGGAGGTTACTCTCATATTCTTGTTCAGGGTTAACAGATTGGCCTAAAAAATCTTTTTTATAAAGCTAAATTTGGTTGTTTTTATAAAGCAGTTTAGCCTTCAAAACTGTATTTGGCCCTTTTCAAACCCTAACATATGGAGTAATTAAAGAAGAAATAAGCAGAATATATATATATATAGGAACAAGTAGTTAATAAAACATGTTAAAAAACACTTTGAAAAAGAGTTAAAAACATATTTAATTTTAAAAAGGAAACACTAAATAAGTGGATATTCGTTAATCCGCGGAGTTTCGAAGAAATACTTTCCTTCCCATCAGAGGGTAGGGTTTAGCAAAATGCGGGATCGGATTTTGCTTGCAAAAGTATTTAATGAAACTACAAGTAAGTCATAGATCTTACTAGATAACAAAAAAGTGAAGCAGAGGAAATATATATATATATATATATATATATATATATATATATAGATGTATATATTTATATATAAATAGATGTATATATGTATATATATATTGATGTATATATATATATGTGGATGTATATATATATATATATATATATATATATATATGTGTGGATATATATATATATATAGATGTGTATATATATATATATATAGATGTGTATATATATAGATGTGTATATATTTATAGATGTGTATATATATATATATAGATGTGTATATATATATATAGATAGATGTGTATATATATATATAGATAGATGTATATATATATATAGATAGATGTATATATATATATATATATATATATATAGATAGATGTATATATATATATATATATATATATATAGATAGATGTATATATATATATATATATATATATATATAGATGTATATATATATATATATATAGAGAGAGAGAGATGTATATATATATATATATATATATATATATATATATATATATATAACTAGCAGGGGTGCCCGGCGTTGCTCGGGTGTTTGGAGGTGTATGCTGTGCAAAAAAAGCAAAAAAACAAAAAAAATGGTTAATTTTTTAAAACTTTGACCCCTATTATGACCCCTTAAAATTTATTGTTTCGGGCTCAAATCACTTTATTAAGTTAGATCCATGTTCAAGGAACCTAAATCTAAAATTTCAAGTGTCTAGACCCAAAATTGTCGGAGGAGTTTGGTAGAGTTCTTAAAGGTCAAATCGTTGAAATTTGACCCCTTAACAGCCAAATTTCTGGCTGACACCCGTCACATCGATTTTCCCAAATCTCAGTACCCGGTATTTCAAATTTCGAGTCTATAGACTAAAAATTGACAGAGTTATTGCGTAGGGAAATGTACACAGACAGACAGACATACAGACACACAGACAGACAGACACGTTCACTTTTATAGATATATAGATAATAAGCAGAATATATATATATATATATATATATATATATATTAGTTTGTTAATTTAGCCCCATTGTGGCTGGAAGAATAAACATCAGGTGATTTGATGCAAATATATCTCCTAGCTTTACCTGCAGACACTGCAAACGAAAATACATCCGTCGCAAGAAAGAACGATACCAAAGTACTTTGAAAAAAGAATGGGAGAGATAGGAATCAGAGGGATGACCGAGAAAATACAATAAATCTCAATAATGAAAACTGCAAAAATATTAAGGAACCCCCTTGAATGTGGAGACTAACAACACACATAAACTACACAGAAATGGCCACAGATGCAAAAAACAAAGTAACATCTCATGAAAATCGAAACTGTACAAATGAAGAAACCGCGCCCAATTTTTTTTTTTCCTGTGAGTGTCTCAGCATAAACAGACACCACACCAAATAATGAGGGTCACGGAGGAGGGGAAGACTGAGGGGAGAAAGCATTAGTCAGACCTCCACTGGAGATGTGCAAAGGCTTATTGCCACCCAAATTCCAGTGAAGACCAAGCGTACCCGTCAACGAGAAATCAATCGTAATCGTCTGTTGCGATAACGCAAATTAATTTGCAAAGGTTGTCCAAATAGTTGGAGAGTACTGGAAATAAAGTTTTACTGATGATTTATGGAAGAACTAGCCGAGAGGTCGGCCTTACCCAGTCGTAAAATATGCCTAAATATATATTTAATGCAGATTTCGTATTACAGAGCCAATTCTCTATTGAATATTATATTGCACCTAATATGTAGTAGTGATTAAAAAAACAAATGACTTGGGTACCATCAGCTTAAATTGAAACTAGTGATGTGAGGATTCCAATATTTTTTCTGATTTTGATATAATTACCGATTCCGATACGATGACTGATTCCGATTCTTTATAAATCTCATAATATTTGAATATAAAGTTGTTATTTTTCCCCCGATTACCATGGAAACACATGTTAAATGTCCGTATATTTTCTCAAGGGTAATAAAACACCTGTGGGGACGGGTGATATATAGATTTTAGTTTTACTGGTAGTTTAAAATCAATAATAATTGATTATTTTATTATTACTACCAGCAATCAAAGGTTTTATTTTAAACAAAATAAATAAAAAAAGATAATTAATCAAATCGTTTTGGGCATTGGAAAATAGGCACAATTTTTTTCCGATTCTGATATTGATTCCAATATCTCCAAAAGTTCTGATTTTTCCGATTCTGATATCGATTTCGTTACCTCCAAAAGTTCCGATTTTTCCGATTCCCAATTCCAATACAGTTTTGAAGGCTAAACTGCTTTATAAAAACAACCAAATTTAGCTTTATAAAAAAGATTTTTTAAGCCAATCTGTTAACCCTGAAAAAGAATATGAGAGTAACCTCCCTTTCATATAGACTCGTTCTCGAATATTATTATAATTATAATATATGATCGTTGTTGTAATAATGTGAGAAAGGAACTCATACTAATTTCGATATGCTGATGAAAGAAGTCGGTGAAACATTATGTAAAAATGGATACATTCGAAAAAAACAAAGCAAAAATGAATAAAATAATTTTATAGTAAGAGGTGCTAACCTGAAGGAGTAAATTCAAGACTGTCTCTTACATTTTGACTTTTTTTTATTTGTACTGAACTATGTAGCACAATATTATTTTATGAGTAATTATTAGTATTTATTAATTTACCTCACTTAGATCAGTTTTATATTTAAAATATAATAGACACTATTTTTATAGAAATGATAATTAACTCATATTTGATGCTTGTTATTAGTTTTTCTGACCAAAAAACTATTTTTTGCGCCATGCAGAAAAAAATATCAGATCCATCAAAACATACTAGGTGCCTTCAATAAGTTTTTAGACTTTTTTGTACAAGCATTTAAAATTGTCGTAAACTCTTGAAAATTCAGTATGTTATTGCTATACATTTTATGAGATGACTGACCAATTTTTATGATTTCAGGTTCAAACGAACTGCTACAGTAGGAATTGGAATACACCTTACTAAAGCCTGATGGTCACATTTCTAATGAATTTCAAAAAGAAGAACGATATGTAATAAAATTCTGTTTTAAACCAGGAAAAAATGCCACAGAAACGTATGGAATGCTTCCGACTGCATTTAGACCATCTTGCATGTATTGAGTATCAGTTTTGGAATGGCATTAGAGATTCACGGAAGGTAGGGGGTATGTGAGGGATGATGAGAGGTGTAGGAGGATTAAAGAAGTCAGAACACTAGAGTTGATTGGCCAAATAAAGAATTTCATGGATAAGGACTGTCATATGTCTATAGAGACAATAAGTGTACAGTTTTGATGTCAATGTGGGAATTGTACACACAGTTATTTGTGAAGAACCGAATGTGTGGACGATTTTCGCAAAGTTTGTCCCAAGATTGTCCAGAGAAGACCAGAAACAATGACAGTAGGGAGATAATCGAGCTGATCAATTCAGATTCTGCAATCCAGACTTTGCTCACTATGACTTTTGGTTACTCCATAAGCTCAGAGGGTGTCGTTATGAGACAATTGAGGCGATAAAAGAGGCTGTGACGAGGGTCATTGATACCTCACACAAGATGATTTCCATAGAGCCTTGCAGTTGTTGAAACGGCACAACAATTACATTGCAAGCAAAAATCTATAAATATAAAAGCGAAAATGTATGTATGTGTGTTCGCTTTTTCTGTGTCTACAAAAAGCTTTTTTCAGAGAAGCGGTCGCTCGCCTAACAACTTTTTAAAACTTTTTATATCACATACAAATCGTAATATCTCACAGTTAACAACGAAGCTCGCCTGTCTATTTAATTTGCTCGATTTCGGGAAGATAAATATTCAACATTTGTCGCTCGCCGCATGTGGGTTAGTCTTTTTCCTATAACATCTTGGGAAAATAAAAATCCCGCAGTCAAACTTGACCTCATTAGCCCATTAAAACCGGCACCTGCCAAATCCAAGTAATTAAATAAATTCAAACGTGTTTCCGTTAGCATCTCGCGGTGGGGCAATCGTTAACGTCGCACGTTTTTTTTTGTTTTGTTTTTTTTCACACTTTAATTTACAACTTTGCCTCAACGGTTCGGGTTCGATCCTCATACTTACCTATCACAACATTTTTTAACCCCCCCCCCCCACCCCCGGAGTTTCCACACACACCTACAAACACCCGGGCAACGCCGGGTACCCCTCGCTAGTTATAAATAAAGAGAGAAACATCGCTTCGTTTTCTCAAATTATACATCATACTCCTGTTTCACTTGATAATATTTCTAGAATGAAATCTAATTTAGTTGACTTGGCACATCGATATAGCAACGCTCCTATTGGCCACAGTGACTTTGTCTGGAATAAAACGCATTTTAAAACCATTGAAGCGTTAAAATCAAATTCTGATATTTATATGTGTAACCGAGACAAAGGTGCAAGAGTTGTGATCATGGATCGTTTTGATTACGTTGAGAAAATGTCATTAATTCTGAACGATGAATTTAAATTTCGTAAACTTGGCCCTGTCGAGTTGGGGGATTATACTTGCAAAAATGAAATCAAAATACAAAAACGTCTACTTGCATTATTTAAAAAGAATATTTTTCCCAGGGACGTTTATGACAGGATTAGACTCTCTGGGTCATTACGTCTCAAACTTTATGGTCTCCCTAAAATACATAAGCAAGGCGTTCCACTGAGACCTATTTTTCTCTATGATAGGCTCTGTTCAACATCTTTTGGCTCAGTGGCTTTTAGAAAGGGGTGGCTTTCTCACTATCATTTACAGGAAGCCGAGTTTTACTGGCCTGTATGTGAACCGGTCTTCTTTTGTACCGAAAATGTGAAAAATCGGCTTAATTCATACGTTAGTACAAACAGGTCTCATGATCTGTTCACCTAATAAACTAGACTGCGAATTGGAAAAGATAAGCGAAATTTTCATTTGTAACGGTTATCAAGAAGATGATTTTATTAACAAAAGGGTTGCAGATTTTAAATCTCCCAAAATATTTGGACATTTAAAATGTCCTGTTTATTTAAAATTACGATTGGATAAGTGTAAAAACTAACTAAACGAATTGTTCAAAATGTTATTAATTGCTTCTGCTCTGTTTCCTTGCGTTTGGTATATACTACTAGACCTGCATTTCCTTATTTTGGCAAGGATAGCTTACTTTACATCCAAAACAGTAAAATTATTCATCAATTTAAACGCAGTGTGATGCTGGTTATGTAGGGCGGACTACTTCGCACTTGCAGACTCGCATAAACCAGCATGTTCCATCCAAGATTAGACAGGGTAAGGCAGGATATGTGAGTCTCCGTTTCACTGCAACTTTCGACTCTACCATTGGTCAGCATTTGGTTGTTGTGCCAGCATTTGGTGGAAAATTCTTGTTGTGCTAATCAGTATAAAATAGAGAGGTTTGAGGTACTTCATAGAGAGTGGATGTTATTGGTGAATGGTAAAAAATAGCGCCAAGTCTATTTATTTATTTTTTTAATAAATCCGTGTCCATTCCGTTTTATTGATATAATGTTTGCATATTTTTTAGACGAGGCTTGATAATCATTTTAAAAGAAAAAAAGAATCGACCCGTATTTATTAAAAAAAAAAATTGATTTGGCACTATTTTCACAATTTACCAATAGTATCCAGTGTGAATGCACCTGAAGACAGTCGGGGGTTACATCGGCCAAAACGTTGTGGAAAAAACAACCAAGATAAGAACAATAGTTCAAACAATCCAAATAATAGAAAAATTAATTATCAAGCCTCATCTAAAAAATATACAAACATCATATCAAAGAATGTGGAGTTAAGGTCTTTATTTAAAACGTTTTCAGAAATTTCTTCTTTTTTTTACGTGATCCAAAGTCTAAAACTGCCGTTTTTAGTTGTTTCTAACTTATACACTACTGCTCTCAGAAGCAGCCTGCCTAAATAGGCCGGTTTCAAAATGCACCACACATTGATGTTATTGCTTTTTTCTTCCCTTGTAAAACTCAATCATGTTCTGCAAAGCTAGTAAGGGAAACGACAATTTTCTCTACAAAACGACTGAACCTAACATCATGAATATATATTTGAAGATATAAGGAACGTGAAGCATAAAAATTGTTTTCAAAATGACTCAATCCAAAACAGGTGAATATGCTGTAAAACAAAACAACCAAACTAAACACCATGAAAACTAAACACCATATTTATTTGAAAATATAAAGAACTTGAAGTATAGAAACTTTTTCCCCCAAAAATTACTGGATTTTGCATTAATTAACCCAGAAAGGGTTGATATGCCATTAAAAAAAAAAACTATAAATAAATATTTAATGCTATAAAAATCTTGAAACATAATTTTTTTTTTGCCCATATAATCGAATTCGGTATTAAATACCCAAAAAACCGTTGATATGCCGTAATACAAAAGAACCAGACCAAAAACCATAAATAAATATTTGAAGATATAAAAAATTCGAGGTATAAAAACTGGGGTTTTTTTTTTTTTTTTTACATAGGCATCACCACATTATCAAGGCCAAGAGGCCACTCAAGGATAAGGGTTAAAGATTGTACATTAGAAATTGGACAATATAGTAATCATTAGTAATGAAAATTTGGAAAATTTGATAACTTATATGGAACGGCTCATCAAGAACTTATTTACGTTAGACTTGAAGACAACCATATTGTAGTCAGCCAGAAAGCAGGAAAACGGAAGACAATTCCACAGGCGTGCAGTTCTAAGAAAGAAGCTTTGTTCATGGAATCTACGTTTAGGTTTAGGCACAGATAAAGAGTGGGGGTAATTATTGATAGTGTTTACAGCTAGACGAGTGTTTCTTGTGAAAGTTTGGCGAGGGGGGACCATAGATTGAAGCTCAGTCGAACACTTTCCATGAAAATAACGATACATCAGAGACAAACTCGCAACATCTCTTCTGTGGGAGAGAGGTTGCAGGGTAGAGAAAAGGGCATCCCCCACTAAGCCACGAAGTCTATTTTGTACTCTGTCAAGGCAGGCCAAGTCCTTTCTAGCAGCTCCTGCCCAGATGTGGCAACAGTATTCCATCCTTGGACGTACCTGGCTCTTATATAGATAGAGAATAGCATCAGCAGTGAGATATCTACCGGATCGATAGAAAGATCCCACCATTTTTCCAGCGGCCTTGGCAACAGATTTGATGTACGTGTTCCATTTAAGATCAGGAGTAATGGTCAAGCCAAGAAGCTTGTCAAAACTTGAGGCCTCCTGAAGACGAGAGCCATTCATTTCAATTGATGCCAGATGTGGATCAGAATGTTGATGATGTAAAGAGAGAAGCTTGGTTTTAGATGCATTAAAAGTAACCAGCCACTCCTTACCCCATTGTACTACGTGCTCAAGATCAGAGGAGAGAGAATTGGAGAGAACTTGGTCGTTTACTGTCTTAGATGTGCTACCATAAATGGTAGTGTCGTCAGCATAGATGTATACAAATGATGTAAGGATGTGATTTGGAAGATCATTAATATAGATCAGGAAAAGAGTTGGGCCCAGGATGGATCCCTGAGGGACACCGGCATTAATACTGTGAGCTTCTGATTTTTGCCCCTCAACTACTACTCTTATGAACCTATCAGAAAGAAATGATTTAATAATTGAGAAGACATTTCCAGCAATACCATAGCTAGAGATCTTATGAAGTAAACCTTTATGCCATACCCTATCAAAGGCCTTAGATATGTCAAGAGCAATTGCCCTAGAAAGGTTGCCTCCGTCGAGAGATTTGCTAATCCTATGAGATATAACTGTAAGCACATCTGCTGTAGATCTAGCAGAACGGAAACCATATTGAGTGTCACTAAGAAGGTTATTTTTGTTGAGATGGTTGATTACTTCTGTATTTAACACAGATTCCAGCAACTTACTCATGACGCACAGGAGACTTATTGGCCTGTACTGAGAGGGGGATGAGCGATCACCTGAATTCTTAAATACAGGGCATACTGATGAAATTTTCCAGGGAGATGGGAAACTATTCTCCTTAAGACAATGTTTAAACAGTTTTGTAAGTATGGGCGCTAGTTCAGGTTGAAGTTTTTTGAGTACTATAATTGGAATACCGTCAGGGCCAGTTGCTTTACTGGAATCAAGGTTTTTGATTAGCTTGGCAACATCACGTACAGATATACGTATATCACATAGCGTGTTTTCTGATACAGGAGGAAATATTGGGGGTTGGCAGCCTTGATCACAAAGGGTAGAATTAGCTGCAAAGTTCTTGACAAAGAGTTTGGCTTTGTGTGATGCTGACGAGATTACCTCAGGTCCATTGATAATAGTTGGGATGGAGCACACGCTTCTGTTCAGGATTCTGTTTGCTATTTGCCAAAACTGGTGGGAACCAAGCCGCTGCTCAGCTACTTTGGACTTAACAGATTGAGCATACAACTCTCTTGCATTCTTTATTACTTTCTTACAATGGTTGCTGGCAGTCCTGAAAGCGGCTTTAGTTTTCATACATCTATCACGTTGGAAACAGTGGAAAAAGTGATTTCTGTGCGCAATGTTCAAAATAACTGTTTTCAAAATAACTGAACTTCAAAATGCTGCAAAACAAAACAACCAAACCAAACACCATAAATAAATATTTAAAGATATAAAGAACTTGAAATCTAAAAAATGTTATTTCCAAAATGACTGGATTCGGCATTAGTTAACCCGGAAACGGTTGATATGCTGTAAAACAAACAAACAAACCAAACGTCATGACTAAATATTTGCAGATATAAAGAACTTAAAGCATAAAAACTTTTACCAACATGATAAGATTCGACATTAAATTTCCTGCGAGCATTTAAATCATCAAATTTATGTTCAATACAACTGCTGTTCTTGGCCTTCGGGCCGGAATCAAAGTGTAGTATCTGTTCTACAGATGCTGCAAGCAAAGACCATTGGCCTTGTGGCAATCTTCTGGTCCATGTAGGGGCAACCCTATTTGGGCCAGCTGGCAAATCACTATCCAGCTCCCATTTCCCACCTCTCGGGAGCTGGTCCCCTTTTCCCTCCCCCCCCCCTTCACTCCTTACATTAAAAATCGGCCTTGTGCCTAATTTGCTCGGTGGGGGAGCAAATAAATATCATCTGTTCTGAAGATTCTGCACTTAAGATAATTTGTACCAGTCAATGGAGGGGAAACCCTCTATACTGGGACAATTATTATTTTTGGTAACCAGAGTGCCCCCTTTTTGCCTAATTTTAGGGGAGCTGTTTTTTACCCCACATTAAAAACGGCCTTGTGCCTAATTTGCTTTGGTGGGGAAGCAAATAAATACAACAAATAAGAAATGTGATTTATGTATTAGGAAACACGTGCGTTATGTACGTTGTCTGTAAGCCAAGAACGAGATTAGAGTCGCTTCGAAAAGCTTAGGAAACCTTGCCATAACATTCTAAAGATAATGGGAAAAAATATTCTTTTGAAAAGCAAAAATTGATTGTATTTATTAATAGACGGTGATCGCATCTTGCTTTAAAAAGGGATTATTTTTCGATATCACCCCACCCCCCGTTTCTTACACAATGCGGCTAAACGTTAAACACGCAGTTAAAGTGGCATTACTAGATTAAAGAAAAGATATCTACCGATTTTCTTCAAGGATTATTATGAGAAGGAAATCTTTAAAAGATGAAAAAATTCTAAACAGGTTAATTTGATATTTCAAGTTGTACGCATATCAGTGCCGGAACCGTTCATAATTCCGACTTTTTTTTTATTATTGGCTCACAAGGAGCTTTCACAAAGGTCATCAAAGATCTCTCCTTGAAAACAGCCTGGGGTGTTCCTTGGAAGCTGAGTGACAACAAGCCTTCCCAGGTTTCCAGTACTCTCCACCTACTTTCGATAACATTTGCAAATAAATTTGCATCATCGCAACAGCTGCTTGCCATTGATTTTTCGTTGGTAGCGGCTATTGGTTTTTGATGAGATTTGAGTAGCAGCAATGTGGCAATGGGAGATTTGGGGTTAGAGAATTATTATTATTATTATTATTATTATTATTATTACTACTACTATTATTATTATTATTATTAGAAGAAGAAGAAGAAGAAGAAGAAGAAGAAGAAGAAGAAATCCTGCCAAATTGTAGACTTTGCTGTTCCAGCTAACCACAGGGTAAATATAAAAGAAAAGGAGAAAGGGAGCAAATACACAGAGCTAGCCAGAGAGCTGAAAGTAATATGGATGATGAAGAAAATCAGGATAATACCTATAATAGTAGGAGCACTAGGAACAATTCCGAAAAACTTTGAAAAAAAATGGGAGAAATTGGAATCTGAGGAATGACTGAAAAGATACAACGAATAACAATAATGAAAACAGCTGAAATATTAAGGAAAACCCTGGAATGCGGGAACTAATACACATGAGGCATATGTGCAGGCCAGAACATGGAAGCTGCATATCTATAAGTCGCTATCCTATCCGCTCATTGCTTCATAAATAAAAAAAAAGTGATACCAAATAGCCGAGAAGGGTCAAGGAGGATGAAAAGACTCAGGAGAGCACTGACTAGACCTCTGCTGGATAAGTGCAATGAGAACTGGAACCTTGGGGAGGCTTATTGCCACTAAAATTACAGTGAAACAAATGGCCGCTGCTTGCGAGAAAACAATGGTAACCGGCTGTTGCAATAACGCAAATTCATTTGCAAATGTTATCGAAAGAGATGAAGAGTACTGTAAATCTGGGGAGACTTGTAACTCAGCTTCCAGAGAACACTACAGGTTGTTTTCTATGATGACCTGCGTGAAAGCTCTTTGTGAGCCAATAATAATAATAATAATAATAATAATAATAATAATAATAATGCAAAGCTGGATACAAGTTCACTAAGACAGAAGAAAGAATGAATTATGAATTGGTTTTCACTGGAATTTGGGTGACAATAAGCCTCCTCAAGGTCCCAATCCTTTTTGCACTCATCCAGCGAAGTCTGGCCAGTGCTTTTTCTCCTCGGTCGTTTCATCCTCTTTGATCCTCATTATTTGGTGTAGTGTTCGTTTATGGTAACACTCACAAAGAAAAAAAGGGGGGAGGGTATCTTACAATTATAAAATTTCAGTTTTCATGATTCCATGAGATGTTCCTTTGTGTTTTGCAACTGTAGCCGTTTCTGTGTCTAGTTAGTGTGTAGTTTATGTGTGGTGCTAGTCTCTACATTCAAGGGTTTTCCTTAATATTTCTGCAGTTTTCATTATTGAGATTCCTTGTATATTCTCTGCCATCCCTCTGATTCCAATCTCTCCCATTCTTTTTTCAAAGTTTTTTTTTGTATCAGTCCTAGTGCTCCTACTATTAGTGGTGTTATCTTTACTTTCTTCATTTTCCAGATCCCTTTGAGCTCTCTGGCCAGTTTTGTGTATTTGCTCCGCTTTTCAGTCTCCTTGATCTTCACTCTGTGGTCTGTTGGAATGGAAAAATCTACAATCTGGCAGGACTTTTCTTTCTTGTTAACTCTTATGACATCCGGTCTTCTTGCTTGGATGGGTTCATCCGTTTGTAAATCCATGTTCCATAGAATTTTGTAGCTTTCATTTTCCAGTACTGCTGCCGGTTTGTGTTTGTACCATTTATCTGTGTGTTCAAGATGCAATCGTTTGCATAATTGCAAATATACTGCCTTCCCCACTTAATCATATCCAGTTTTATATTTCCAATTCTTATTATTAGTTTGTTGCATTCACTTATTATGTGGTTTATTGTTTTATCTCTTTGTCCACAGAGTATGCATTTGCTGCTTTCTTATCTTTGATGTGGTTGGTTCTAATTGCATTATCTTGTGCAGCTGTTATTAGCGATTCAGTTTCCCTGTATAGGTTTCCTTTTTATAGCCATTTTCCGGTGTTTTCATTAGTCTCTTCTTTTATCATCCTTATGAATCGTCCCTGTAGCTGTTTCTCTTCTCATTTTTCTTTCTTCATCTTATTCCTCGTCTCTTTTTCTATCTTGTTTGTTTCTCCTTTGTCTCTTGCTGCAGTCATTATTCTTTCTGAGTTTTGCATTATGTATTTTTCTCATTCTTTTTTTTTTGTGTTATGTACAGTCTTCTATACATACCAGCCCTCTTCCTCTGTCTTCCTTTTCACATATAGTCGGTCAGTATCATCCTTCAGGTAAAGTGCATTGTGTATCCTCATGAGTTTCCTGGTATTCTGGTCAAGATTCCTTATTTCTTCTATGGTCCAGCTTATAAACGGTTCAAAGTATCTTACTAGTGACACTGCCCACATATTTATTCCTTCAATTAGGTTTCGACTACTTAGTTTAGTTTCGAGTTTTCTTGTTCTTCTGAGGCATTCCTTTCCTATTTTCTCTTTTATTTCCATTGCTTCGATGGCGTCTGCTTCCAGCATTCCCAAGTATTTGTAGCTATCATGGTCACCTAGTGCCCTCATTTCTGTTTGATTTGGCAATACAATACTTTCTGTGGCTTCTAGTTTTCCCCTCCCCATGGTCAGCAGTGCACACTTTTTCATACCGAATTCTATTTGGATATCATGGCAAAAGATTCTGGTCATGTTGATTAGTGTTCCTAGTTCTTTGTTTTTGCAAACAGGTTTTTTTTCAACTTTTAACTATTGTAGCCCGTCCCTTAGTATTATTATTATAGTATATTTTCATATGCTTCTTTTTATAATAACTATATATCTGGGAGAATGGTAGAAAAATATAAGTAACGCAGAATTAGTTTACAGCACATGAAGCCCTGATTTTCTTATTCTAGTTTGGATTCTCTAGTCAAGGGGGAACGTGTTTCGAATATAAACTCCAATTCCGTACATGTATTTGTCTGAGTTCTTACGACAAAATGTGAAATAACCAAACATATTAAATCGGTTAGAGGAGGGAGATGAGTGTAAGTTAGTGTCACTTACTGTTAAAATATCCGGGGAGTTCGCTAGAAGAAATGATTCTGCATCAACTAAGTTAATTCTAAGCTCACAGATATCTGTGAATGCAAGCCTCAAAGGAGACGAATTTGTTTTGTTTGAATGTGCGTTTGGTTTGATTGTTATTTTTGATAGAGCTGTCATTTCATTTTATTTAATAGTTTCAGTTTTAGGGTGAGATATGTTGGACAACGTGGATATGCATAATACCAAACATGCAACACAAGTTGACCACCAACCAACTCCATCTCTGGAGTTGACCTCTGGAAAGTCCACCAAAGATGGATGCAAGGTCCCTCTCCATGTATGATATGGCACTAAAAACATCCCGATATTATTCAACTGATAGAGCAGCTGCTCTAAGTGCTACCAAAGAGTTAGGGCTCTTGTTCTGTCAGTTGGAATGCAGCAGCCAAACAAACTGTCGAAATGGTACCTTCAAATCTGTCAGAAAAGAAAACCCCAGTCTAAACACATAAGTATACATGCCAAATAAGCACCCCAGGATACTCAGTTTTAGGGGATGGGAATAAAACAAGAGTGGGAGATGGCGTTCATTCTTCTTGTCAGAGAAACAAAGCCAAACACTTGGTGTCTCTACTAAGTCTCTGTGATATGCACCTGGTTAATAGGTTAATAAGGAGTACAAAAGCCCAGCAATAGACATGGCTATCAACTCATTAATCAGTTTAGGTTTGCAGACTCGTAATTTGTTTGAGTCACCAGTTCTAGGAAGGTTATCAACCAGGACTAGGGAGGCCTCCCTCTCCTATTTGATTTTTGCCAAGACATATGAGGTCAGTGGCACAAGTTTAACATTAAAGTTTTGCATTTCCTAGATAGATGACCTTACGAGATCTGTGGATCTATCAGCACTCAGATGGATAGCCCTGCGCCTGGGTTCAAAGCCAGATACTTCTTGGCTTCTGGGTTCAAAGCCAGGTATTTTTTGGTTTCTGTGTTCAAAGTCAGGTATTTTTTGGTATCTGTGTTCAAAGTCAGGTATTTTTTGGTATCTGTGTTCAAAGTCAGGTATTTTTTGGTGTCTGTGTTCAAAGCCAGGTATTTTTTGGTTTCTGTGTTCAAAGTCAGGTATTTTTTGGTTTCTGTGTTCAAAGTCAGGTATTTTTTGGTTTCTGTGTTCAAAGCCAGATATTTTTTGGTTTCTGTGTTCAAAGCCAGGTATTTTTTGGTTTCTGTGTTCAAAGTCAGGTATTTTTTGGTTTCTGTGTTCAAAGTCAGGTATTTTTTGGTATCTGTGTTCAAAGTCAGGTATTTTTTGGTTTCTGTGTTCAAAGCCAGGTATTTTTGGTTTCTGTGTTCAAAGTCAGGTATTTTTTGGTTTCTGAGTTCAAAGTCAGGTATTTTTTGGTTTCTGTGTTCAAAGTCAGGTATTTTTTTGGTTTCTGTGTTCAAAGTCAGGTATTTTTTGGTTTCTGTGTTCAAAGCCAGGTATTTTTTGGTGTCTGTGTTCAAAGTCAGGTATTTTTTGGTATCTGTGTTCAAAGTCATGTATTTTTTGGTATCTGTGTTCAAAGTCAGGTATTTTTTGGTATCTGTGTTCAAAGTCAGGTATTTACCGCATGAGTAGTCAGGATTAATTGAGTCAGTACTGAAGATAATTAGTATGTGCTATATCATTACACTCCTCAACAAAATAAAATTAAGATAGAATGGATTAATAAATGTTTTCGTATAAAAATAGTTTAAAGAGTTAAAATATGGTTCAAAATGAACTTATTATTTCATATTTTTGTTTTCATGCGAAACGAAAATCACTGCTTTACTTAACTTAAGACAAAGAAAGAAATCAAGAGTATCTTCTTAATATAGATACTATTAAGTGTAAATATAAACTTTGGCTAATAAGTATCTATGCAATAAAGATGTAATATAAAGTATAGATATGAATTGTAGGTAATGTATGTCCATCCAATATGGATACAAATATAGATACGAACTATAGATATCAAGTAAGTACTTCTGAAGTTCTTCTGTCTCTTAAGGTAAGAAATGACTAGAAGTAAGTCACTCCTCCCACAATTCCCCCACTCTTTATCTGTGCCTAAATCAAAACGTGGATTCCATGAACAAAGCTTCTTTCTTAGAACTGCACGCCTGTGGAACTCTGTTCCGTCTGCCTGCTTCCCACCTGACTACAACTTGGATGTCTTCAAGTCCAACGTTAACAAATTCCTAATGAACCGCCCCCTTAAGTAAACACTTCATCAAATCTCCACACTAACGTACTGTACTTGCAATAACCCTTATCCCTGAGTGGCTTCCGGGCCTTGATAAGTGGTGACCACCGTGTAAAAAAAAAAAAATAAGTACAATGAACGAGGTATGTAATTTTATAGCAGCTTGCGGAGCAGAGCAAGTCGTTTTTATCAACTTGGAACAGAAAAGATGATTGGAACTATGGTTACAAAAAATGATATTAATATACATTAAGGCATACATGTATTAGAGTAAAATTTAGAGGGTATACTAATTTAAACGAGTGTTTATCATACAAAACAGATACAGGCAGTTGTCTTGGAAGCAAAGTAACTAGCCCTTTCAACTTTACATCAAATGTGTGAGTTTTAGTTGCTATGTTGCTTTGGATTTTTTTTTTTTTTTTTTTGAAGGAGAACTTTTGGTTTCTGAGGTTTTCATAGATGAAGGATACAGGATTGGCATAGTAATGCTGGTGTTCTTCTGCAAACAAAACGATCAATAAAAATGTGCCGAAGTCTTTGATCACAGTATCGTATCCGTTCTGATGCCACACTTCATTTTTTGTCCTCGGTCGGTGGAGGAGGAATTCTTCATAACTGAGACAATATTTTTTATTTTTGTTCCTATCCAGAGTGACCCTTTTTAAGGAGCTGGATTTTCCCCACCTTAGACTTGTGTCTAACTCTGCTCTCGTGGAGAGGCAAGTAAATAGGAACATCACTTGGAGAAGATGCACCATTCCTTGTAAAAGCCAGGGTGAGTTGGCCATACCGGGGAGGTCTTATTTGAGCCAAATATAATGTGTTATTTTTAATATTTAGTCAGGTTTTTTTGAGAAATGACATAACTTGAATCGTGTCACTTCATTCGTTTATTGGTTTAACACAATGTTTTAATTACAGCCTTCCTTATTGGTTGATTTGAAATTTTAACCCGCAAGTGTGGGCAGGTTTAAACTGAAAACTCTAGTCCGAGTAAATCTGTCATGCATGATGGACTCATTTTTAATATTCTTAAGTTTAAGAGCTTTGGCGCCCATGATACCTTTGAGACAATTTAACCTACTAAGTTAGGTGCTCTTTTTTATGTAATATCCTCTTTCTAATCAGCTAAGAATGTTGATTTTGGTTTTACCTCTTTGACGGAATTATCCGCCTTTTTCTATTGGAACATAAATTAAATGGACCTAAAGCCATGGACTAATGATAATTTTCTCAAAAGATTTTTCCCTACCTCTTCTTATGATGTCTTAACTACCAGGCTCGGCTGAGCAGCAAAATGATGCAATATAATTTTGCAATCAAGAAGATAAGACGACCTGCCTTAATCAACCAGGTAAATGCGCTTTTCAATGTTGTGTTTATTTTTCGCTCTGCTAGAGTTCTAAACTATGTGAGAATAAAATTCTCACTGTTTACTTTTGTATCCTCAAGCCAGGTTGTCCTGATAAACACCTTCTGAGACACCCGTGGATAGTATCTAGTAGATATTCAAGATCTCTCTAGTAGGTATTCAATTGTTCTCTTTATATATATATATATATATATATATATATATATATATATATATATATATATATATATATATATATATATATATATTTTTTTTTTTTTTTTTTCAAGCACGTCTGTGAGTTATTTTTTCCGATTTTTCTGGATATCTTTTCCATTCGCCAAGCGGTCTTTTTTATATCAGCTAGCATATTGTATAAAATGGCGCCCAAAAGTTGTTCTTCGGCCATTTTCTTCTCAAGCGCCTTCTATCCGTGCGTCCGATTACCATCAGGAGCGATTGTTGTTGTTGTCGTTTTCATTTTTCGTTTCCTTTGAGGCTTGGCTTTGGGCGCCATTTTATACAAACGCCAGAAGATATAAAAAAAAAAAAGACCGCTCGGAAAAAAGAATGACGTGTTTGAATAATGACTTGCTGCCAATATATATATATATGTATGTATGTATGTATATATACGGTGACTTCCTGCCAATATATATAACGGTGTGTGTGTGTGTGTGTGTGTGTGTGTGTGTGTGTGTGTGTGTGTGTGTGTGTGTGTGAGAGAGAGAGAGAGAGAGGTGAGGTTCCGACCTAAGAGTTTTGAATTGAATCTCTATCAATCTATTTATTTCTTTTCTTCTCCCACAATACGTATTATGCGGGTAGAAATAGATAATATTAAAATAATTAAAGACTCGCGGTCGTACGTCAACTTTCTCCTCTTCTGCGTATTCGACGAAAGTGTGGCACGCTCTTTCTCTCTCACAAAGATAAGCACTTTGGGCGCCTGTGTAGTAATTCATTTGCATCGTGCGGTAAAAAAAAATGAAGAGAGAGAGAGAGAGAGAGAGAGAGAGAGAGAGAGAGAGAGAGAGAGAGAGAGAGAGAGAGAGAAATTTGGGGGGAAGGAGACGTGAGAGCATGAACCCGTCCTCGTCCTCGTCCTCTCTCTCTCTCTCTCTCTCTCTCTCTCTATTGAGCGCTTCTTTTTGTAGCGGAGATATTCAGTCAGAGGCGAGCGAAAGCAGCGACTCGTGTACTCTGAAAAAGCGGCTTTACATAAGCAACCGCCCCCTAAAAAATTACGTCAACGGCAACAACAATGGTGCTCCCTACCTAAAAGAAACCGCTTTTTTAAATACCTACCCTTTTTAAGTTTTTTTTTTTCTTTCCTAAAATTACTTTTTGTTCGTGTGTTTTTTTTTTTTTTTTTTTTTTTTTTTTTGATATGTAGCTTAAATTCTCAAAGTGTACCCCTTCCGACTTCCAACTCTCGAGTATACGCTAAGCGGAAGACACGCGCACATTTCTCCAGCGCGCAAACTCGTGCAACGTGCACTGCTGTTACAAAAAAAAAAAAAAAAAAAAAAATTATAAGAAAAGGAAAAAAAAAAAAATTGTTTATGTAAAGTGCACACGCAAATAAATAGTTAGTTTTAACTTACGGATTAAACCACCAAAACTCTGTTCAAAGGGATTCCTTAGCGAGTAATTTGAAACTCACTAGGAAGGCAGAGCGGACAGTTTAGGTACCTTCGTGTCATTATCACACACACACACACACACACACACACACACACACACACACACACACACATGAATAACCCCTCATCAAGGCCAAAACGCAACTCGAGGGTAAAGGTTGATGAGTTTGCCGGTAAAATGATAAACACTACGCTGGGAAGACCGGAAACGATGAAATATTGAAATGGACAGGATTTGATTATTTTAGAGGACAGACAGCTCTACCAGAATTGGTTAACATCAGACTTGCATGTCAAGCAGTTTGACTACACAAATATCGCATATTAGTTTTTACAGAGAATCATGTTCTTCGTTTCTGGGCCCTTCATTGCAGGAGTTTTATTTGAGTCGCCTTCTTCTGTGATGTGAGGTTCTATATATATATATATATATATATATATATATATATATATATATATATATATATATATATATATATATATATATATATATATATATATATATATATATATATATATATATATATATATATATATATATATATATATATATATATATATATAATCGCTTTACAATAGAATGGATTTTTTTGGTGTGTGTGTGTGTGTGTATGTGCGTGTGTGTGTGTGGTCGTAAGAAACAGACAAAAGAGTAATGCTCTTATTGCTCTTTCTTTTTCAGTATATTGGAGGGATTGATCAAAAGATTTACGGCCATTATTGGTGATGAAGAGATTTGTTTTTTTGTTTTTTATATAAGAAGAGAAACGGCTTGGTGATAAGTGACGGTAAAACAAAATTTGGAATTAAAAATAAAATAAATAAATAAATAAAAGATGACCCACGGCAAAGGAGAAAAAGAAACGGGGTACTACTGTGGTCATCGCCGTCTTATTTCATCACGCTACAAGTGTCGTTGCTGTTTGACCATGGATATTAGCTGGACATACTACTCCTACTATCACGGGAAACACTGTCAACTGCTACAAAACCAGTCGCTAAATGAGGTAAGACCGGTTTCTGCCTTTCTTTCTTTCTTTCTTTCTTTCTTTTCTTTCTTTTACTATACGTTGATTGACACTTAACGTGATTATTTCTGTTTTGGTGTCATTGTAAATTAATACCCCACCGTTAATAATCCCCACTATCTAAAAAAAAAAAAAAAAAAAAAAATGAGATTCTACGTTTTTGCGGCGATTACGTGTAAAAAAAAAAGTTGAGAATTTAGAGTGCGAGATCAGTTTCGCTATTAAATTTAACGCAAAATGATACTCCTATTTCTAAGCCATTTTAACGCGCTTTTTAGGGCAGTTAATCAATAGTGTTTTGTTTGGTATTATTGTACTACGTTTAATCCCCCCACCTCCTAAAAAAAAATGCAATTCTACCTTTTTTTTTTTTGTGGCGAGTACGTGTGAACACTGAAAAACTTGGCGAACAAAAACAAACACACAATTAGTTTAAAATTTATAGTTTTGAATTTGGATCAGTTTTGTATATAACATAAAACGGTACCCCAATTCCGGTCCATTCTAGCGTTTTTAGGATAGCTAATCCATTGTGTTTTGTTACGAGAGAAATTTTGTTACGATAAATTCTGTGCGTTTATTTTTTAGGGAGACATTTATTTGTTGTGGCTTTGCGACCTTGCCATTCGGGCTTAGGGTTAGTAGCAATCTATTTTCTATTTAGAAAATTCCAGAAATGGGAGGGGGAATTTTAGGTTCATTTAATATACGAAACGGATCCATAAGACTAAATTTTAAAATATTTTTTCGTGTGTGTGTGTGTGTGTGTGTGTGTGTGTGTGTGTGTGTGTGTGTGTTTTCTTCTTTCCGACAAGTTATTCAGGGTGTTCACACGTAATCGCTTAAAAAAGTAGAAAGTCATTGTTTCAGTGAAGTGCGTTACTGTTAAGCAACAGTTTTTCCCCTTTTCGTTTCGTTTTGTTTTGCTTCCTTTTTTTTATTTAAAAAAAATTGGACAAAAAGAAGTAAAAGGAAGCTATCATTCTCTCGCTAAGGCTTCACATCTTAAAAACACATTACCGCGGGTCTCCTTCCCTGCAGATTACGACATAGTCATCTCCAAATCCATTGTATACGGATCCCTGTTTATAAATCATCCATAGTAATCAAATTTATTCCACTCCATTAATCATCATTCATCCACTTATTTGGTTCTTCATCTTTCGACTGGCAATCATCCTATCACATTAATCCTCGACCTCAAGTGGCTTTCGGTCTTGATAAGGATAACTCATTAGTACAAAAATGTATGCGTTCCCCCCCCCCAATTTTACCGACACATGCGTTAATTATTATAACTGGAGTGGTGTATCTATCTTAGACAGGGTTCAAGAAAAGGAATCTTCAACGTAATAGTCCCCACACTATCAACCAAGCTCCAAACTCTGTCTCATCGCCATAATGTTGCATCCTTGTACCTATTTTACAACGATTTTAATGGATTTTTTTCTGACAAACTAGCATCACTCGTGGCCCCTCCACGTAAATACCAACAGCTAATCCAATAAGCAGCAAAATCCCATCCCTTCACTGTAGAGTTCCATAGATGACGGAAAGCCTTCTACTGTAAAAGTTTCTCCTCTTCAACTGCTAGACTTTAGAATTCTCTCCCTGTTTCCTGCTTCGTTAACTCTACTAAGAGTTAAGCTTGAATTTAAATGTAATGTGAACAGACATCTCACTGCTCAACTCCCTACTTAGTGTCCCTGTAGACATGGTCTCAAATAGTAGCCCCATACGTCCAAGTAGCAATATGCATTGTTTTGTGGTGAATTAGTGTTGGAACAATTAATTGAAATACAGATTCGGAAAAATGGAAACTTTTCCGGGTATCGGAATCGGTATTGGAATCGGTATTGGAATCGGAAAATTTTGAGGCAAACAAAAAAAAAACGATTTCTTTAATTGATTTTTTTTAAACCTTATTTTCATACATATTTCGTAATTAATGATGAAATATTAAATGTTTATTGATTTTAAACTACCAGTAAAACAAAAATCTATAGATCCCTTGCAAGGGTATTTCTTACATTTCCGAAAATATATGCACATATTACACACAAAAAAAAATGAATAAGTAAATAAATACTCTGTAGCTAAATATTTAAAGATTTAAAAAAGAATCGGAATCAGAATCGGTAATTGTATCAGAATCTGAAATTTAGAACAGAATCAGTAATTGTATCGGAATCAGGAAAAATATTGAAATCGTCCTATCACAACAAACAACTGATCCGAGCATTTTTAATATCAAGGCAAGGATCTGTCCTTGACAATCAACCTAACAGAGTCTGCGCCATTTGATCTCGGCGGCTTTTGTTCTGTCGGGATGACGTATTGTTCTGTGTAGTACTCGGAGGTCCTTCCTTCCAGGTTTTACCTGCTCTCTTTGAGAAGGGAATAATTTAAAGCTAATCGCCTAAAGTGCCCCTACTGGGGAATGTCGACGGAACTGTTCAGGCATTCTTTCACTTGAACGCTGTCATTTTAATCCCCACCTTTCCAACCTTGTGTCAAATCTTTCTGTAGTTACTAACTACACACACGTGCCTTTTTATCTATCTATCTATCTATCTATCTATCTATCTATCTACCTACGTATGTATGTATGTATCTATCTGTCTATCTATCTATCTATTTATCTATCTACCTATATATATATTTAGATAAATATAAATAAATATATGTGTGTGTGTGTGTGTGTGTGTGTGTGTGTGTGTGTGTGTGTGTGTGTGTGTGTGTGTGTGTGTGTTCCATTCCTAGAATTCGCGCATAAGCCTGAGGAATCCTAGAGTGGATGAAACGCCGAATATTCAGTGTAGCTTAATCGCCATATATATATTATATATATATATATATATATATATATATATATATATATATATATATATATATATATATATATTGCAATTAGGAAGGGAAGACTTTTATGATTCATGATTAAAAGTAAATTTGTATATATATGAATATATATATATATATATATTTCTTTAATCTTCTCTCCAAAAGGGGGGGGGGAGAACAGGAGAGGAAAGAAAGAGAAATTGAGAGCCAGCTGACCGGTTTCGACCCTCGTTTCTAAAAACTGTATCGAGGGAATTTTTAAAACAAAGAATGAAAAAGCGATTAAAATTACGTTTTATTCAATTTACAGGGAGAAAACGATTAAAATAAAACAGCGTTAAGGTCGAATACCCTAGGGATTAATCACGTTCAAACCCAGGAGGCATTCCCTTTGCTTGCAAAGGGAATGTTTTCTAAGTCGAACGTGAATAGTCTCCAAGATCTTAAGGTGATATAGTGAATGAGCACGACTAAGAATAGAAAAGGAGTCCGTGCTAAAGTTCACTGCACAAGACGGGGTTTAAAGTAAATGATCAGTAATTGAGGACCCGTATGTGTTAGTAACAACGTCTGTTGCCCGGTAGGTTCCATTCCTAATTTTACTGGGTACAAGTTGTTGGATTCTTCCATCTAATCTTAATGTCGTTCGACCCAAGTAGTTGGCACCGCAACCGCATTCAAAATTTTAAATAACGTTACTATTATGGTGGGAGGGTAGAACGTCTTTTCGAGAAGATGGTAATAAAGTTCTCGTAGAGAACACAACACGCACATTGGCAGCAAAATAACATCCATGAACTGCTGAACTTATTTGTTTGGCAAATTTCTCACTTACTGTACCCAACCAAGAAAAACGAAGATAAATTGGACATTTGGCTACTATATTCTCTTTAATTCGAGAGAATTCAGCCAATTTCTTTTGAATAACTGACCTAATCACATCTAGTGGGTACCCGTTTTTGGTTAAAGTATCCGTAATTGTTTCCAATTCCTCATCTAATTTTAACTTGGAACAACTCATAAGGGCACGATGTGTTAGGGTCCAAATTAGATTTATCTTACTTTTTTTTTAGGGCAAAATGAATCCCAACGATAGTACAAACCTGTAAATGTTGGTTTGCGGTATATAGATGTAGTGTAACTAGATGGCGTTTTTGTTACCAATACATCAAGGAAAGCTATGGATGAACTGCACTCTCCCTCATAGGTGTACTTTAACGCGTGATGCATTCCATTGAGTAAGGAGAGAAAGGTGTTTGCTTCCGTTTGGTTATTAAATAAACAGAATGTGTCGTCAACATATCGGAAGTACACTAACGGTTTTATGGATCCAGATAGTAAGCGCTCTTCATAGAACCCCACAAAAATATTCGCCATGGTCGGTCCAAGTACTGAGCCCATGGGCACACCATCTTTTTGCCGATACATAATATTGTTGAAACTAAATTCAACAGATGTCGTGGCAAATTTCATAAGTTCAATAAAGATGTTTTCAGGAATAGGAGGAAGTGATATCCGGCCCTGATATAAAAAAATCTGCACAGATATCTATAGTTTCCAAAACAGGGACACAAGTAAAAAGATTGCTAATGTCATAAGAGCACATAAATCCATTTACAATCTTAGACTTTTTAATAAAGTCAGCAAAATAAAATGAATCTTTAATATTGTGAAACAGGTTGTAAAATGTCAAAGATCCATTTGGAGACCTTGTGTTGCGATGACCCTACCATGGAGAGAATGGGCCTTAATGGGATTTCCGCTTTATGGGGTTTAGGAAGATCATATAACCTTGGGCGGATAGATCCAGAGGGTCTTATCTCACTAGCTACGTTCGTCGGAAGTACACCGTTTTTGACCCACTTGACCAGTTTCTTTTGAAATTTGGTTTCCAAGGAGGCGGTTGAATCATGAGTTGCGACAGGGCCCAATTTTTCAAATTTGTCTTTGTCATCTAGTATTACTAACATTTTGTCAACGTACTCATGATGATTAAGTATAACCACCTCTGACCCTTTATATGGTCTATTAATGATTAATGATGGGTCTTGTCGTAGGGTTTTAATAACTGCAAAATACTCTTTGCGCCATTTAAACTCAGAATGCGACACTGGTGTACTGGCGTAACTGTGAGTAAGGTCATTTAATTTTGCCTTGAGATCTCTAGTTTTGGTTTCAGAGACTGCTGCAAGTCTCTCCGCTTGGGCATTGAGGATTTCAAATTCCGAAAATACCTCTTCTCGTTTAACACCGGGCAAAGGAATACAAAAATCTAACCCATGATCAAGTACCATTAATTCTGAAGGTGACAAGTCATGGGAAGATAAATTAAGGACGTTTCTTCCAATATTTGGGTTGGTAGTGCACCCAAACTTTTTATATATTAAGTGTTGCAATTTGTTATTTGATTTAAGAACTAATTTTTTAATATCTCGTTCTTGTAAAATTGCAACATATCGTGCAAAGTGAACTTTATCAAAGCACGAAAGAATGCTCACTACTTTCCTCCATAATTGGACATTTTCACTCTTATATTTCTCTAAATTCAATGCTAGTTTATCAAAAAAATTATGGATAAACACATTCTCGATTTTGTGTCCAGGTTGCAAATTCACTTTTTTTTATTCTAAATAAAATAAACGAAGGACACACATTATTATTGATACAAGAATGTAAGAATGTTATATTATCTTGCGTCGATCTAATTTTACTTTTCATTTTTAGAATAGAGTTCAATTTCTTAATTAAACTCGAATTGTACCTCGTTTTCAAATATTTCATAATGTTTCTAGGGATACAAAATTTAAATATTGCAATTAGGAAAGGGATGACTTTTATGATTCATGATTAAAAGTAAATTTGTATATATATCATGTGCTGTCCTTCGTGTTCGAAGACAACTTCCTGTGAACCATCATTCTCCACTTGTCACGGTCGCGACTGAGGGTTTGCCAGCTTCCCTGTCCTTTAGATTTCGTTTGACGGTGTCACGAAACCTGAGCTTAGGCCTGCCTATGCCTCGTACCCCATCCTCCAGTTGTGAAAACAGTATCTGTTTTGGTAGTCGGGAGTTCTCCATTCTGTTTACGTGCCCAGCCCATCTCAGGTTTTTCCGGATGAGCAGGTCATACATGTTTGGGAGGTTGGTTTGTGATAGAATCTGCCTGTTGCTGACAAAGTCATACCACTTGGCATTTAAAATCTGCCAGAGGTGTCTCATCATATAGGTGTTGAGCTTGCGAGCTACCAGTTTGTACACTAGCCAAGTTTCTGCACCGTCTAAGAGTGACGGAGGATGATAGCGCGGTACACCAAGCATTTAGTTCTGAAAGTCAGGTCTTTATTTTGCCAGACCTTCTGTTTGAGTTTTCGATAGGATATGGAGGCGTTAGCCATTCTTGTAGAAATCTCCTCGTCCATTTTGTTGTTGTTCATGACCGTGGTCCCTAGGTATTTGAATTTGCTGACATTGTAAAGCTTCTGGTCTTGAATCTTAATTGGCTAGCTTGTTGCTGGTGATCCAGGGGATTGTTGGTACATCATTTCGGTTTTCTTGATGTTAATCTTCAATCCGAATGCCTTGGTTGATCCTGCGAAGCGAGTTATTATGTCCTGAGCATCCTCGTGACTATGCGCTACAAATGCGGTGTCATCAGCAAACATGAGCTCCCGTATGAGTATCTTTATTGTTCTATTTGCGGATTTGTATGCATTGACATTGAAACGATCTGCACCCGGCCTAGATCGTATAAAAACATCCTTATCATAATTTCTAAAGGCATGCCGAAGCACAACTGACACGTAGAGTGAGAATAGGGTTGGAGCGAGGACGCAGCCCTGTCTGACACCATTCTGCACGTCGAACGGATCGGAGAGCTCGCCCTTCAGCTTAGCTGTGGCTTTCATGCCTGAATGAAGGGCTCTGACAAGGCTGGTGAAGTGTGCAAGAAAGCCAAGCTTCAGCAAGACTTCACAAAGAGTGCTTCGATCCACCGTGTCGAAAGCCTTCGTAAAATCCACAAAGATCATGTACAGCTCCATATTTTGCTCCACACACTTTTCCTGGATCTGTTTGAGTGAGAAGATTATATCGGCTGTGCCTCTGTTTGTACGGAATCCACAGTGTGCCTCAGGTAGCAAGGTTTCAGCGTGCGCTGTAAGCCTGTTCAGGAGAACACGAGCGAACTCTTTCCCAGAGACTGAGAGCAGTGATATACCCCTGTAGTTACCACACAGCCTGCGATCTCCCTTTTTGAACATGGTCACTAGCTGTACGTCTTTCCAATCTTGAGGGACAGTCGCAGTGGTCCAGGCACTCTGTATGATTGTGCAGAGAGTGCTAAGTAGTTTTTGTCTTCCTCGCTTGATGATCTCAGGGTATATGCCGTCAGACCCAGCTGATTTGCCATCCTGTAACATTAGCACTGCTTTGCAGATTTCATCTGAGTCAGGGCATCTGTCCATCCAGTACTGTGTCGGGAACTGCTCCAGGTTGATTATTGCTCGTTCGTCGATGTCTGGCGTCTCGTTTAGCAATGTTTTAAAATTCTCAGTCCATCGTTTCAGAAGCTCGCATTTGTCAGTGAGGAGAGTGGAATTGTCGCTTGCAAGTAGTTGATCGAGATGGCCCACATTTGGGCCCCAGACTGCTTTCATACTCCCATAGAAACCCTTCATGTCATTGGTGTCAGCCAGAATCTGTAGTTCAGCAGCCTTAGCCATCCACCAACTGTTCTTAAGTTCCCTACATCTGCTCTGGAGCTTGCTGTTTGCCTTAGCGTACTTTGCTTTGATCGATCTAGTGTTCCTGAACAACATTGAACTTCTTGCAGCGTTTCTCTGATTGATGAGTTGCTTGATTTCTTTGCAGTTCTCATCGAACCAGTACTCATGGCGTTTCCCGACCAGCCCGAGGCACTCTTTGGATGTTTCATAAACAGTTTCTTTGAAAGACAGCCAATCTGAGTTTACATCTCCGGTTGTTTCAGCAAGTCTCTCATTGAGAGCATTCACCAGCTCTTCTCTTAAATTTTGACGTTTCAAGCCGTTGACATCCAGCTTCTTGGGGGGGGGGTTCTTTATCTTTATTTTGCATCTCAGTTTGAATCTCACTTGTGTCCGGATCATAATATGGTCAGTGTTGCAGTTTGCTCCCCCCTCATTGCTCTCATGTCCAGGATATCTGGGAGGTCACGTTGACGAGTGATGATGAAGTCAATGAGGTGCCAATGTTTACTTCTAGGGTGCATCCAGGAGTTTCTGTGAACAGGCTTATGTTTGAAGAAGGTGTTGGTGATGCAAAGCTGATGCTCAGTGCAAAGTGAAAGGAGGAGCTCCCTATTTGAGTTGACTTTCCCGCATCCATACTTCCCTAGTGCTCTGGGGCAGGTGATGTAATCCTGTCCTACCCTGGCGTTAAAGTCTCCCATGCGTATGATCTTATCCGGTTTTGGCACGGATGCAAGTGTACTGTCTACCTGATGGTAGATTATATCAATAGTTTCCTGAGAGTTTGTCATAGTCGGAGAATATATAGCTATCAGGGTACAAAAACGGTCTTCTGATAAAGATAGCCTGAGTTTTATCAGCCTGTCATTTATCGTATGGGGCACTTCTATCAGTTTCATGACTAGCTCGTTTTTGATGGCTAGTCCGACACCGGACTCGCATTTCTCACTAACAAGATAGTTTAAAATTCAAAAGTCAAGTATCATGATTCAATTGTGCTGTAAACATAAACATTCATTTGAACAGGCCCTTTCTACTGTTGATTTTATATGCCTGACCTTACTCCTTGTGTGGCGATAATGGCTTGAATTATGTTTAATATGAAAAAGTCAAGTATCATGGTGCAATTGTGCTTTAAACGGAAACATTCATTTTGAACGCGCCCCTGTCATATTAAAGAACCTACTGTTGGTTTATATGTAGGGCCTTTCATGTTGTGTGGTAATAAAACTTCTCAAATGCACTTGTGATGTTAGGCTGTGTAAGGTGTTAACTTTGGTCAAAATCGCCTGTTCCTTCTTTATTATGTCGATTATCTATACTCATCGAAGACATTTCGGTGAAATTTCATAAAAATCGGCCCAGCCGTTTACAGGTCTATAGGGAACGAACTCACACACAGACAAAGTTCCTTTTACTTAATAGTAAAGACAGCGATACACACTAGAAGGTTCGGCATAATTAACTATATAATAATAATTAACTATATAATAATAATTAACTATATAATAATAATTAACTATATAATAATATATGTAATACAAAAGAAATGTAGGAAGGATAAAACACGTATTGAAACTCCACTTGTTTTCCATAATCTTTAAAGAACTGGACGGTATGCATTGGCACACAGACAGCTGCAACGGATCTGTTCCTTAAGTTCAACGACGCTGTAAAATACACGATTTACGCTTTCGAAGGTCGCCTACTTTATATCGTTCGACTTTGAACCACACTATGCATTGGTGAGCATAACAGATCAATTCATAACTTAGTAGTATTAAATGCTAAAAACTAAAACTACATCAATAAGGTTACCTTTGTTTACACAAGACAGGAGTCTCCAATGGCTGAAATCACTGTCATTAATTTCCCCCTTAAGTAAGACACTTAATCAAATCTCCAATACTAACGATTACTACGATACTATCCCTTTGATTACTGTACACGCAATAACCCTTATCCCCTAGTGGCTTCTGGGCCTTGATAAGTGGTGACCTCCATGTAAAAAAAAAAGAAATTAATTAATTAATTAATAAGAGATTTGATTGTTTGCAAGTTGTCAGAAGAGGAATGACAAAAGGCCTTATGCTGAACCTTGACTGTTACAGAGAGTGGAGGGGGAGAAAGAGGGAGAGAGGGAGAGAAAAAGAGAGGGAGAGGGGGGCGTAAAGGAGTTCTGATAGATGGACACTAAAAACAATGTTATTTAGATAGGCGTTTGAAACAAGAGACATGTTCTAGATAGTCAGTAAAAACAATAAAATAATCTCTCTCTCTCTCTCTCTCTCTCTCGCTCGCCCTCTCTCCTTATAATAAGCGAGAGAGAGAGAAATATATATATATATATATATATATCTGTATAAATTAAATACTTGTTTTTACGTTTATAAGCCAATAAAACGCAAAGATTTTTTTAAATAAAATTAACATACATTTGTTCGTTTAAAATCAAAATTTTCGAATGTTATACGCATTTTTGTTGCAATTTAAAAACATTATCTTTCATCTAGCAATTAATGATATAGATATAAATATACATTATAGATATAGATATAAAAAAGATATAATTGTTTTAAAACGATTGTAATTAAACGATTAGATAAAGCGAAAAACCCTCTTTGAAATAATATATAAAGTAAAGGTATTATAACGAAAACTTATTTGAAAATACATCATTTGGAATCAAAATTAAAATTTCCGCAAGAACCTTTTCGTTTACCTAATAGAAATAATTATATATATATATATATATATATATATATATATATATATATATATATATATATATATATATATATGTAGATGTTGTTTTGTTTTGGTTTTAGCGATATGTTTTGAATGAACTCAATCACTTACGAAAGTGCATTTTTACCTAAATGCGAGTTGAGAATAATTTTCCCCTTTAACCAATTTGGTACCCCCACATGGGGAGCGGTATATATATTATTTTTAACACGTGGTTCGTCGTCTACGACTCATCAGAGTGGCTGTATCTAGCGAGATTCGAAATCGGGACCCAACGGTAATGAGCCTAAACCCTTACCCCTGGACCATCTCGCCAACTGTCTGGATATATCGCGATTTTCTTAGATGTTGTTTTGTTTTTGTTTTTACCCTCTTTGTCTAACCCTTGCCTTTGCGCAGAGTTATATAAGAATGAATAACCCACTCCTCAGCGCTTGTACAATAAAAGGCGACAGATAAAACAATATATATATATATATATATATATATATATATATATATATATATATATAGAGAGAGAGAGAGAGAGAGAGAGAGAGAGAGAGAGAGAGAGAGGAGAGAGATTGTTAAAAAAAATTAGAGATCCACAGAAAGAAAGCGAGAGTGAAAGATGAAGGGAGATATTTTTAAAAAAAGCAGGTGTTGTAAAGAGAGAAAGGTAAATGCAGAAAGAGACATAAAGAGGGAAAGAGATTATAAAAAAATACAGAGAGAGCGTGGAAGGGGGAGAAAAGCAGTAAAAAGAAAAGCGTGCGCTCGAGAGAGAGAGAGAGAGAGAGAGAGAGAGAGAGAAAGAAAGAAGAGGGGGTATAATTTGTTCATAAAGAAAACAAAATGGCAAAAATAGAATTTCTTGTAAAACTATGAATAATAAATCAATTAAAATCTTGCTAAATTTATAACAATGAAATAGGCGCTTTTCTTTTTCGTATGTGAGACTCACTCCAAAAAGGGTGCGCAAAGAAGAGAGAAATATTGTTTTATGAATGGACCACGACGTCAGATCGGGTGGAGATGCTTAAACAATGAATGAATGAATGAACGAACGAACTGATGAATGAATCGGTTGTGTTTCTGTTGTGAAGTATTGGCATAGCTTTTCTTTTGCTACGCCAGTAGTAGAGGAGTCGTTTTTGTGTACATATATATATATATATATATATTTCTGCACAAACATAAACACAACCTCTCTATATAAATTACAAATATTTGGTTGGAACACACACACACACACACACACACACACACACACACACACGTGGGGGGATGCTATTTCTCTGAAGGATTTCGTTGATTGTTTTCCGCTTTTACCCCCTTTGTCTAACCCTTGCCTTTGCGCAGAGTTATATAAGAATGAATAACCCACTCCTCAGCGCTTGTACAATAAAAGGCGACAGATAAAACAAGGAAGATAAATCCCGAAACAATGGGGGCGTGTTTTTTTTTTTTTTTTTTTTTTGTGTGTGTTGTTTTTATTTCAATTGTTAGGTGAAAGTACAGATTAGTTACAAAATATGTAAGAATGTCTTTCTCTAAATAATAACGCTATTATTTTAGCATGGCACAATAAGTGCATAAGTTCCGATGGTAATTGAGCATAACACTGTAGCTTAATTTTCAAACACGTCGCTAGAGGGCGCTCAAATAGCTCAATTGAGGTATGGAAGCACCAAATAGAAACAATACCTTTGCTTTTCTCCAAAACTGCTTACTTATATATTTGGGCAAAATATAAAGATATTTTGTGTTAATATATCCATGTTTTAAAATATATTTATTTATAAAAAAAAAAAATTTTTTTAAATGTTTCGCGAAATATTGTTTTGAATTCGTAAACTTTTTTTTATCAGTTTTTATTTATATTTTTTGGCAAACTATTTAGATATTTTAAAATTATATTTATTTACAGGAACATACAAAAAAAAACAATGAATGTGTTGTTAAATATTGTTTTAAATTCTTAAACTTTTTTTATAAATTTGTATTTATTTATTTTTGGCAAACTATTTGGATATTTTAAAAATATATTTATTTACAAAAACATGAAAAAGAAACAATCAATGTATCACATTATTTTTACAATTTCTAACAGTTACAAAATGGTGAATGCGCAAGAGAAAAATAGTTTGACAGTTGTACAAATAATTTTATTAGAATTAAAAACAATATATCACATTTTTATAAATAAATATATTTTCAAAATATCTAGATAAATGAAACAAACACTAAAAAAAAAAAAAACTTTTTTTTTCAAGCTGGAACACAATGCGACACATTCTTGTTTTTTTATTTCTGTAAATAAATATATTTTAAACAAATCTAAACAGTTTACTAAAATATAACTTAAATAAGCATAGTTATTTAAAAAAAAAATATGTGATAAAAAATAATAAAAAATAAGTAAGCAGTTTTGGAGAAAATTGTTTCGATTTTGTGCTTCCATACTTCAATTAATTTATTCGAGCGCCCTCTAGCAACCTGTTTGAAAGTTAAGCTAACATGTTATGCTCAATTACCGTACCGATTTACTTAAACAACAGACAGCAAAAACAGTACTTGAATTAAATTAAAATCTGAATAATTTCCAGTTCCGATTTCGTAAATTAAAAAAAAAAAACAAGGCCGATAGCCATTAGTCGCGTGCTCTCGTGTAATGAATGAATGCGTGAATGTAGGATTGACATGAAAGTCTTAAAGATAAACTAAAATGACTGAAAAATGGGCTGAAATGACTTAAATAAATAAAAAGTAAATGACTTAGAATGACTTTAATGAACTTAAGGATGAATTGAATGGCCTTAAGAAGGACTTGAATGCTTAAAAAAATAACTGGAATCCTTCAAAAACAACTTGAATGATTTGAGACTTGAATGGCTTTGAGACTGACTGGTTGTAAAGTGGGTGATCATTTTACATTAAATTAAAACAGAAAAGTGATCCCCCACTTTATATCACAAAGTTACAAACATAAATACAGCATGTAGTAAGAACAGATACTACACTTTGAGTACACTTTGATCTTGGCCAAAAGGCGAAGAAAAGCTTAAAAAACCTAAGAACAGCATCTATTAACAACAAACCTTTGATCTTAACCAAAAAAGCCAAGCACAAAAGTGTTACGGACAGACCGACAAACTGACCAACCGACCGACGGACCGACGGAGTGACTTATAGAGTCGCTTGCACGTGACTAAGAATTCATTTTTTTATAACAAAAAGAATTTTAATTTAATAACGAATAGTAAGCAAAAATTGACAGTATTCTAAACTATGCTTTTTAAAATAAGCAAACCGAATTATGTCCCCTCTTTCTGCAATCTTTTTTAATCGATCTGTACCTTTCTTTGTACAAACACCCACTCCTCCCCTTTCAATTTATTCATTTTATTTAAGCAAAAAAAAAAATGTATGTTTACAACAATTTTTTTTAAGCAAAATCAGTAATCATGAAATTGATCCGTGTGCATGAAGATTAGGTTGCATGAAGATACTGGCTTCCTGGCCTAAAATATACCAAACAGTGCATTTAGCTCCATAAAGAGCATGTGAAGCTTTAATGAATGTTTTAATAAATATCATGTTTTCTCCTATCTTTGTGATACCCATTATTATAATCAAGACTATGTGTATATAACTAAAAACATTGCTGCCTATGACAATTCCGTTAAGATTGTGTTAACTCTTATTTAATATTGCTTTTCTGTTTAAATTAGTAATTATCAAGAAATAATTTCAATTATTATTCTTTATTTTTCGTTGTCGGTACCTTATTACCTTATTTGATTTAGTTTATTTTAAAATAAAGGAAATTACATTTAAAACAAGCTTTTTTTTTAAAATAAAGCAATACTCATAAAGTTAAGTTTTGCATGATATTTTATCTTACCTGTTTTTTTTGGGGGGGGGGGTTGATTCATGGCAGAGGCAAAATAAGAGAAAATACAACAAAGGCCTGCCTTAAAATTCAATACAAATTTCATTGGTTCCTCTGTTTCAAAAAGGAATGCCTGCTTTGCCTTTGTAAAAAGAGCTGTTAACAACCTCGAAAGGTGATAGTCTTTTATGTTCATCAGGAACTGGATGTAGGTTCATCTGTCTTCGAAAATCTGAGTTTACAGCCTTTTGAATGGGGTCATTATGATGCCTTATGATAAAAAGACACAATTCTCGCCAAGAAACGATATTACAGGTTCATAATTAATGTTCATTGAATGAAATGTCCTTAATAACAGATCCACAATTCAGACCTCAAAGTCTCTGGGAGACCCATATAATAATAATTGAGCCTAATTATTTAGGCTTAAAATAAAACATAACATAATATCTTAGCTAATCATTTAGGTTTAAAATTGAAGTATCAGGTTGGAGGCTTCAAATGCCTCATATGCGGTTGGTGAGTACCATTGATCCTTCTCATACGGCTGTCTTGATAGGAAGTGAAAAAGAAAGGAACGCATGCGGAAAGCCCACCAAGGCAAATCGTCCCACAGCAAATACAAGCGATCAATTTGATTGGTCTAAAACAAATACAATGGGAGGCATGATGTAATTGTCAAATTTCTAACAGTTTAAGCATGAAACAGGAATCTTGAGGGGGGGGGGGGTAATGGCCATGCAAATTTGTCACAAACTATTGGGCTTACCCTACACTAGATACTCACATCCAAAATACCACATTCACTCTTGATTTTACTTAGATGTATGATTTCTAATTTGTTTTAAAATGATTTTAGTTACAAAAATATTCATCACTGAGAATGGGAGAATATTTATAAAGTATTCAAAAAAAAAAAATTTATATTGCACAAAAAAGATAAATAAAATTGGGTTCTATTTATATTAAACTAGTGGAGGGAGGGGGTGCCCGGGCGTAAAATGCACTTAAATATGATATTTTAATTTGCCTAGATTTCGTATATATTATTATAGAGTCGTGATTTCAAAAGTAAAAAAAAAGTATTTAGGTGCCATCAGCTAGAATCGAAACCAAAACCATAGCATTCAAAGTTGGTGACGTCAACACTGTACCAACGTGACACGCATATGAACCAATTAAAAATTAAAAATAAACTAAGATGAATGTACAAAATGTATAACGATTTTTTTCAATTTTGACCCATTTTTGACCCCTTAAGAACTATTTTACCGGCTAAAAACCCATAAAAGAATTGCCCGTAAAAAATCCAATCATTTGAGGCCCCTAGCGCCGTTCTGCGACTTTTAGTTTCGGAGGAGATAGAGTTTTAAAATATGGAGACAGACCGACAGACATATAGCCGTTTATATATTAGATTAACATATCGAACGAATTCTAAACATTAAACAAAGGTGTGTTGCTTTAAGCATATATTTTTAACTATAATAATATTTTTAGATTTTTTTTTTTTTTATTAGATAAGGATTGATAATTTGTATTATTCAGATTACTATTCTAATCCTGGATGTTATATGCAAAATACGAGGGTCGTTTCAAAAGTAAAGCCTCCTATTTTTTTAACACAAAAAGTTGAAGAGCTATGAACACGAAAGTCGTACCATTAAAAACGAGCGACCTTTTGTGCTCCAGAATTTATTTTCTACATAGTCAACACATTCTCAATACATTTTTGCCTGGAATTCAACGACGCATCTCTGCTTCTGACGCACGTCCATGACAGGGGTTGCTTGCTTACAGTCTAACACCGTCAATATCTGCAATAGGGAGATGAAACATTCAAGTCATGGATGCATAAGTTCAGTCATCATAACAATGCAATTTCCAATCTCCTCTGATCTATTCGGGCGGAATAATAAAAACAGGAGGCATTACCTTTTGCATGCCTCTCGTATTCTGGCCGCTGTAATCTCGAACGATTTCAAGTTTTTGAACATGGGAACCTTCTAGTCGAATTTGAGGATATCTATGCTCACCTCAGACATGGACTCATGGCCTAACTATTAAAACATTTGTCAACAATTAATTTCAAGTGACAGTCATCTTGGGATCAAAGGTGTTATTCTTACTACAGGTGATGACATCTAAGTATAGCCTTGAATTAATACTTCTACCCAGACATGGCTGACGGGACAAGAATAATATACGCCCGTGTATTACAAGTAAATAGTACAGTTCAAAACTCAGCATAGGTTCCCAAGATTGACATACAGATTCTCAAGTTCGAATAGAAGGTTAACGAGTTGGAACCTACGCACCTGAGGAAGGTTACATCGGCCAAATAAATACTATTATGACATGTGTTCCTCAGAATTGTCTGGTCTATTCCCTACTTCCTGTGTTCCAGCTCGCTGGACTCATTGGTCTCCATCAATTCGCTGTTCTGATACCTAATTGTAATACAGTTTCGTGACCTCTTTCAAAAAGCTGCATGCTTGTATGACTATCTTCTTGCTTATTCATTTTTTTTTTTTCAGATTGCTATCCACATCCTCATAGTTTCTGTTGTTGTTTCACCACATTTCAGCCAACTTATCCTCTGGCCTTCTTCAGGTGATTAACCATGACGGGATAGGAATGTTGCATCTTGTAACTGTATCCCCAGTAATTACTGCCTTCCATAGTTGTTGTTGTCTCACTACGTTTTGGCCAACTAACTCTCTGGCCAGCTTTGGGTAGGATTGGAACTGCTATTTTCAGACAATACTCACCTGGAACCGTAGAGATTCAACGCCTCTATCCGCTGTGCCAAGGGCCTCAAAGAGCGATCAAGGTTGGATTTTATGGTCTTATAAATCCAATTTTGTGTTCTTATCTGGTCTTCCATTGTCCGGTCTGTACTGAATGATATCATATATTATTTTAATTCATTTTAATTTTTTTTTTTTCCTGCTGACTATTTTCTTTTTACCTATAGCCTTGACCTTTTCAAGCCTTAAGACCAATAGGCATTTGTGATAATAATCTTTTTTTCATGTTAACTATTCACATCAAGTGGCTTCACACCTTGTCTGGAGTGATTTCCATTAAAAAAAATTGGCTATCGGTCCATTGCGTTAATTCTTATCCTAGAATGGCTTTTGGCCTTAGTAAGTGTTGATGCATTAATAAAAGTCTAGATATTTTGTCTGTTGAGAACGGGCAAAAGTTATAGCCCATTGACTTAAAAGGAGTATCTTATAACAAATTGATGAATAGGGTTAAATTTCTACTCATTTTTTTCCATTAAATACTAGTCTTTATTAATACCTAACTGAGCATTAAACAGATACCAGTATACTTATTTTGCTACACCTTATCATAACAAAGGCGCATACAAAATTTCAGTCAGATCGCCTTGTAGTTTCCAAAAAAAGTAGAATGGACAGACAAGGAGACAGACAGACTAAGTGTTGAGACTCGACTGAACACATGGAAATACAGAACTACAACACGAAAGTAAAATAGAACAGATATATTGATAGCAAGAAAGCATATACAATATTTACATGGATGCCATTGGTATAGCCATGGGGAGACCGTCCTTGGAGAAGGTGTCGGCTGGGTAATCATTGACTCTCGATCTCGTTGTCTCTCTGAGTCTCTCGTCGAGTCTCTTCTTGGGGCTCTTCCGTCATTACGGCACCAACCATATTTACATGGTTGACACTCTACTTATGCTAATTAGGTGGATCCTGCCACAACACTTAGAGAAATATAATATAGTCTAGACATTTTAGCCAATTTAAAATGGGTAAAAGTTATAGGCTATTGAGTTCAAATAAGTGCTTGATGCCAAACTGTAAGAGTAAATGTGGTACTGTGGTAACTAATCCCTATTAATCCCCAAGTGTGCATCAAACGGATACCATAGTATTTAGTTCGCTGCACCTTATCATAACAAAGGTGCATACAGAATTTCAAACAAATCTGCCCAGTAATTTCTGAGAAAGAGTGGAACTGATAGACTCAAATAAATATAACAAAGACAATTAATAGTATTAACGTTCTTTGCTTTTCTAAAGCACAAAAAAAAATATTTTTTTTCTTTTTTTGTTTGGTTTTGAAAGGTTTCAATTAATAAAATCTGTTTCTGTCTGTTCTCCTTATTCAGTCTTCATAGTTTTAAAAGGATTATTTGTTCAATTCCATTGCAAGTTTATTGATCTCGTTTTTTTTTTTTTTTTTTTTTTTTGAGAGGAAACGCCTTACCAACACTGTTGAAGACACGTGTCATACGACAAGCAAAACAAGCAGAAAAAAAAAAACAAAACAAAAAAAGAATAACAAAATAAGAACAAAACAAAAGCTAAAAAATCAATAGATAATCACTGTTCCACTTAAAAAAACAAATATCCCTATTTTCTTTGCTTTGCAAGCTACCGTTCCATATAAGCAGGAAGCTAATGACTACGGAAGTAAGCACTGCACTGGGACGATGATACTGAGTAAATAAATAAATAAATAAATGAAAAAAGGAATGGTAAATATTGAATCCTGCATGGATGATATAATAAAGCAAAAAAAAAAAAATACATAACATACAGGGTGGAACGATAAATTTGTCGCCCTAAAGAAAACAATGCTATAGCTTTATTTTAAAACTTTTATTGAAAAAAAATCATTTCAAGTAACTTGATTGTGTAGTAAAGCCGACATCCATTCAGTGTAGCCGCCTTCAGCCTCAATCACCACCTCAATACTGGCCTGGAACTGGGAACATGCCTTTTTCACAAGCGCCAGCATAAGCTCAGTGAATACTCGGCAGACGGTTGCGATCAGACTGGCTTTGGTGTTATGAGAGGTCATGTTGGTGATGTTCTCAACATATGTCCAAATGAAGTAGTCCAGCGGGTTCAGCTCGAGGGAGGAGGGGGGTAGTGAGAGAATGGTATAAAGTCGTAGCATTCCTTCTGAAGTCAAGCCTGGATCTCTTTGGACTTGTGGGCTAGCGAAAAGTTCTGCTGCCACACCCATATTTTGTTATCGGTCACCTGATTGCAGCAAGGGATCACCACACTCTTCAACACATCCAGGTACACTTTGATGTTGACTTTCAAGACGACTTTGAAGATGTGAGGTGGCATGATGTGGCCCTCACTTGAAACCACACCAAAGACCATAACTGTGGCCGAAAACTTCGTTTTCATCATACTGGGCACATCCTTGTTATTTGTGGCAATCCAGCATGAATTTTGAGGGTGCTGGCAATGGTCCTGTTGTCATAACTTGGAGAGCATGAGTTGTAGAGCGGCACATTACCAATCTCGCTCATTGAACATTGTGTCACTGTCAGACATGATAGAAAGCTCCTATTGCTCTCAGGATTTGTACACAACTGGCCAACTAGTAGATGGTCTGCAACAAAAAAAGAAAATCGGTTTTCATTAAATGGAAATGGAATCATGTCGTCTTTTCTAGGGAGATAATTTTATCTTTTCACCCTGTAAAATATAAGGAGGCTGACTACTGCCACCAAAATCAACCTCACAATGAGCAATACAAAAAGCCATGAAAAGAAAAACAAGAAGGTGAGCAAAGCAAAATGGGAAGAGAAGCAGCTACATGAACTATTTATAAAACTGACCGACGAAATAAATGTTGTATTGTGGTGATTAATCCCTATTAATCCCTAACTGTTCATCAAAGAGATAATATAATATTTATTTTGTTGCACATTATTTCTAACAAAAGCTCCTTACAAAATTTCAGCCAGATCGGAGCAGTAGTTTCCGAGAAAACTTCAAGAGTAAATGTGGTATTGTGATAACTAATTCCTGTTCATTCCTATAAATCCCTAACTAGGCATAGAACAGATACCATAATACTTTGTTCGCTGCATATTATCATACAAATAGTCCATACAAACGAAATGACACACAAAATATTGGAATGATTATGAAAAGGACACTTATAAAGAGAAACGAAATCATTATTAACAGGTACATAAAGTAAAGTGATCAAAAGGAACTATATGAAAATTAGGATAGAGAAGTCCCAGTAAAACAGTTAATAACAAACTAGAGCCATTCTTAAAAGCGAAAGGCATAAAATATTTTGGGACAATACAAATTTGTCTAATTTAGAAGACCAGATATGATAATAGTCAATCAAAAAAAAAAAAATAAAAAAGCAACCATATAATCGAGTTCTGACATTTCATGAAGTAAATCTGATTTTTTTTAGATCAACAAGTTAATTCCTTTCTGCAGGCTCATTCTTCGATGAATCAATAAAAACGAATTTGTGTATATGTGCGTACGTCCAAAGAGAGGAATGGGATGAGAGGAGGAGAAAGAGAGAGTTTGGGAGAGGGAGGAGAAATAGAGGGAAAGAGACAAAGATAGAGAGCTGGATAGAGAGCAATAAAAAATAAAAGTTTTAATAGAAACATGTTACGCTTTTGCCTTGATTTTGAAATGGAAGAGTTTGCATGACACTTGAACAGGTTACCTCAGAACACAGAAGTCAACAAAATCATGTAACTTGCTGATGGACACTTTCTGTCTCTTAGCTGGCGAGACTTCAAGCGGGAAAAACGTGCCCACGATGCCTTTCCCAATGGACAAGGTTGCCGTGCTCACATAATGTAACTAGGTATAAGCTCTCTGCCTATTTTTCTGAACATTTTTTGACACATATGGGCCAGAGCATGAACCACTAGTTTCTCTCTATTGGGCAGAGTCCATAAAAGAGTCTTAAATCTAACAGACCCTACACTGTCAACCCTACCCAACCTTCTGTTCCGTTGCTGCAATGTCGCACCCCTGTGCTTGTTTTACAAGTACTTTAATGGAACGTGTTCTGATCAACTCTTGGCACCTGTGCCCCCCTCAACATTAATGCACTCGACTAACCTAACAAGCAGAAAAATTAGAGAGTCTTCTACTTCGAAAGTTTCTTTCCTCAAACTGCTAGATTTCGGAATTACCTCTTTGTAACCTGCTTCCTTGACTGTACGCGCATGCATCAAGTCGTTCAACTCCCTAATTAAAATCGTTCACCAGAACGACGAAAACTATCTGATCATCCTATAGATGATTGATGACTTATGCTGGATCTTGTTTTAAAGAGAACCTGATTTGCACAGAGCCAACCTCACTCTCTCATTCCAAGCAGCCTGATCCAGCAGCAGGACAGAGTCGAGAGAGCGGGAGACCAGGTGAAATGCAGGAGCTGCTGGAAGTATCAACGTCCTCCTACGTAAACTCTTGGTATCTGCAAATTGTCACTTATGTGGTACTAGCCAGCCTCAATATTGCTTAACTTCAATGATCTAATGAGAACCAGTGTGTCAATGTAATTATGTCATATGACTCTTAATTTAGATAGTCCCTGTAGACATGTTCCCTAATTCAAAGTAGCCCCTTATGTCACCATGGTGATGTGCCTTTTTGGTCACAGTGTTGATGTACCTTTTTGGTCACAGTGGTGATGTGCCTTTTTGGTCACAGCGTTGATGTGCCTTTTTGGTCACAGTGATGATGTTCCTTTTTGGTTACAGTGGTAATGTTCCTTTTTGGTCACAGTGGTGATGTGCCTTTTTGGTCACAGCGTTGATGTGCTTTTTTGGTCACAATGGTGATGTGCCTATTTGGTCACAGTGTTGATGTACCTTTTTGGTCACAGTGGTGATGTGCCTTTTTGGTCACAGTGGTGATGTTCCTTTTTGGTCACAGTGGTAATGTGCCTTTTTGGTCACAGTGGTGATGTGCCTTTTTGGTAATGCACGAAACTTGAAAACATCTCGCTTCTCAACTTCCTACTTAGAGATTCCATGAAGACATGGTCCCTAATTCACAGTAGCTCCTTGTCACAGTGGAAATTTGCCTTCTTTCGAGTGGTAATAAGTAAAATATTCTAATGTATTTCATATGTTTTCTTTTATTAACAAATTCTCGAGTGTTAACTATTCTGTGCTTTTATTGTAATTTAAGATGTAAATATGTTGCGAACTAATAATTTTCGATGGATTTAAATAATATGTTGTAATTGTTTAAATGGTCTAAAATACATTAAAACAAAAAAGGTATGCATCTCAGTTTAGACATGACCCTGAATCTATACCAGGGTTTCCCAACGGGTCCGTACTGCCCATCAGGTGCGCGTTACGAAACTTCAGGTGGGCAATGGATAATTTATCGCATAATGCTGAGATGCTTTAGACATGGGGTGGTGGAAGACTGAGAGCTTCTATTAACATTACTAGGTGTTTCTCAACCCATTTTCTTTGAGATTTACAATTCATGTGGAAACTGATTGGAAAAATTAATTCAAGAATCATACCCCGTAATGTTGAATAAACTATATGAATAGTCAATTATTTATTTTTCATTTTAATTATGTACTACCACAAGTATTACTAACATTATTGTATAAGGATGCATATAGATAGGGGGGGGCAGTAGTATCCAAGTGTTCTAAGGAGTGTTTACTGAAAAAGGTCGGGAAACACCGAGAGAATTGTAAATCGAAGATTCGGAATAATCTTTGTTCCTATATACAATGCCTCCCCACGGGACAGAGTTAGACACCAGGGTCATTTTTTAATGTGGAGAAAAGGAACAAAAATAAAAATTGTCTCAGTCGTGAAGGATTTCTCCTCCACTGACAGAGAGCAAGAAATTGAAGTGCAGCATCTTAAGAACAGATACTACACTTTGATCTCGATATTTAATTTATTTCGTTTAAAGAAAAAATTACAATTAAAAAAATTCCAATATAAAATTAAAAAAAATTTTTAAAGTAAAATCTTCAAAAGACAAAACAAATTTAGGCACAAGGCCCTATAAGATCTGGGGAGGGGAGTGTTGCAGGGTCTTTGTAACTAAAGTAAAAATTGGAGTCTTTGGCGACTTTACATTTGACTGGCAACATTTACCACAATACCTTATTCACTCTGTGGACTCTAAAGTAACTAATGAAAACCCCAGCGTTTTTGCACCCTTGTCCCGAAGGCCAAAAGACAAGCTGAAGCATAGCAAAATCCGATTGTTGTCTTAGACATCTCGCTGTTCAACTCCAAACTTTGAAAGTCCCTGTAGGCATGATCATTAATTTAGAATAGCCCTTTACGTCACAGTGGCTTTTTAGGAGGTTGACATGAGTAAAGAAAAAACATACTCAACCTTGGAAGGCGAGTAGTGAACAGGTCAACAAGTCTGCAGAAAGACCAAATTTGAATCGTATTTACATTTTTAGCAGCAATTGTATGCGGTCAAGAATCATCCACAAATATCAAAAGTTTGCTAACAGGTACAGAAATAAACGTGATTGTTGAGAAAACTACCTAGTTTTCCCCACCCCTGGGAAATGTGTGAAGATTTAAATTTAGTCATATCAGGGCAGATATACGCACAGAACGAAACCAGTCTATGGGAATTAGTCATTTACAATTCAGCTGCGAATTTGAGATTCAAACTGAACGGTGTTGACATAATGGCCAAAGTGTACACTAACCAAGCTGGATATCAGGGTTCAATCCTCGGACAAGTTATACCAAAGGCTCAGAAAAATGATATTCGATGTCTCCTTGCTAATCACTCAGCATAATAAAATGATGATCGATCGTAAATGGAGCAACCCAGAAGAAAGAAGTGGCGCCCTCTCTTCCATATCGGTATAGTAGCCAATTATTATTCTAAGTTTAAGTAAAAAGAAATAAACAGTATTATTTTTTTTTTGATTAGGTGTTTCAAATTTGGTAATCTTTCAGACACAAAGTTACGAAGGTAACCATTTTGACTGCAGTATAATCTATACATGAGGAAAAGCAGAATATAGGGGCGTGATCTTCACCTATAAATTATAAAGTGAAACCGAGTTTAAGGTTCCGACCCAGTTAATTTCTTAATTTTACACAAGTAGTCTCAGTTCCCTTCCATTTATCGTAATATGTTCCATCTCACTTTGAGGTTATGTTTGGTCAAACTTCCATTCTTTTTATATACTGATGAATTATTACTTACCTGTCAGGTCTTTCTCCACACCAAGCTCTCCATCTTTTTTAAAAATTTTATTAATGCCAAAACACAATAGCTATTGTATACAATGATTTGCATACAAGTTTCTATTTTTCTCGTATATAGAGGCAAATGGCGTGTTAATGTCTTCTCAATCAATATTAGTGTGACTTAAATTGTTGGCATACTTCAATGAGCTTCGTCACATGCTTGTAAACAAAATTCGCTGGGCAAACAGTGAGATCTTTCTATCGATCCAGTATATATCTCACTGCTGATGCAATTCTCTACTTATATAAGAGCCAGGTACATCCAAGGATGGAGTACTGTTGCCACATCTGGGCAGGAGCTGCTAGAAAGACCTTATTCTGCCTTGACAGAGTTCAAAATAGACTTTGTAGCCTAGTAGGGGATGCCCTTTTCTCTTCCCTGCAATCTCTTTCTCACAGAATAGATGTTGCAAGTCTGTCTCTGCTCTATCGGTATTTTCATGGCAAGTGCTCGTCTGAACTCCTATCTATGTTCCCCGCCCCCTCGCCAAACTTTCACAAGAAACACTCGTCTCTCTGAAAACAATATCAATAATTTCCCCCACTCTTTATCTGTGCCGAAACCTAAACGTAGATTCCATAAACAAAAATTCTTTCTTAGAACTGCACACCTGTGGAACTGTCTTCCGTTTGCTTGCTTTCCAGCTGATTACAGTATGGTCGTCTTCAAGTCCAACATAAACAAGTTCTTGATGAGCCGTTCCCCTTAAATAATCTAATTTACCAAATTTACACTACTAACGATTTCTATGATATTGTCCCATTGACTACCGTACACTCTTTAACCCTTATCCTCGAGTGATCTCTGGGCCTTGATAAATGGTGACTCCTATGTAAAAAAAAAAAGCTGGAGTCTACTAGTCGGGTAAGATGTCCGAACCATATTAATGTCTTTTAACAATTCACATTGTTCATGGACCTGTTAATATTAAGCCTTTTTCTTATATCCGCATTTCTCACAAAGTTACATAAAATACAGTCCTTAAACATTTTATTTCAAATACACTGAGCATTTTTTTTTTACTCTTATGAGTCACCACTTATCAAGACCTGAAGACCACTCGAGGATAAGGGTTAACGAGTGTAAGATGGTCAGTGAGACAACAACGCAAATATTGGTAATGGTGGAAATTGGGGGGAATGTAATTTAAGAGGATGGCTCAGCAAGAATTTGTTTATATTGGACTTAAAAACAAATATGTTGCTGTTAGCTAGAAAGCAGCCCAGCAGTATTAAATTCCACAGGCAGGCAGTTCTATGAAAAGAAACCTTGTTAATGAAATTTGCATTTAGATTTAGGCACAGATAGAAAGTGGGGAAATTGTTGGCAGTCGTTGTAGGTAGACGAGTGTTTGTCATGGATTTTTGCAGGGGAGGACCATAGATTGAAGCACACACCATGAAAATAATGATAGAGCAGATGTAACATGGCGTTACACTTTAATCGTGTCATTACATTTCAATCACTCGGACCTACACATTGTCTGGCACTGTCGCAAAGAAAGAAAGAAAAAAAAAGAAAGAAAGAAAAATCTGAATCAGCACTTTTTTTTAGTGTAAATTAAATTCATTCATATTTATTCATGGTTCTGCTAACAATAGCGCATTTCATTATCTTTCAAAATTTTTTTCGCACACGCGTGTTTTACAATGCTCTGCCATATCACGTGTGATTTTTTAGGTCTCTCTCTTCGCCACCCCACATTGGCCATCAGCTAGAGCTTTCTTGCCCTCAACTTCACACGTCCATCTTCCCTGTTTCGCATTTTGCTTCTCCTCGCTCGACCATATGCTGTCCTTCTTTTCTTTTTTCTTTTTCTCTTTTTATTCTTCCTGTGACTCCAATGTGTGCACACTTGCTTAATTTGCATATATACTAAGACGACTGCTGTTGCTGCTAATATTTTCGCTGGTCAGTTATCCTATGGCTGCTGCTGATTTTCTCACACACGCGCCATTCGTGCTATGTTACACAGCGAGAGATTCGCAACATCTCTTCCGTGGGAAAAAAGTTGCAAGGTAATAAAACTTATTAATTTATTTTTATTTCGGACTATTATTCTCATCTTTATTAGTTGTTGTTTTTCATCTTTTATTGGTTTGTTTATTCACAACGTTTCGGCCAACTATTCCTCTGGCCACCTGACGAAGGCCAGAGGAATAGTTGGCCGAAACGTTGTGAATAAACAAACCAATAAAAGATGAAAAACAACAACTAATAAAGATGAGAATAATAGTCCGAAATAAAAATAAATTAATATATGTAATGCTCATCTCAAAAATGAATTCCAATTAAGGAATAATATGTGTAATAAAACTTCTCAAATGCACTTGTGATGTTAGGCTCTATAAAGTGTGAACTTTGGTCAAAGTTGCCTGTTCTTTTTTCGTCAGATTTTTTTTCGATTATCGATTATCGATACTTATCATAACATTCTGATACAAAACCTATTTAAGATCACTACCAGGTATATAAATATCTTTGTGTGAAATTTCATAAAAATCGACCCAGCCGTTTCCGAGTCCGTCGGAAACGAACTCACACATAGCCACACACATAGACAAAGTTCCTTTTATATAAGAATAGGAATTGAATTAATTTCGCGATTTCTATTTTTAACTTAACCGATATAATTTTATATCCTTCTTCTTGTCGGTTAGTTTTGTCTTTTTTCATTGATTAGTTTCATTTTAATGATTTCAAGTAGAGATTTTTTTTACTAAGTTGTCACCACATATCAGAGTCCAAATATCACTCGAGGATAAGGGTTAATTGAGTGTCAAGTGGACAGGAGGACAACATTGTGATGATTGGTAATAATTTGGATTATTTAAGAAGGTTGCTAAATAAGAATTTATTTACATCAGACTTGAAAACAACCATCTTGTAGTCAGCTGGGAAGCGGTTCTACAGTATTGTGTTACACAAATGGGCAGAAATTAAATTGAAAAGTGACAGCAAACGAGCAAAGTTAGTTTAAAATAAAAGCAAAAAGAAAACTATCTGTACTACTGACTGAAATGCGCCGAGATTCTAAGCCCGTCCTCAAAAATTGAACAATTTAAAAAGCAATAAGGTTTTCCTGTACTTCTTGGACACGATACAAAAGTTTCTAACCTACTATGTTTCGCACTGTATACTACGTTCCAGCCCCTGTCTCATCACTGCAATGTTGCATGCTGTGCTTGTTTTACAAGTACTTCAATGGAATGTGCTCCGACGAACTTACCGCACTTGTATTTTAACATAAATACACTTGACAAACCTGACTAGTAGCAAAATAACATCTATTTACTGTAGAAGTAACTTCGATGTAGAAAAGCATTTTACTTTAATAACTTCTTCCTCATGAAACTTGCCTTTGAAATTTCCTCTCTGCTTCCTAGTTTCTCGATTGTACAAATATGCAGAAATTCAAATGTAATGTGAACAAACACCTTGCTGCTTAGTTAGAATGCCCCCATAAATTTGGCCCTAATCACAGTAGCCTCTTATGTTTCAGTGGTAATGCATCTTGTTTGGAGTGATTAAATCTGTTATATAAAATGAACTTTGTCTGTGTGTGTCAGTTCGTTCTCTATGGATTTCAAAACGGCTGGGCAGATTTTTATGAAATTTTACACGAACGTACTTTATGTGCCTGGCAGTGTTCCTAGATAAGTTTCGTATCAGAATGTCTTCGATAAGTATCGATAATCAAAATAATCCAATGAAAGAAGGGGCAGACGATTTTGACCAAAGTTAACACCTTACACAACCTAACATCACAAGTGCATTTGATAAGTTTCATTACCACACAAGCCGAAAGGCCCCACATATAATAAAATCAAGAGCAGGTTCTTTGATATGACAGGGGCGCGTCCGAAATGAATGCTTCTGTTTAGAGCACAACTGAAGCATGATATTTTACTTTTGTATTTTAAACTTTAATTGAAGCAATTATATAATAAAAAAATAATTTTATAAAATCAACAGTAGGTTCTCTACAGTGCAATGTAGACTACAATGTATTGTGAACTAAGTCACCGTGGAGAGGAATGTGAAGCCTCCTTCCAGTGCACTGCGATGGGTCCCCAACTAAAGCAGGCAATCAATCGATTTGATTGAAAAATGGGCGATTTCATCGATTTCAATGACAATAAAAAAAAATTAGGGGAATGTGAAACATTCTTTGATCATCATTCAATCCCGGACAACGTTTGGGTTTCCCTGCTAGATTTTTTCTCATATAAAAATAAAATAATAAAATAATAAATATTTTAATACATAAGTAGCAATAAATTTACAAACTTGTGATCAGAACAAGTAGCTGACAAACATGTTGAAGACTCCGTTCTTAATAGAAACCGACTTGATAGATTTCATTTCAACTGGCAATTTGTCGAGGGAACAAATTTGAAGACTCGTTGAACTGAAGTGTTAATCAAATTGATTTAGAGCGACGAGTGATTCTCTTATAGTACGAGTGCAAAATAAATCTAATACCGACAGACTTAACCTTCGCCTTTGGGAAAACTATTTTGCTAAATACTCGGGTAACGCCTTCTTTTACTGATAAGTGTCAAAGAACGCAACGAGATCCTTCCATCTTTCCATCATCCCTTTCGCTTCACTTCCATCGAGAAATAACGAGGTTTCTGTTGACTGTCGGCATTCATAACCAGAGACAAGTGATTCCGAGCCTTCTGGGAATTTCCTTTCTTGAGGTCGGGACGGGATGGGACGGGGATGAGCGGAAGAATTTAGTTTCGCTGATGAGAGGATCAGGAATGCAGATCGGTAGAAGATTCAAAGTCGGATTATTGATCGTTCTTCAAACAACAATTCTGCACAGTTTTTTTTTTTTTTTTTTGCGTAATACACCTGAAGAAGGTCAGAGGTTACATTGGCCGAAACACGATAAAAATAACACAGAAGATTAGAATAGTAATCCAATCTCTGTACTGTGTAAATAAATCAAGCCAAGAACCTGAAAAGATCTGATGAGATTTGAATCCAGTTTGCTGATTTTATAATTTGTGTTACATATTTGGGAGCCTACGTCAGTAGCGATTAAGTTAGCTAGTATGAATTTTGACAAAGATCACATTTAGTGCATGTCAGGATAACATTATTCTGCAAACAGAATCGTTCCCAGAGACGAGTGATATAAAGTTGAGACATGGGTCAGAGGTCAGTGGGATGGTGCGATACAACTATCAATCTTTTATGACGTTTATATCATCATCATCATCATCATCATCATCATCATCATCATCATCATCATCATCATCAGCATCACCATCATCATCATCATCATCATCATCATCATCATTTAACCTCCGTTTCACACGCTAACATGCTTTGGACGGCTTTAAAAAATTGACTTCTTAACTAATATGTATTGAGCTTTTTATTTATTTCTCCTCTCTACTAATCAATTGCTTATCACTCCTTTCCCCTCCATGCTTTCTTTGGTCTTCCCCTATGAACTGAATCTGCTACTTCAACTGGTCTACATCCACTAACCCAAGAAATCTCCTTAGTTCTTTCAACGTGATATACCACAAGATCTGTTTTGCACGCATTTCTCAATATTGTCTAGATTTAATCGTCCTCTGAGGTCATCAGATCTAAACCTGTCTTTAAAACTCATATTACATATCCATCGCATCAATCTCATATCACTTCTCTCCATGCAGCACATGTCCTCAACCCTTACTGGCCAGGTTTTACTTCCATACATTGTCACGTTGCTCATACATACCTGATAAACTCTTCCTTTGGTCGACAGTGGTAATGCTCTTCTGGTTAGTTATGGCATAAACTCTCTGAACTTCTTTCCACATATTTGGTTTAACGTTTATTTTACATTTTGGTATGTGCTGGATTGCTTTTAGAGATTGATTTCCAAACTAACCTATCTCTGACCAGGGTTTTATGTATCCCTCTTTCCCTCAAATCCATCCTTATCATTTCCTTTCGTTTCTTTGGCCTTCTCCTACTATCTCAGCTGTTCTACATCTATATAGTACTCATCTATTCTTTCAATGTGACCAAACCAACGAAGCTTCCTGTTCTTCACGAATCTTGCTATACTCGTCAGATGTATTCTTCCTCTGAGGTCATCAGATCGAAGACTCGTTTAAAGACTAACATTACATCATATCAATTCTTTCCATGCAACACATGCTTAATCATTACTGACAGGTTTTTACTTCCATGCATCATCACCCTGTATACACATAGCTGATGGACTTTTCTCTTAGTCAACAGTGGTAACACTCTGCTGGTTAGTAATGACAGAACTTCATCCACTTCTAACTTTTGTAATCAAACCAGCACTAGCGTTTCTCTGTACCCCAAGGATATTAGCAAACTAAACAAACTCCTGGACGACCTCAAACAATCTTGACATCTCAATATAATAAATATATAAATTCTTTAGAATCGTGATGTTTGTCACAACTACAAACTATCCTCCCCTATGAAGAGCAATGTGTATACTAGCGGGGTAGGGGTCACCAACCCCAATTGTAAACATTATAAAATGAATTTTCCAATTAGACAATTTATTTCCTGTACACTTTTGTTTGATATGCTCTTCTCTTCACGATTTGTGTATTAGGTACCCTACGTTAGAAGCAATTAGGTAAGTTAGTGTGAAATTTGACACGGGTCACATTTACTGCATGTCAGGATAACCTTAATCTGCAAACAGAATCGTTTCCAGACAGGTGATGTAAAGTTGAGACATGGATCAGATCAAGAGGCGAACGATGACGAATGATGTCACGTTTTTTGATGTAACAGCAAAAATAAGATTTTCAAATAAGTCTCTCGCTGGAAGCCGTACAAACGAGTCACTAGCAATGATGTAGAAAACTGATAATCTCAGCGAATGTTACTAATGTCTTTGTCACTCATTTCGTTAAGTCAGGAAGTTAAGTTTAAGGAGTAAATAACTAGCTACGATAACATTAGTCTCTCTCTCTCTCTCTCTCTCTCTCTCTCTCTCTCTCTCTCTCTCTCTCTCTCTCTCTTAAGTCATTTCTCTTCAAATAAAATCTTAAAGAAAACTTAGCGAAGGTCTTCAGTGTTTTACTTACTTCACCAAAAGAAATGATTATAAAAAAGAGAACACTGTATAAACACTGCCACATATGTATGAAAACATTTTGGGAATTTATCAGAGAAGCTAACAAACAAATAAAGGAGAAAAAATGAATAAATATACTATAAATAAATGTTACCATAGCCAATAAAAGTTACTTTTGTACATACCTGGCTTATGTTTTTGCATTTTAAATTAGTTCTAAATGCTATTATTTTAATCTCAAATACTAGGTTTTTACAAGCGGTTTTGCAAACAAGATGGCGGCCTAGAGTCCTCCCAGAACTGAATATTTGAGATAAAAAATAGTATTTAAAACTACTTTAAAAAACAAAAAATTGAGCCAGGTTGGTGTAAAAATAACTTTTATTGGCTATGGTAACGTTTATATATATATATATATATATATATATATATATATATATATATATATATATATATATATATATATATATATATATATATATATATATATATATATAATGTTTACCACATTGAGCTCTCATACCCGGATTTCCTCCTGGAATTATTCCATTATAACACTATATATATATATATATATATATATATATATATATATATATATATATAGTAATTTATAAAATATATATGGCGATTAAGCTACACTGAATATTCTGCGTTTCATCCACAATAGGATTCGTCAGGCTTATGCGCGAATTCTGTGGTTGCTTCTTGTTTTTATATATATTGAGGATTTCTAGTTAGCCAATCAGCTTTCTAGTATCCACCGCGCCCTTCCTATCAGCCAATGGGCATGCATTTTATCGAACAAAGGATCTGTTTTAGAACTAGGTTAGTGGTTTAAGGTAGACGTTTTCCTTCCTTTTTTTATTTTTATTTTTTTCATATATATATAAATGTACCTATGTGTACACACACACATGCACATATATATACATATATATATATATATATATATATATATATATATATATATATATATATATACATATATGTGTGATCGTTTATGTATATTCATGTTTATTTAATTTATTTATTTGTTTGTTTTCTATTGTTATCGTTAGTTTTAAAGCTATTTTGTATCGTTATCCTAGAGTAAGTTTTATTTTGTGAACACAGTTGTTTGCTATTTCTCGTCTACAGTTTAATAGATTTTGAGGTTCTTTAAAGTACAGGATAGCGAATTTTTCATGGAGGCATAATTTACATGGGTCATCTAAATGTCTGCACGTGGTAGCTTGTCTCATTATTTTCCATTCGACTACCGGCGAATGTCCGCTTTCTTTGAGTTCCCAGTATTATCGCCATATATATTTTATAAATTACTAACTAGCTCTACCTACGTATTGAGCACTTTTGAAGTAAATACTTAAAGTTTACGCATAAATCTATACTTTCGTATATTAGGTTTATGTGAGTAAATGAAGTAGTTATATATATATATATATATATATATATATATATATATAGTATGCTAGTGCGTATATATATATAGTATGCTAGTATATATATAGTATGCTAGTATATATATATAGTGTGCTAGTATATGTATATATATATATAGTACGCTAATATATATATATATATATATATATATATATATATATATATATATATATATATATATAGTATGCTGGTATATATATATAGTATGCTACTATATATATATATATATATATATATATCAAGAGTCAATTATTGCATATTATATTGTACCCAATATATAGTAATGATTTCCAAAGTAAAAAAAAAATGAGTGCCATCAGCTAGAATCGAAACCGAAACCAAAATATAACAAAACGTAGTTTCCTGATTGAAACTTTGTGTACAAGTTAAGCAAAGGCTGAAATTTATTAGTTCTCAATATGGTTGAACTGTGGAAAGTAGTGTGAATTTTATCAAATATAAACTGGTTTCCACAACAATGATTTTGATAGACAAGATGCAAGAGAGGGCGGTCGGAGGATCCACAGAGTTTATAATTATATAGATTTATGTAGTATGTATATATCAATTTTTATTTACTTTTTTTTTTTTTCGTTTGTTCACTTCTCTTCTACACTTTATTTGTTATTGAAAATGTTACATTTGTATCTGTGGTGCTCAGAACATCCGAACACCTTTTCTCATTTCGCATCAACCGCTGCATACAGCATCGGTAGAGGAACTTTTTGAACCAATCTCTTATCATTAGAGTGAAATAAGACTTTGAAAAAAAAAGGGGGAGAAGTAAAAAAAAAAAAAATAACTGCAGAATGTTGATAAATTGATTCTTCAACTGACACGGAGTTGCGTTACCGATTTTACATCCATTGTGCAACGATTTCTATAGACTGTTTCTTTGGTTCTTTTATTTATTTATTTATTTTTAACTATTTGCAGTAAAAAAAAGCAAAAAAAAAAGCAACAACAACAAAAAAAACGAATAAGATTCCTTCACTCCCCAGCCTGCAACCATTATCCGTTATTTATTCTGATATCAGGTTCACGTTCTTTTGTATTGAGTTTTTGAATTCGGTGCCAAGCCGATTTTCAGCAGAAGCGTTTCCATTTCCTTTATCAACGGATATATTACAGAATTACCCCAAACACACACATACGCATGCACACATGAACACACGAAAGAAAAAACAGAAAAATTTTGCCAAAACTGAGTGTTGTTGCTAGTTTCTTTTGCTCCAAAAAAGTTCAAAATTAAAATCAATGATTGGCTTTTTTCATGCATTAATTTTTTAAGTTCACCTATAGCAGAATAGTAGGTATATAATTCCTTCTCACCGCAGGAAAATGTGACACAAGGTTGGAAGGTGTGAAGAAGCAAAGCAACACCCCTAATGAAGGAGCACTTTAGCATTTAAAATATTGCCTGTGTAGCTTCAGACAGTAAACAATAAACTTATTCCAACTGCAAAAGAGGAGACAACAACCTGGGATGGTCGACATCACAGAACTACACCTACACCTGACATATGCTAGGTCATTTCTTGCTCAAAAATATCTAAGACCTTGTCAGACTGTCGATGACATATCCTTGACTGCTCAAGTAGATCAAAGCAGAGTAAAACAAAGAGACACAGCGACATGATGCATGACGTCACAAATATTACTGTTGACAAAGAAATTATGGTTTCAGATTTGTCAGTCTATCGCCATGAGACAAATCACCAATCATGCTGTAATCACTAAAAGGAAAACTTAGATAATCACTAAGAGTGAAATGACCTTCTAAGATCTCTGCTAGCTGTGTCCACTCATTTATTCTTAATAAGATAATTAATCAATAGTTAAGAAAATACTAGTTCCTCTCTCATGTGTGAGGCATTTCTCTCCTGAATAAACTTACTACTAAACTCCCAACAAACGTCATAGTCTTTCATTTTTTATACAGATAAAAAGTTGTATTTGTCTAGCTCCATTGATTATGAATAATTTAAAAAATTAAAACGTTACAAATTGAGGGAACCAAGAACTCCCAAATTTGAGCGCTCATATAAGTTAGAAGAGCGGCTAAAAATATATATGTATGTGGAAAAATAAAAGAAAGAAAAGGAACGAATTTCATGAGATACAACATGTTTTCCATCTCTTAGCAACACAGGCGAACAAAGTTAGCATCAGCCATCCACCATTTTGCTATTTTGTGGGTAGAGTTGTTTTTTGTTGTTGTTTTTTTTGTTTTGTTTTTTTTTTGGTTTGTTTTAAATATTTTTTTGTTGTTTTTTGTTGTTTTTTTCGTTTTGTTTTTTTTGTTGTTTTTTTGTTGTTGTTGTTTTTTGTTTTTTGTTTTTTGTTGTTTTTTGTTGTGTTTTGGGGTTTTTTTTTGTTTTTTTGTTGTTTTTTGTTGTAGTTTTTGTTGTTGTTTTTTTGTGTTTTTTTGTTTTTTTGTTGTTTTTTTTGTTTTGTTGTTGTTTTTTGTTGTTTTTTGGGTTTTTTAAAAAATTCTATTGACTTTAAACAAGGCATATTACAACCTGGGCGTATAGGTGGCTATTATTTGAGGACCTATATACATGCACACTATGCGGGGAGTTGAGCAGCGAGATATCTGTTCTCATTAGACTTAAATTTCTGCATGTTAATATAGTCAGAAAAGCAGGAGACCGTGAAAGAATTCCAAAACCTAGCAATTCGAAGCAGAGGTTCTGGTGTTTGGGATTTTCCCTAAAATCTTTGGATTTTAGCTTTCACGTTGGGATCAATAATCGGAATCTTGGGAATTCAAGGAAGATTGGGTATAAGTTAATATAAATTACAATTTGGAAGGTAAATATAGTTTGAATATCTTTTGTTTCGTTTTAAAACATTTCTTTGATTATGTTCTTCACATGAACGGTGCTTAACTGGTTGCATTTGACGTTTCCGCTATGACCCATTTCAATTGTTGTATGTAATTCTCAAAACAAAACAAGTAACAACATGTATGGTTTTCATTATGTTTCTGTCAGATAGTTGAAACGCATTGCTTCAGCGGTATCCAGTATGGTTCACTTGTGCTTGAGATGCGGTTATGCCTCTGTGCTGTGTGATAAAATTTCCTTTCATTGTTTTGCATTTGTGTTGAATTTTCGTGTCAATTTAATGTTTTATTATAGTACCTATGTTGTGCGCCGAGTCTACATAAGTTGTATGGTGTGTATATAACTATTACATGGCTTTTGATCGTCTGTTTTTTTTATTTTTCTTTTATTTTTTTTCTTTGTGTGTGCGTGTCACATACATATAGTCTATAAGGAGATCTTAAGACACATGCATTTTCTTTTTTCTTCACGGAGGTTGCACTTCAATCTAGAAATCAAATCATGACTGCTCCTAAAACACGACTTATATATTTTTATTTGTAGACAGCCTTTATTCAGGATTTTCCCCATTTCTGGTAGAGCCTCTGCATCGCTGAATCGATTCAGATCTCTTTCTTCTTTTCCGTCTCCTCATCTTGACTGCAAGACTCTCTTCTCTGAATCTCGGACCCTGTCTCTCACTCTTTCACTCTGACTCTAGCTCTGACTACATCACTCATTCTGAATAAAAACTCACGCGTGCCCCTTCCTTATATATTGAGGTTGTGGCGTGTAGGGTGGCTCTCAACCCAATTGACATTCCCACTCGCACTAAGCTGAACAAGCAGCTGCAATCGCCTGTCAGGTTGAAATCATGTCATTGGGTTGAATTTACTTGCTTCCCCACTGAGCAAATTAGGAGAGAAGCGGGAGAGGGAAGGGAAAAGGGGACCAGCTCCCGAGAGGTGGGAAATGGGAGCTGGATAGTGAGAGCCTGCTGGTATATAGGGTTGCTCCTACATGGACCAGAAGATTGCCACATTTGCAATGGTCTTTGATTGCAGCATCTGCCGGAACAGTTACTACACTTTGATCTTGACCCGAAAGCCACAAAGGTCCTCCCCTGCAGGGAGGTGGGCTTTCGAAACTATTGTATTTATTTGCTTCCCCACTGAGCAAATTAGGCACAAGGCCGTTTTTTAATGTGGAGAGAGAGGGAGGGGGACAAGCTCCCGATGGATGGAAAATGGGAGCTGAATAGTGACAATTGCTATAAAGGGTTGCCCCTACATTGACCAAGGTCTGATATGTGGGGGTTACCCCCACATATCGTATTTGCTTGCAGTATCTGCCGGAACAGATACTACACTGTGATCTTGTTGGGTTTATTTGCTTCCCCACTGAGCAAATTAGGCACAAGGCCGTTTTTTAATGTGGAGATAGGGGGAGGGGGAGGGAAAGGGGGGACCAGCTCCCGAGAGGTGGGAAATGGGAGTTGGATTAGTAACTGTTGGTATGAAGGGTTGCCCCTTCAGTGACCAAGGTCAGATATGTGGGGTTAACCCCACATATGATCTTTGCTAGTCATAGCTTGCAGCATCTGTCGGAACAGATACTACACTGTGATCTTGTCACCCGGGTCATGGAGGGCCGGGAACCTTTCGGCTTTCGAAACCATGTCATTGGGTTTGTTGGCTTTAACTTGTGACAGTCATGAACCAAGTTGATCCCATCAAGTTGTTCGGACCTGGTCTTCGTTATTCACGACTGGGCAAATGATACATATATATATATATATATATATATATATATATATATATATATATATACTAGCAGGGGTGCCCGGCGTTGCTCGAGTGTTTGGAGGTGTATGCTGTGCAAAAAAAGCAAAAAAACAAAAAAAATGGTTAATTTTTTTAAACTTTGACCCCTATTATGACCCCTTAAAATTTATTGTTTCGGGCTCAAATCACTTTATTAAGTTAGATCCATGTTCAAGGAACCTAAATCTAAAATTTCAAGTGTCTAGACCCAAAATTGTCGGAGGAGTTTGGTAGAGTTCTTAAAGGTCAAATCGTTGAAATTTGACCCCTTAACAGCGAAATTTCTGGTTGACACCCGTCACATCGATTTTCCCAAATCTCAGTACCCGGTATTTCAAATTTCGAGTCTATAGACTAAAAATTGACAGAGTTATTGCGTAGGGAAATGTACACAGACAGACAGACACACAGACACACAGACAGACAGACAGACAGACACGTTCACTTTTATAGATATATAGATATAGTCATTGAACATGGCTCTTATTATTTTATATATTTACCTAGCTAAAACCAGTTTCATAATTTTTAAAGCAGTTTCAGAAACGGCCGTTAAAATATTGAAATTTCTTTCACCGGCGATTTTTCAATGCTTATTACTACCTGAAAAATGTATGTTAAGTTTTCATCTTTTTTTTTTTTTCAATAAAACGAGCAATAATGAAAGATTTTTTGGTAAATTTTTGCGACATGCCCCAGCGTATTATAAACATCCCAACGTCCCCATGTTAAGAACGGCTTTCAGAATAAACACCCCCAACCTCGAAAGCTGTTCTTAACATGGGGAGGTTGGGGGGAGGGGTATTCCGAAAACCGTTCTTAACATGGGGTGGTTGGGGGTGTTTATACTACACTGAGGCAGGTCGTAAAGAAATACCGATATTTTTTTTATTTTTAAAGTTTAAAAGAAAAATAAATCTTAATTTTTGTAACTAAGAAGCATAATTAAATTTAATAATTATCTGTTATGTATGCAAATGAATTTATTAATTTATTTATTGCGGGCTATTATTCTCATAATTCTTTTTGTTGTTTCATGATGTTTCGGCCAACTATTCCTCTGGCCTTCATCAGGTGGTAATCGCGACGGGTTAGGAACTCTGAGAATCAGACTTCCTATTTCGTCGCGGTTACCACCTGATGAAGGCCAGAGGAATAGTTGGCCGAAACATCATGAAACAACAACTAAGAAAGATGAGCATAATAGTCCGCAATAAATAAAATTAATAAATAATACTCATCTCAATAATGAATTCCAATTAAATAATATATATAAATTTAATATTTTGGTTATTTTTTTATTTATTCATTAATCTTGGGAAATTTTCTACTTGCTTGGGATTTTTCCTGGTCAATTCTTGGGAAATCCAAAACTTGGGATCCAGATTTGAGGTAAAAAAGTATCAGCGTAGGAAGCTTTCTAGCATCTAGGGACCTTATAGTGAAGAGGTGGGATTTTGCTGCATGTCAGAGTTAATGAGTTGGTGTAAGAATACTTGCATTAAAATTAGTCAATTGCAGGTACTCTCATCTCGAAACACATGCTATCCAAGTCTTGTGAGTAAAATAGGGTATGATGAATCCGAGGGCAGCACAAAATAAGCTGTGCGAGACATATCAACCGTGGTGAACTCGAAAGAGTAATTACGATCATTTATGTTATGTTTATAGAAACGAAATTTATAGTAAAGGAGATATCTTTAAAGAATAAAAAAAACAATTATCATATGTTTGAAGTTGAAAGCGTTTTTTTCCTGTTTTCGTTTTCTCTTATCAAATGTGAAAACAAGCTTTAAATTTCTGAATTGAAATGTAAAATAAAAAATAAAACAAAACCGATAATGGTGTGAAAATACATTCTGCTGAAAAATTTGTCTGAAAAGTTTTTCTGACTTTGACACTCCTTTGCTTATATATATATATATATATATATATATATATATATATATATATATATATATATATATATATATATATATATATATATATATATATATATATATATATATATATATATATATATATATATATATATATATATATACATATATATATATATATATATATATATATTTATACACAAATATATATATATTTATACACACATATATATATGTATTTATACACACATATATATATATATTTCTATATATATATATATTTATATATATATATATATTTATATATGTCTACGTGTCTGTGAGTTCGTTCCCTATAGAATCGAAAACAGCTGGGTTGATTTTTATGAAATTTCATACGAAGGTCCTTTATGTGCCAGGCAGTGTTCTTAGACATGTTTTGTATTGGAATGTCTTCGATAAGTATCGATAAACGATAATTGAAATAATCCGATGAAAAAAGAACAGGCTATTTTGACCAAAGTTAGCATCTAACACAACTTAACATCACAAGTGTATTTGAGAAGTTTTATGACGACACAAACCAAAAGGCCCTAACATATGAAATCAACAGTAGGTTCTTTGATATGACAAGGGCGCATTCGAAATGAATGTTTCTGTTTAGAACACAACTGAAGCATGATACTTGACTTTTGCATTTTAAACTTTAATTCAAGACATTATATATAAAAATAATTTCATAAAATCAACAGTAGGTTCTCTACAGTGCAATATAGACTACAATATATAGTTTAAACTTAATCATTTCAAGAGGCATGTGAAGCTTCTTCCCTGTGCATCACGATGGTTCTCCAATTAGAGCAGGCAATCAATCGATTTGATTGAAAAATGGGCGATTTCATTGATTTTGATTACAATAAAAATCTGAGAGTGTGAAAAATTCACTGATCATCATTCACTCCTGGGCAACGTCCAGTCACCTTGCTAGTATATATATATATATATATATATATATATATATATATATATATATATATATATATATATCAATCTTTGTAATCATTTTTAGGCCAGAAATTTGGCTGTTAAGGAGTCAAAGTTCAACGATTTGACCTTTGAGAACTCTACCAAACTCTTCCGCCAATTTTGGGTTTAAACACTTGAAATTTTAGATATAGGTTCCTTGGACATGGATTTGACTTAATAACTTGAGTTGAGCCCAAAACAATAAATTTTAAGGAGTCATAATAGGAGTCCAAATTAAAAAAATTGACTGCTTTTTTTTTTTTTTGCACAACATACACCTCCAAACACCCGAACAAGGCCGGGCTGAAACGCTAGTATATATATATATATATATATATATATATATATATATATATATATATATATATATATATATATATATATGAAAATACTGGAGATGGATGTACATAACCGGGAAGCCCAAGCGAAAGATCGATCACTGTGGAGAAAAACCATCAGAGAAAGTTGTAAGATTTGTGAAGAGCAGCGCGTAGAGCTTGCTGTCTTAAAACGCGTTTTAAGAAAGCATGACGATAATATAATGTCTGAGAAATTGCAACAGGAACTGAAGCGCACTGTATGTGGCAGATCCTTTCTGTCAAAAGCTGGTTTTGTTAATCATATGAACTCACACAATCAAAGATAGGAACAACAGTCTTATGAGGAGGCTCCTACAGCACACCTGGCAACACTAAGTTGCAATATTCGTGGTCTAATCTATAAATCTAAAAGTGGCCTTACACGGCATTCAAGGATTTACAAGAAGAAAAGTTTTTATGTCACATTTGTGAACTTTCATGTAGGACTAAAGTTGGATTGAAGAGTCTTCTATGTGCACACGGACGCAATAACACTTAAGGAAGAGATGGCAAACTTCTGTCAAGAAGTAGCAATCATATATATATATATATATATATAATATAAAGCTGAATGTGTGTGTGTGTGTATGTGTGTGTGTGTGTGTGTGTGGTCACGAATAAGCTCCTATATGGTTGACTATTTAAAAAAAAACTGATTACATATAATGATAGAAGATGTATCGAGACACAGGAATGGGGTATGTTTGATTTGGCAGAACAGTGGTTCATTAAAATTGTGGGGTAAGCGTTTGCACCTGGTCCACAAAGTATGGAAATAAAAAATTTAAAAATTAAAAAAAAAACGTTTACAAGTGTTTTTGATATAGATGTACATAAGAATACTTTGATAAGTATGTTCTAACTTAAATAGGGATGGTATAATAAAATTGTGGGGTCTTTGTTCGCGCCTGGCCTCCATAGAATGGAAATAGGCACAAACTTTAATAAAGACATTTCATATCTATCTGCGTAAGTATACTTTGATAATTATGTTTCAGTTTGAAGAAATATGGTATAATAAAATTATGGGGCGTTCGTTCACGCCGTACCTCCATAGAATGGAAATATGTCAGAAAGTTTGACAAGGTTTTGTAATATAGATCCACAGAATATTGTGATAAGTGTTTCAGTGTGAACAGGTATGGTATAATAAACTATGGGTGTTATCTATTTTATTTTTACTTTTATCATATTTTGCTTCGGTTTTGATACCCCCAAGTAGTAAGCTATCTCTTTGCAACCCTTCCTTTTCATAACCTATCATACTTTCATAAATCAGAGTCCATTTTCTGTAGGCTTGTTTTTGAACCCAGTCAACGACGGGTACGTTTCTAGTATATATATATATATATATATATATATATATATATATATATATATATATATATATATATATATATATATATATATATATATATTAAATATTAAATCCCCGAAACAGTGTTTCATGGTAAAAAACTGATGATCCCTTGAAAAATAAAAAAAATTGGTATTATAGTAAATTCGAGAGAGTTGATGCAGTGATTGCAGGTAATTAAATGACTTACTGACTAAGTGTTTTTTTTTTTTTTTTTTTTTTTAACGAATGATAAAAAGTAATTTTTTGTGTAGTTTCAAATGTTAAAAAACTTCAAAGACTATATATATATATTAGACATTAAGAGGAGATTATAGATAGATATATAAATTCCCGTTCACATACACCTTTCAGAATAAAACTAGAACCCAGAACTAGATAGAATCGAGCAATTGCATCGACAACGGACAACGCCAGACCCAAAGTGGGTTTCGATGTACTGCATCTCATCAGTGACGTGCTCCGACATAGGCGCGAACCCAGGTCGTAGCACTCATGAAGTGGGCAATACTGACGACCTAACGAAATGGCCCATTTGGGTCTGGCGTTGTCCGTTGTCGATGCAATTGCTCGATTCTATCTAGTTCTGGGTTCTAGCTTTATTCTGAAAGGTGTATGTGAACGGGAATTTATATATCTATATATATATATATATATATACACACAAAACACAATATATATATATATATATATATATATATATATATATATATATATATATATATATATATATATATATATATATATATATATATATATAGTGTTTTGAGATTTGTATGGCTAGGTTCTTTCTCTTATCTATTTGCCTTTCTCGTACCAAAAGTACTTAATCATTTTCTAATACATCTTTATTCCTATATAATTTTATATGCTAACTAACATATCACAGAATAATTTTTAAAGTAAGTTTTTATAATAGTAGTATTATGCTTAGTATTTATTTATTAACTTATTTATGTGATATCATATTATTGTTTTTAATTATATATTCATGAAATTGTGATGCGACTGTGTTAATATTTTAGTATTTTCCACTGTAGACCCATGATGTTCTCTCGTTAAATCCCCGAACAGCTACATGGTAGACAGCTGATGATCCCTCTTTTCTATTTAACAATTTGTGGCTACTTTTTTGGTTTTGCGTTTTTTTTTCACTGTAATATACTTGAATTTCCGTTTGTAATTGTGTTTTTTACTAACGATAAATTGGCTTATGCAAGTGCTAAGTCTGTAATTTGTTTAATTTAGTATTCCTCAGAATTTAAACTGCATTTATGAGGGCCGTGCAATAAGTAATGCCCCTGACCCACTTCCTATAGCAGTAGTGCAACGAAACTTGCTACAGTTATTAGTCTTTCTCTACATATGAACCAATCAGAGTTATGCATTTCTCCCCTCGTTTGATGCAGCTCTGGAGACCGTTTTTGTAGAACACCCCAGGTTGGTCCTCCAACGACAATGTGACTTCAGAAATCAAGGCTGCATCATCTGGGAAACGCTTTCCTTTCAAAAACAACTTCATGGCTGGGCTGGGAAGAGGTGAAAGTCAGAAGGTGCAAGGTCAGGAGAGTAGGGAGGATGGTGACATGCGAGTTGTGGACCGGAGCATTATCCTGCAGGAGGAGGCTACCTTTGCTAATCTTGCCCCGCCTCTTGATTTTGATAGTTTCCCTTAATTTGCTGTAATTGTGGTTACCCTTTGCCAGGAAATCTATCATCACTACTCCGTCCTGGTCCCAGAAGACTGTGAGCATGACCGTGCCAGCAGAGGGCTGCACCCTTGCCTTCTTTGGAGGTGGTGAGTCCAAGTGCTTCCACTGCATTGACTGGGCTTTGGTCTCTGGATCATAGTGATGGACCCAGGTTTCATCCTGTGCAATCAGTCTTTTGAAAAACTTTGACTCATCTTCTTGGCACATCTCCAAATTCATCCTCGAGCACTCAATGCGTTCTCGCTTCTAGAATGGTGTGAACAACCTGGGAATCCATCTGGCAGACACCTTATGCATATGGTCATGAATGATAGTTTCCACAGACCCTGTACTAATCTTGACATCTTGGGCTATTTGGCAGCCTCAACTTCACGGACAGATGCCTCATCAATGGCAGAAGCGGGGGCGACCAGGTCTGGGAGCTGTTTCCACAGACTTCCCGCCATGTTTGAATTCACGATGTCAGCGTTTTACAAGGTCATATGATGGGGCATTATCACCATAAGTTTCTTCTTTTATTCAAAAGTCTTCTGTGGTGTGTGTCCTTTTAAATACAAAAACCGGATCACTGCTCGACATTCAACAGGCTCCATTTCACACATGACTCAGTTCAAACGCCTCTAAAACAGAAACCACAATTAGTTCAGAGCTGTAATTTGCCACATAACCCGTAGAGATATAAATCATTGCACATGCAAAATTTCAGTTAGATCAGACAACTGATAGTGGGTCAGGGGCATTACTTATTGCATTCTCCTCGTATTTTATTATGTATATATTACAATAGAAAAATACGAGCATGAAAAGTAATATGGTTAAACTTAAACATGGAAAAGTAACGAACTAGTTGTTAAACAGGAAAAGAAAAGGACAAGATATTCTAGTAAAGAATATAATAAATTTATAGCTTAAAATATTGCAGCATTAAGAATTGGTTATATAATGTTATAAATTGAACTTTTAAAAATCTTAATGCTGCAATATTTTAAGTTATAAATTTATTTGATTTTTTACTAGAATATCTTGTCCTTTTCTTTTCCAGTTTTAACAACTAGTTCTTAACCATGCTTTTCCATGTTTAAGTTTAACCATATTACTTCTCCTGCTTTCATTTTTCTATTGTAATCCACGATTTTTCTAGGCTTCCAATAAATTCACTTGTTCTTTGTTTAATTTCAGTCTTATGTTTTTGCCCCCATAAACAAACACATATGTAATAACAATATACAGCACTCGTCTGCTTTCAATATCCCCCCCGCAATTATCTCCCTACCGTGCTTGAACTATAATATATATATATATATATATATATATATATATATATATATATATATATATATATATATATATATATATATATATATATATATATATTTGAATGAAATTGTTAATTTTTGTATGCAAATATAAATATTAATAACACACAGTTCATTTAGACACTCCATGTCTGAGAAGCAGAATATTTTCTGATCGATATGGAGTTTTTGTTGTTTGGTTTTTATGTATATTCTTAGCATTCATGAACCGCCCGTATTGAAATAAAAAAAGCATATATACAGAGAACTATATATAAAGAACAAAAGTAAAGTCGATCATGTTTATCTTATTATCAGCTTTTAATAACTCGATATAAAGTTGATCTTTTCTGTCAATTTTATGGTAAAAAGATGTAGATATTCCCATCAAAAGATAATCGATACAAAAACATTTCCTTTTGCCGAATGCGTCCCCCAAGGTAACTTTGTCTAATGCATAAAGTACTCAGTAAAATCCAGTTCTAAGTGACACTTCTGGAGGTTTGAGGTTCTATCTTCAGTGGGAGCGATGCCGAAGAATACAATTGTGAATTACTTAAAACTTCTGCCGAATCATGGTTGACGGAATGAAAACATGTCCCCTCTATGGATTAAATAAAGGATTTCTGTTCAAAATTTTTGTGCAGAGATTTCTGAGTTTGAAAAAAAAAAAAAAGATTTTCGAGTTCAACAAGATATGCCTGAAGAAGGTCGGAAGTTCCATCGGCCAAAACCTTGTGAGAATGACACTCAAAAGAAGAACGATAGTTTGAATAATCCAAATTATCAATCCTGATCTAAAAAAAAATACAGAAAAACAAAAATAAAGTTGGTCATTTTTATCTTATTATCAGTTGTTTGTTAGCCGATCTTTTCCTTATAAAAAAAAAAAAGGTGCAGATGTTCGTATGAAAAAAAAAAAAATTGATTAAAAAAACTTTCACGTTTGGTGTATGCCTTCTCCCAGTTATTGACTTGATGACTTTACATTAGGCCAACCCTCTTCAACTTGAAATGTTCAGAGATTGTAGGTTGCACCAGCCAATGGCTACATTTGACTTGTCGCTTGGCAACTGACCTTAGATAGTCTCTGAGATTTATTTCAAGCTGTGCACCCTATGCATTAACCTGGCTTATTGCCCGCACAGAAAGAAACATCTCCTGCTGCTAGTCAACTATGAAGCATATTTAATTGGCCCACTTAAATTCTCTGGTTTAAATCTTTATTTACTCGCCACCCCACGAAGACTGATTTAGATACAAGACTGGCTTTTAATATATAGATTTTGGTTGGTTGTTTTTGTTTTTTTGTTTTTTGTTTTACGGCGTATCAACCCTTTTCAGATTATTTAATGCCGAATCCAAAGATTTTGAATAAAAGATTTTGATAGAATATATTTGTTTTTTTTTTTCAAGTCGGTTTCTATTTAACCCATAGTTGGGACCCTAACAGGTACTACCACTCCAGGTCAGAGTGGACCGGGGAGCAATGGCAATTAAGGGGTGGCTCCACACTCCTCAAAGCCCGCAAGTCGGGGCCTCACCATCGGATATAGTTTAAGATCATATCCAGGACCTTTAATGTATAAAAATCCAACTCTCCTGGATTAGGGCAAAAATAAAAATTGCCTCAGTCAAGCAGGATTTCTTTTTTATTAACCGAGGACAGGACAGATATTATACTTTAAAATATTTATTTGAACAAGATATATAATGAACAAATTAGGCACAAGGCCATTCAAAAGTGTTAGGAATAATGAGTGTCATTTGTCATCCTTGGTCTCAAATACTTAAAATTGTCTATCCTATCTCAGTCACCACAAAAATGAATAACATTATGGGAGTACTAACATTGATCAATGTTATGAACTGCATTTGATTAATTATGCGATTGTCATTAATTCCTTTATTTCATATGAATCAGATGATTCTATTCTTGGCATTAGTTTCTCTGATATCTTTCGTGTTAGAATTCTTTTTAGAAAGGCATCGAGTACTTACAGAACGGATCATGTGAAGGTTGCTAACATCCTAAGTGAAAGTGTTTCTGTGGAACAAACTGCATTCGAACTTGCCACACAGACTATCAGTTCACATTGGATTTGAAGATGACCAAGTTGAAGTTTGAAGGGAAGTAGTATTATGGTAATGTGTTTCACAGGCATGAAGCCATTGCAAAGAAGCTCTGATGGAAATTCTGCCTGACGCTAGGCACATGGAGAGAGAAAGGATAATCTTTTTTTATTGTGGTCAGAACAGATACTACACTTTGTAATATTTATTTGAAAAAAATATAAAGAATTACAAGTTGCACAAATTAGGCACAAGGCCAATCAAAAGTGTTGGGGATAATGAGTGTCGTTTGTCATCTTTGGTCTCAAATACTTAAAATTAACTAAAAATATCTCAGTCACCACAATACCACATTCACACTAGGGGCTGTCCTACTTAAAGTAAGCAAAAATTTGAAAAAAGTTTATTGGAATATTTACAGTAATTACATTTCATTGGTGAGAGAATAGGGAATAAACAAAAACAATAAAGATTGGTTAGTAAGGTCCTCCCAACTCTTTCTAAATAATAGTTTGGTGTGCAGAAAACAAGCAGGTCAATCTTAAAGAGGGAGTGGTATCTAAGTATGAGAGAAAAGAAAAGAGGGGAGGTCAGTTGAGGAGTGAGTGCAGTCCTTTGAAGATGAGTGTGAATTGGGGATAAAGGCCAGGGACGAAAAGAAATTAAAATAGAGAGTGGGAATCTTGGAGGCTTTCTATTGTCAGGGAGGGTGGAAACTTATTCACTCTACTAGCTAAGAGTCTAGAAATTAAAAAATAAATTTACCCAAACTGCTGGGGTTAAACAGGATCGGGAACTGCGTGCGCCAATGCTTCGGCAGGGAACAGCTACTTGTACTTCACTTCTTTTCTCGCACACAAGCTTGCCACTCTTATTCACCTCGAGGAACGTAATATACCATACTTTGATCTCAGCCCAAAAGACGAGCTGATTTAAATCCAATTTTTTTTTCTTACTCTTTTTCAGCTAAAACAAGGCATATTGTCACTTGGAACATATTTGGGAATGTGTCTAATAGGAGACTGGGGAGTTGAGCAGCAAGATGTCTATTCATATTACATTTAAACTTCGGCAGGTTAGTACAGTCAGAGAAGCAGGACACAGGGAGGCAATTCCAAAGTCTAGCAATCCAAAACAAGAAACTAGAATAGAAGAGTAGAAGTCTTTTCAACATCGACCAACAGTGAAGGGGTGGGATTTTGCTGCTTGTTGGTTGAGTATGTACGTCGATGAGGAGGGCAAAAGTGCTATGAATGCTTCAGAACACATTCCATATAAGTACTTGTAAAACAGGCGCAGGGATGCGATATTGCCATGCTGGGACAGTGGTTGGAGCTTGGACGATAATGTAGCACCTTTAAGATTTGAGACTCTTTTTTGGACTTTCCTCTCAGCGAGGTCCTAGTTAGACACGAGGTTAGTTTTTAATGAGGAAAATCCATTTCCCCCCCCCCCCCCAAAAAAAAAGGAAAATTCTGAATTGGGACAAAAATATTTTTTAAATTGCCCAGTCTTGAAGATTTTCTTTTGCTGACCGAGGCAAGAACAGATACTATACTTTGAATAATTTATTTTGAGCAAATATTACAAAGAAAATACATTTAAAATAAATTAGTTAGAAGGCCTTCAAAGGGTGTCGTTGGTCATACTTTGTCTATAATAATAACAATGTTTATCCTATTCTTAACTAAACTCATCTCAGTTACCACAATACCACATTTACACTATGACTGTCCTACTTAAGATATCCCCCATTTTTATGAAATTTGCTCGAGACAAGGCATGAAGCCACTTGATGTAAGGAGCTAATAAGAACAAAACCTGATTATTGCAAAGACGGGAGATGCCTATTGAACTTAGTTTTGAAAAAAAAAGATTGTAGGTAGAAGGAAAACAGTGATCAGGAAGAAAGTTCCACAAACTTTCAGTCCTTGGACAAAAGCTGCTGGAATAAGAAGCTCTATTATAATGAAGCATTAAAACAAAAAAAATTGATTAGAAATTTTACATATATAAAAAGACTAGCAGAGATACACGGCATTGCCTGGTGAAATTTTTCGATCAAATTGATTGAGTACCTGCTCTAGTTTGAGACCCATCGTGGTGCGCCAAGAGGAACTTTCACATG
>NC_136501.1:63307317-63309817 GCF_053919585.1 Euprymna scolopes
GATAGAAGCTTGGTTTTGGATGCATTCCCCCATTGTACCACACGCTCAAGATCAGAGGAGAGAGAATTAGAGAGAACTTTGTCATTTACGGCCTTTGATGTGTTGCCATAGATGGTCATGTCATCAGCATAGATGTCAACGAATGATTTAAGTATGTGTTTTGGGAGATCATTGATGTAGATCAGGAAGAGAGTTGGGGCCCGGATGAACCCCTGAGAGACTCCAGCATTAATAGTGTGGGCCTCTTATTTCTGCCCATCAACCACTACTCTTATGAACCTATCGGAGAGAAATGATTTAATGATTGAGAAAACATTTCCAGTAATACTGTAGCTGGAAATCTTGTGAAGTAGGCCCTTATGCCATACCTTATCGAAGGCCTTCGATATGTCAAGAGCAATTGCCCTGGAAAGGAAACCTTTGTCAAGAGATTCACTAATCCTCTGTGATATAACCGTTAGCACATCTGCTGTAGATCTTGCAGAGCGGAAACCATATTGCATGTCACTAAGAAGGTTGTTTCTGTTGAGGTGGTTGATTACTTCTTCATTTAATATGGATTCCAACAACTTACTCATGACACACAGGAGACTTATTGGTCTGTACTGAGAGGGAGATGACTTTTCACCTGAATTCTTAAATACAGGGCATACTGATGAGGTTTTCCATGGTGTTGGAAAGCACTTCTCCTTAAGGCAATGCTTAAACAGTTTCGTAAGTATTGGGAAAAGTTCTGGTTGGAGCTTTTTCAGCAGTATAACTGGAATGCCATCAGGGCTAGTTACTTTACTGGAATCAAGGTTCTTGATTAGTTTGGTGACCTCATGCACAGATATTTGTATGTTGCAGAGCGTGTTTGTTATAGGAGGAAATACAGGGAGTTGATGGCCATTGTTGCATAGGGTAGAATTAGCTGCAAAGTTCTTGGCAAATAGTCTGGCTTTGTCTGATGCTAACGAGATGACCTCAGGTCCATTGATGATAGTTAGGATAGAACGCACACTTCTGTTCAAGATCCTGTTTGCTATTTGCCAGAACAGGTGGGAACCAAGCCGCTGCTCAGCTACTTTGGGTTTAACAGACTGAGCATATAGCTCTCTTGCATTTTTTATTACTCTTTTACAGTGGTTGCTGGCAGTCCTGAAAGCAGCTTTAGTCTCAGTACATCTATTACGTTGGTAGCTATGGAAAAAGTGATTTCTGTGCGCGATGGCAGAAGCACATTCAGGGGAGAACCATGGGTGGCTGTTAGGTTTTTGTTGGAATTTTTTGGATGGTATGAATCGGTATATGCCTACAATTAACCATTCGGTCAGGGTCTGATACTATAGAGGACACATCCTTTTTAAACATGGAATGCAGAGGTAGATCAGATATGAATGTACGGAAGCTCTCCCAGTCAGCCATAGAGTATCGATATACAGTACGGTGGAGAGGTACGTCTGAAGACTTATCACATTTCATTTTTATCTTAACTGCTACAACAGAGTGGTCAGAGGATCCCAGAAGAGATAGAACGGAACATGAACACAGCTCAGGGGAAGTTGTGAGGAAAAGGTCTAGAAGGCTTGAATATTGACCGGTAGTATCGGGCACATGGATGGGTTCATGAACATTCTGAGTGAGGTTAAAGGCAATGGCAAAATCAAACTTCAACGTAAATTTTACTAAAGCAAAAAGATCCATATTGGAAAAGATGTGTCATCTTCAGCTATCTGCCACTATGGACTGGAAACATCCTTGAAGGGATAATAGTTCATCTTCGATAAAAGCTGGGTAGAAAACTTTCGCTGATGAAGAACTACGCAGGTTGAGGAGTTGAGATATCTTCCAAGATGTATACTGCAAGTCGGGTGGTGCCTCGAGGAGTCCAATGGCGGACAAATGACAGGTCAAACAGTAGACCTTAATTCCGTCTCTGACAGACATTAATTTGTAATGAAGAAAGTCAATAGATTCACAGAGCACAACAACGCACAAAATATAATAATTCGCCCAACATAAGGGAATTGGTGTTTGCAAATAATAATAACATTTCGCCCCACATTTGGGCATTAAAACATCTGAAAGTAACAAAGTAATTTCAATGCTTCGAGCTTCGATTGAGGATTCGATGTCCATTTCTTTTTGAATTCTGGCGATCTGAAAAGATAATTTTGGCGCCAAGAACATCCTCAGCGGTTAGTAATAACATGCTATCGGATTGGTTCAAACAAATCCTTGGGCGAGCAAACCGTCCAATAAAGAGCCTGCTTATTTCTGCAGAATTTCTTACAGTCAAAAGAATTTTACAGTGAAGCTTAATTCAGCAGATTAAATCCCTCCAAAACCAAAACCGTTAAGATTATTCTCTTCATTTTAGTTATTAACTAGCAGGGAGACCCTAAGTTGCCCGGGATTGAATGGTGATAAACAAATGTTTCACACTACCGTATTTTTATTGTTATCGATATTGGTAAAATAGCTCATTTTTAAATCAATTAGATTGATTGCCTACTCT
>NC_136501.1:63314817-63467317 GCF_053919585.1 Euprymna scolopes
CCCCTTCCTACCAGCCAATGGGCATGCATTTTATCAAACAAAGGATCTGTTTTAGAACTAGGTTAGTGGTTTTAGGTGGCCGCTCTCCTTTTTTTTTTTTTTTTTTTTTTTTTTTTTTTGATAAAATGCATGCCCATTGGCTGGTAGGAAGGGGCGCGGTGGATACTAGAAAGCTGATTGGCCGACTAGAAATCCTCAACATATATAAAAACAAGAAGCAACGACAGAATTCGCGCATAAGCCTGACGAATCCTATAGTTGGATGAAACGCAGAATATTTAGTGTAGCTTAATCGCCATATATATTTTAGAAATTACTAACTAGCTCTACCTACGTATTGAGCACTTTTGAAGTAAATACTTAAAGTTTACGCATAAATCTATACTTTCGTATATTAAATTTATGCGAATAAATTTATGCGAATAAATGAAGTAGTTATATATATATATATATATATATATATATATATATATATATATATATATATATATATATATATATATAATCTGAGGTTATTGTTTTCCAGTGGTTAAGTAACCAATGAGGTTTTACGAGGTTAATACCAGAGTGCTCAATATCGAAGTAAAGCAAGGTATAATCTTTATTTGTTTTTAGATAAGCAGTAATATATTGCTACACAGTCATGAGCATGTTTTGATCAGCTAGTTACCTGTAACTAGCAACCTCTTCAGGCGATACTGCATCGAAAGCAAAGTTTGCAATGAAAATATCGACATAGGGAGTTAATATCAAGAGGTTCCGTCAAATGATGTGAAAAATAAGATTTGGTTTTATGTAAATAAGACTCAATATTTCAATAGTAATTATATATATATATATATATATATATATATATATATATATATATATATATATATATATATATATATATATACCCATTTCGGATTTTTTCTGTTCTGGATTTTACTATCTTTCCCATTGGATTTTTATCATATCCTTTTTTCTCCATTTCTTGCTTTCTCAATCTCCTTGAATCCCTTCAAACTGTCCAAAAACTGTTAAAGTACGTTTTTTATACAAATATGATAAACTTCATATTATTTGTTTCCTGTGATGCATTAACCTGCAAAATTTATTGTATATTTTGAAAACCTCTTCCCCTCGGATTAGAAGAATTGCATTCTTCGAAACTCCATGGAATAAGGGTTTTCTTGTTTTATTTGTATTCCTTATCGAATAATTAAAATTTTGTATACTTTCCTTATAAGTTTTTAAGTTTTTATTTTTGAAAATTTGAATAAATTTTCAATATCCAGAGATATATATATATATATATATATATATATATATATATATATATATATATATATATATATATATATAACTACTTCATTTACTCACATAAAATTAATATACGAAAGTATAAATTTTATAAAGTATAAACTTTAAGTATTTACTTCAAAAGTGCTGAATATGTAGGTAGAGCTGGTTAGTTAGTTATAAAATATATATGTCGATTAAGCTACACTGAATATTCAGCGTTTCATCCACTCTAGGATTCTTCAGGCCTGGAGAATCCTAGAGTGGATGAAACACGGAATATTCAGTGTAGCTTAATCGCCATATATATTTTATAACTAACTAACTATATATATATATATATATATATATATATATATATATATATATATATATATATATATATATATATACTACTTTTGAAATCACAACTATTTATTAGGTACGATATAATATATAAAATCCATATAGAATTGACTCTAAAATCATAAACACAAAGCTGCATAAATTAAAATATCATATTTAAGTATATTTTACGACTAGGTAACGCGGCGGCCACCTAGTTACATATATATATTTTTTAATAAATATTCACAATTATTGTTATATATTAGTGTTTCATACTTATGCAATCATCAGTGTAAAAAGTGATAATTACTGCTCGTCTAAAGATTCGAACCCACTCACAAAGTCAATGTTGACTTCGTAGACCAGTATATTACTTCAAGGCCATGGCAATTAACAGAAGAATTGAGGGAAATTGAGTGCATACAAACGTCAAGTCATTGGGTATACATAATAAACAGCCAGATAGTATTCTATGACCAGAAGTCGGAATATTGCATTGTGCGCTTGGGTTGACCACTTTTTCTTAATTCTTTAAAAGGGGGCTCAACTTTAATTTCTTAAAGGGGCTTGATAACTATAAATTTTTCAGTGAATATTAACAAGTATTTTCATACCTACAGGCACTAGCGTTTTATGCTTACGCAATCATTAATATTGGAATTGATAATTACTGCTGGCCAGGAGATTCAAATCCAATCACAAAGTCATGTTTGTATTCTACCTTTAGACCACTTACTCAGATTGGTGACATCGAGTGTGGACTCTTCGACAATGCCAAAGAGCCTACATTGTGTTTTGTTTCGTAAGACTTCATGAAGCTAAATATGTCAATTAGTTTGCTAGTGTTTTAAAAAGCGAAACATAAAACATCCTGTGTAACTTGCTTGCCACATATATATATATATATATATATATATATATATATATATATATATATATATATATATATATATATATATCTTTCATTCTATTACTAAGCAAACACAAGGATTGAAAGAAATTATTTTAAATATTTATTTTTACCTACAAACACTAGTGTTTCATGCTTGTGCAGTCTTCGGCGTAGGAAATAAAAATTACTGGGGGTTTATATATATATATATATATATATATATATATATATATATATATATATATATATATATATATATGTGTGTATATATATATATATATATATATTAAGAAAAAACAAGAAAATTGATATTAATTTATTTACTGCGGACTATTATTCTCGTCTTTATTAGTTGTTGTTTCACGACGTTTCGGCCAACTATTCCTCTGGCCTTCGTCAGGTGGTAACCTCGACGGATAGGAACTTCGAATCTCCTAACTGCATTCTCAGCAATCACTGCCATTCGTAGTTGTTGTCGTCTCACCACGTTTTGGCCAAGTAAGAGACGACAATAACTACGGATGGCAGTGATTGCTGAAAATGCAGTTAGAAGACTCGAAGTTCCTATCCGTCGAGGTTACCGCCTGACGAAGGCCAGAGGAATAGTTAGCCGAAACGTCATGAAACAACAACTAATAAAGATGAGAATAATAGTCCGCAATAAATAAATTGATATAAATAATACTCATCTCAATAATGAATTCCAATTAAAATAATATATAAGAAAATTGATGTTAGTTGTCAATTTTTTCTGTTTTTTTTTTTTTTTTTTCATGTGCGATTGCACGTGTTACATTCTATTGTTCTCGCCCGTCGACCAGGTGTCTTAATACAGTCTCAGGGGCTAAGGTAGAATTTCAGGCATCACTCACAGCTTTGGGTAATGTTACTAAATAGGGTTTGTTGGTAATATGATAAAATAAGTCTGTGTAGACATTTAAAATGTTTCTTATCTTAAACATTATTGCATGAGGGGTCTTTTCGAGTTAAAAGTTAATTTATTTTACTCATCTAAGCTCGAGAAAAGCACGTTTAAAATGTGTCAACATTGTAGGGGTACAGAAGGAAGTGCATGTTTCATCTCACAGTCGGGTGTCACCAATTTGTAGGGGAAAAGAAGTTTAAGTGAAATTAAACCAAAATAATAAATAAAAAAAAGGAATAAAACAAAATGACACCTTCTTCTCGTTTCAAATGAACCGCATTTATTTTAAAACAAAAATAACAAGATGAGCAAGCAAAGGTCCGATCGGTAAAAGTTCTTGAGAAATCATTATGATTAGAATATTTAAAGTAGGCGAAAAATCCTTTGAGCAATTATTAAGATTAAAAAGTCATGTTAGATGAAAGTCCTTCGTTAAATTAATAAGATTAGAAGGTGAAAGTCTTGGGTGAAAATAATGTCCTTATTTCAACGTTTATGTTTTAACTGACGAAGTTCGCGTTATTCAAAAAGTCGCATGAGGAAAGTAGTCCGTTGTTATTAATTCTTATAGAAAATGTACGGAATGGGTGCGTGTGTGCATATGTGATTTTAGGTGTACGCATGGCGTGTGTAATTATGGTTTCGACAGATTTGAAAACGACGATGAGATGAAAACGAGAGGCATGTTCTTGTGTCATGCCAGAGCGAAAAAAAGAAGAAGAAAGAAGGGAAAAATGGAAGGAAGAATGTTTGTTGCGTTTAAATACTTTTTGAACCGGCTCCAGCACAAGATTGCTGCTGCTGGTATTTGGTTTTTTGGAAAAGCGTTAAAAAGACAATCTTCTAAATTTTCTCATTGATCGCTTGTGTCACGTGGTACTGTCTTGAACTACGTCCGCCAGAAATATATCCATTTTACTTTTGTTGTTTGTGAGAAAAGCGTGTGGGCGTATTTGAAGTTATGTCGTTGCTGGAAGAACTTATTTTTGTGCAAATGCTCGGGGAAATTAAAATTAATAAACGTTCGTTTATTTGCATGCGAGCGTGTGTGTGTGTGTGTGTGTGTGTGTGTGTGTGTGTGTGTGTGTGTGTGTGTGTGTGTGTGTGTGTGTGTGTGTGTGTGAAAGAGAGAGAGAGAGAGAGAGAGAGAGAGAGAGAGTGAGTGACAGCACAACATTGGATGAGTTAATAATCAAGATGGCTGCCAACAGAGCAAGTAGCAGCCTTAACCTTGCGATCAAAAACCAAGGTCGAGTGAAACGGAACGAACCTAGACAAAACTGACAAGTCGAAAAATGACAATGAAACAACTGTTGTTAATATTTCTATGAATACAAATAATTTTAAAGGAAAATAATTTAAACAACTTTTATTTTTACTTAAGTAAAATAAATGCAGGAAAACAAACATAAAAATAATTTAGACAGCATTCATTTTAACATTTTTTTTTTAATTTAAAATTACAAATAATTTAAACAAGTTTTATTTTTAAGCTCTTTTCTTTTAATTTGAAATGAAAAATAATTTTAGCAACATTCATTTTTTGCCTCGATTCGTTTCGTTTCACTTGATCTTGCAAAGTCGAGTATGCTATTAGGTTGGTGCAAAAATAATGTCGTTTTTTGATGTTCAACTTCAAAAGATCATAACTCTTTTATTAATCGAAATAAGAACCATTAGAATCGAAACATTTTTGCCAACGAGAAACAAGTTTATTTATCCGATTAGCATAAAAATACAGAGTTCTGGAAGCGACGAAGTCATTGAAGACCGATTTGGCATCATCTCAGCTTTTGAAGCATTTTTCGCGCAGGAAGTTGTTGAGATGCTTAAAACAGTGATAATCGATGGGCGAGAGGCCCGGTGAATATGGCAGATGAGGCAGAGTCTCATAGCCCAATTCGCTCAGCTTCTGCAGGGTCAGTTGAGCAACATACGGGCGAGAATTGGTCCCTTCATATTGACCAATCTCGGGCACATACATTGGAGCTTCTGGTGCAGTTCATCAATTTGTTAGCAGTACTTTTCCCGCCCTAATTGTTTGGCTTGGATTCAAGAAGCTGTGATGATGAGGTCAGCCGTAGACCACCAAATAGTCACCATAACCTTTTTTAATGCAATTTCGGATTCGGAAAGTGTTGTGGAGCTTCTCCAGCATCCCACCACTGTCCCAAACGACGCTAGTTGTCATAGAAAAACCACTTCTCATCACTTATCGCAATCCGCTCGAGAAATGGGTCATTTTTGTTGTGCAGAAGGAGCATAGAAGACACATCAAAGCAACGATTTTTTTTATTATCGCTCAATTCACGTGACCTCCAGGCCTTGATAAGTAGTAACCCCTTTGTCCTCCTTGTGAAATTGGATAAACAGGTTCTGAGTCACCGCAGCAAGGCATGTCAGTAGTTTCACATTGTGTAGTTTCTAATCAAATCAAATTAAATGTATTGGCAAAAAAAAAAAACAAAAAACAAAAAGCAAAACAGCAAAAAGCAACAAGCTACGATTTTACAAGAGGTTATATACAGTCTGAATGTTCGTCCAATGACATTTTAAACCTGGTATGATAGGTATTGCTACTACCTCTGGTAGGCGGTTCCAACCCAAAAAAAAAAAAAACAAGTGAAGCAGGCATGGTCCCCCATGAGTGCACAGTGAACGAGGCATAAAAAAATGACTAAGTTCAGCATTCCCCCACCCCCACCAATTTAGCCCCAAAAGTCCCCCGGGCCTTAACCTATTTAAATTTGAGTTCAGCACCATGGAAAACTGCTAAATAGACTTACACAGAAAATTTTGAACAAATATGGTAAAATAGTCCTAAAAATGGAGTGTTTTTATTAGCCCTAAAAGAGCCCCTGGGCACACACAATAGTTATCGCAAAGTATAGACAAACAAAATTATATAGAAATCAGTTACAACTTTTCAGAAAGTTTTATAAAAATCGAAAGCATCAGTTTTTTTTTTTTTTAATAAGCACAAAAGTGCAATTTTAGCCATTTTAACCTGTTCTGTTACTTTTTTACTCATATCATGTTTAATGTTTGTGCAAAATTTCAAAAAATTCCAAAGCGTAGTTATTGAGAAAAATGCGGACAGACGAAGGGACGAGGGTGAATTTACAGGTCCATTCTCCTTTTGTTGGGGGGACCAATAAAGAATGCTGGTTTTCTCCTATTGGTACCAAAGTGTCAATAGTATATCTTTTGTGGATATTCACAAAGACCATGAGTTTTTTTTATATATGGAGGCCACTCAAGCATAAGAGTTAATGTGTGTATGGTAGCCACTAGTAATTGTTAGTAGCAGAAATTTGGTATACTTTGATTATTTAAGAGGACAGTTAAACAGGAATTTGTTTACGTTAGACTTGAAGATTACAATATTGTAGTCAGCTGGGAAGCAGACAAGCAGAACAGAGTTCTACAGGCGGGCAGTAATAGGAAAAAAGCTTTGATCATGACATCTACGTTAAAGTTTAGGCACCAATTTGGCATTGGGGTCTTACTACTATACTGATATGTGCTTGCGTATGGAAGGAGTATAGGACAATAGAGATAGATAAGAACTCAGATGTGGACAAAGAATATTTGAATGATGAAACTATTGAGCTTGTGAAGAAATTTTTTTACCTTGGTGACACCATTGGAGCACAAGAATAAGCGGGTGCTAGTGTGATTGCAAGACGTAGGAGTGAATGGGGTAAGTTCAAGGAACTTGTACTGCTACTAACCAGCTGAGAGTTATCACAGCCGATAAAGGAAAGAGTCTATCAGGCATGTGTGTGCAATGTGATGATGTATGAAAATGAAACTTGGCAGTGAAGTTGTAGGATATGCGTTGCATAGAGAGAAATCATATGATACTGATATGATGGATGTGCAATGTAAGTCTTAAAGACAGATTTAGATCTAATGACCTCAGAGGAAGATTAAATCCAAAGATTCGTATTATTTGGATTCTTCGGACTACTGTTCTCATCTTGAGAGTCGTTTTCACAACGTTTTGATCCATGTAACCTCCGACCTTCTTCAGGTTCATCTTGTCAAACTCAGACAGTATCGCTGTGGTTAGAGTACTTGGAAAAGATTATTTGCAAAAGTGGTATTCTCCAGAAAGTTCAAGGTTTGAATTTCAGTGTGAGTAACCGAAAAATCCAATTGCAAATTACTTAGGACCTTTATGCAGTCATGGCCGATAGCACGAGAGGATGCTACCCCCGTCATGTAAATAAAAGGGTTCCGTTTGAAATTTTGTCCAAGTTCCCGAGTTTGACAGAAACGTTCCTGAGTTCAAAAAGAAAATAGTCAGAGATTACATCGATCAAAACATTATGAAAATGGCAATCAAGATGAGAACAGTAGTCCAAAGAATCCAAATAATACAAATAACCAATCCTCATCTCAAAAATTCAAAAACATAAATCCAGAAAGTGTAGAAAAATGTGTGCAGAAGTGTAAACTATAGATTGTCTTTTTAAATAAATTAAAAATGGATGAGGATTCTTGGGTCAGAACAGTTGAAGTAACAGCTCCAGTTCACAAGGGAAGGCCAGAAAAAAATTAAAAAAACATGGAAGGAAATGATAAAAACGGACCTGCGAGAAAGAGGGATAAATACTTGGCCAGAGATAGGTTAGTTTTGAAGTCAATTTCTTGAAGCCATTCAGTACATGCCAGCATCTAAAACGGATGGTGATTTTGGTGATGATGATGATGATGATGATAATGAATAGGAGGAGGAGGAGGAAGAGGATGATGACGACGACGATGATGATGGGGAGGAGGAGGGGGATGATGAGGAATATGGTGGTTATGCTGCTGATGATGATGATGGTGATGCTGCTGCTGATGATGATAGTGGTAGTGGTGATGTTGCTGCTGCTGATGATGATGCTTATGATTACGATGATGATTCCGCCTTATTATTTCCATGAAAGATACTCGAGTGAGTTCTAATCTCTGTTCATCCATGTAAGACCTTCACAACAAGAACTCATCTTCATACCACAACGGAAAAATAATTTCCTTTCCTCCTTCATATGCCTAGCATTAGGAAGAAAAATTTATAGAAAAAGCTCCTTTGCACGGACTGCGTACCTATGGAACACATTACCACAGAACTCCTTCCCAGCTGATTACAACATGGTTGTCTTCAAATCTAATGTCAGAAAATTCTTGTCATAAACTACCCCATGAGTAATTGAATGTCGTTCATACTATTAATTAATGATGGTACTCCTATAGTGTTACTCATCTTTCTGCTTTATTAACCCTTATCCTTGAGAGGGTATTTACCTTGATAAGTGACGAGCCAATAATAAATGTTTTTTTTTTATTATTGTTCACAACATTTGGATTTTCAAAAAGCTTCAAAAAAAATAAATCAACCGTGGAATTTCCACAGGTCCTATTGATAAAAATAAATTTCAAAGTTTATGAGGACAACAGTCCAAAGAGAAACGTTTAAATTAACACTTGTTGCTTGATGGCTGCTCTGCGAAAGTAAAAATCTACTGTATTTTTATTTTTATTTTTATTTTGTTTTGTAATGTCTCCTCGATAAGTTTCCAAATTAAAATCTGTTTCTCAGTGAATCTATTTTAAGAAATGCCCTGAAATAGAAATTGCTCGTTTATTAATCTGCTTTTAAGTCGGTCGCCTTCTATAGAATTGAAAAACATACGTCTGCTCTTCAAATATTTCAACTGGAATAATTTGTTATGATACATTCCAAGAGTGCATAGTATAGTCTCTCTCTCTCTCTCTCTCTCTCTATATATATATATATATATATATATATATATATATATATATATATATATATATATATATATATATAAACAGATGATTAATAAAACATGTTAAAAGACATCTTGAAAAAGAGTTAAAAACATATTTAATTTTAAAAGGAAGCACAAGATAAGTGGATAGTCCTTAATACGTGGAGTTTCGAAGAAATACTCTCCTTCTCACCAGAGGGCAGGAATTAAAGCTTTATTTCCTTTTCGGTTTTATTGAGATTAAGTTTACCATTTTGATTACCTTGGTAAACTTATTGTAATTTATATATATATGTATATATATATATATATATATATATATATATATATATATATATCGTAAGTTTTGAAAATAGCAACTAATCTACATAGAATTTCCTTATATATATACATAGTTACAAATTCTCACGAGAATAAAATGCAGAAAATTCTGTGTAGCTTAATTGCTTTATATATATATATATATATATATATATATATATATATATATATATATATTCGTATTCCTGCCTGTTTGTTTGTTTGTTCACAATTTGATTAATATATACAAAACGTTTAGTTTAATCTTTCAGTTATTTCTATATATAGTATGATTTTTGCAAAATATACAACTAAGGGATCACCTCATTTGCATATTACATTAAGAAACATCGATTTTATTAAATAGCGGTATCTTAGTTAATGTTTTTAGCAAGAGAATTATTTTAAGTGTTCTATTTAAAATTGTTATTTAATAAACTTTAAAAAACAATTATATTGATAATATATTTAATTTAATTTATTTGGAAGTATTATTTCCCACATCGACTTTAAAAAAAAAAACTTTTTTAAAGTTATTTGCCCCTAGAAACTTCTAAACATAAAAAAAACTCTCTCCAAATAAAATAATTTGATAATCTCAATAAGTTTCTAGCTGGAAAAATAATTCCGTGTAGATAGAAAAATGTTTGGCTTTTATTGTTTTTTTTTTTTTAATATTCAAACAAAAAAGCTGAAAATATTTACTTTTTTTTGTTATTATTCTTTAAACGGCTATACAGAAATCGGTAAATTTTTATGATGTGACCCAACGTCGTTTAACACCTAAAAAAAATGATCTCCTGTCCCCCCCCCTTCTCAATTTCACAATTTACACTTTTTTTTAACGTTAATCTCATCGATTACAAACTTAACTTTCTAATAAAAAAGGTAATTTTTTACGATGTGACCCAGCGTCGTTTAACCACTAAAGAAAAAAATGAAGATCTACTTTTTGTTTGGCCTAATATGTTTAAACAGCCTTTATCAGTAATATGAAAGAAGAAATTCTGAAAAAAAAAGAAAATAAACATTTTAGAGTGGGAGATGACTTTTCAATATAAATTTAACGTGAAATGAGCACCCACTTTTTGGCCACCAAGCGTTCAACGAGACATTTTTCCCAGTTTGGCGATTGAAGGAGGGGGGGGGGCAAAACGTGATAAATAAATTTGTTTTTTGGAGTGCGGGAATTACATTTGAAACATAAAGTAATGATAAATTTAAGTAATTTTTATGAGACCATTCTGTACTTTCACCTAACAGTTTTATAAACAAAACGAACCCTAAAATTTGGCAAATACAATTTTTGGGGGTGTGGGGAGGATTAGATTAGAAACATAAAATGACGAAAAATTTCATTTAATTGTTTTTGGAATACGTTTTTCTTAGAAGTTAAAAAATGATGGGTCACTTCGTAAAAAATTACTCCAAAATCTTTGACTGCTTCGAATTCAAACTTAAGTTTGAATTTCAAGCACACATTTTTAAAAACAAAAAGGCCCCCCCTCATAAAAAAGAAAAAGAAAATCGAAAATGCCCCCCACTAAATAGAGCAAATCGATAATTTCCTTTATATATGAAAAAAAAAAGCCAGTGAAAAAAGTGGCCTTACAAAAAATAAAAAACTAACGCACGCGGTGATGTTTATAAACGTTATATTTTTAGATTCACAAAATCGTGAGTTTTCTTAGGACACTGACCAAAACAGTTCCCAAGTTACCTTTTTTTTTCATTCATTCGCGTTCCAGGCTCAAGGCTGCCTATTTGACTAATTTTTTTTTTTTTTTTTTTTTTTGCAATCGCACGGCCATTCGCTGCTATTTTTTTTAAACTCAAGTTGTAATGATTTATTTTTGATTATTTATTTTTTAGGGGGGGGGGTCTTTGCAGTGCTCAATATCCGAGGAACAGTTTCTTCTCTTTGTATCCCTTCTGCCGAAATATCTGTTAGAGAGTGTATCAGGTACTTTATTGTGGGGGGGGGGATTACATTTACATGTTTTTATCCGTTCTTTTATTTTTGAAATTGTTGTGGGGGTATCCACGTTGCCCATGATGAAAATGATTAGTATAGTAGGTGTGTTCCAAACGGAACTTCATGTCAATCCAAGCAACGCCGGGTACCCATGCTAATATATATATATATATATATATATATATATATATATATCATTAAATAAAATAGACATTTTTTGTCTATTAATTCTATTTTGGATGCTTTCCAACTTCCGAATAATAGTCTTCATTCCTGGCGGGAACTGGCTGATGTAATCTATATTACCATATTTATCATAAGTCCGAGTAATTTCCAATCCTTCAGGATTCAGCATCAGGGATAAATTAATCTAACTGGTTTTGAACAATTTATAACGTTGTTTTTTCTTGTTTGTTTGTCCCCCACCCCCGTCAGTTCTCGCCAGAAGTGAAGACTGTTAATCAGAAGTTGAAAAGGATCGAAAATAGCATTAATAAAAAAAAAAAACATCTATTTTATTTGATGAAATATGCCATAGAGAAAAAGTGCTGCCTATATATATATATATATATATATATATATATATATATATATATATATATATATATATATATATATATATATATATATATGAAAGGAACTTTGTCTGTGTGTGTCTGTGTGTGAAAGAGAGAGAGAGAGAATTCCCCATGGACTCGAAAACGGTTGGGTCGATATTTATGAAATTTCACACAGAAGTACTTTATATGCCTGGCAGTGTTCATATATAGGTTTTGTATCGGAATGTCTTCGATAAGTATCGATAATCGAAATAATCCGATGAAAAAAGGAACAGACGATTTTGACTAAAGTTAATACCTTACACAAATGATTTGCGCTTTTATTGCCACACAAACCGAAATACCCGACACATAAATCAACAGTAGGTCCTTTGATATGACAGGGACGCGTTCGAAATGAATGTTTCTATTTAAAACATGATTAAACCATGATACTTGACTTTTGCATTTCAAACTTTGATGCAAGCTATTACATATGAAAAATAATTTTATAAAATCAACAATAGCTTCTCTACAGTGTAATGTAGGCTACAATATATTGTGAACTAAGTGACTGTGGAGAGGCGTAGAAAGTTTCCACCCGGTAAACCGCGATGGATCCTCACCTAGAGCAGGCAATCAATCGATTTGATTGAAAAATGGACGATTTCAACAATTTCGATGGCAAAAAATACGGAAGTGTGAAACATTCGTTTATCATCATTCAATCCCGGGCAATTTCGGATCTCCCCGCTAGTATATATATATATATATATATATATATATATATATATATATATATATATATATATATATATATATATATAACGTAAAAATTACGGACAGATGAAATAAATTTAAATCTATGATCATGATTGAATAAACGGAAATAAATGTTAAGCAAACTCAAAATGCTCACCCACGCATTCGAGTTTTCACACCCCCAGGAAGATACACACCTAGATATAAGTAGATATTTATTTTTAATCCTTTTCAACATGAAAGTGCTTCATTGCGTATTAGCTTCGAAGTTGGCAGACATTTTATTCCTAATATTTTAGACTATTCTTGAGTGTTATTTTCACAACGTTTTGGTCGATATAACCTTTAACCATATTCAAGTGAATCTTGTCGAACTCGGAAATGTTTCTGTCAAATTTATGACGTATACCTATTCTTGTTTTTAGATATACATCCATATTACTTATTACAAAAGATCACTATTTATTACTATATCTATCTATCTATCTATCTATATATATATATATATATATATATATATATGTATATATATATATATATATAAGGTTAAAGGTATTCGCAAATGATCACTAATGAATTTAACGAGGTAATTAAGAATGCTCAATGAAAGAACAGCAAGATATATTTTTATTAATATAAACAAATTTCCCCAGAAGAAACCAGTCCTCAATATATATATATATATATATATATATATATATATATTATATGAGAGATAGAGAGGGGGGAGGAATATAAGAAGGCTATAACTGTTGTATTGTTGTGACATATATACAAAAATGGACAAACGGTCTTATTTGCTTTTGTAATTTTTATCTTCCCATATTCATTTATTTTTCTAGATAATCACAATACAAATCAGTAAACATGAAACAATGCTTCAAGCAAACTATCTTTCTTTTTAATATATATATATATATATTATAATTTTCTTTATGTATACAGACATTACTGGCTACATATGTGCATGCATGTTTCAGCTTCCTTTGTGATTTCTTTGTGATTTCTTTCTAAATCCAGCATCATAAAGTCACTAGTCCCAACTGGTTTCAAATGCGAATGTCCTTTTTTATGAAGGAGAGTAGGGGAGAAAGGATGAAGACTTTCTAGGATATAAGGAGCTCAACATATGAGGATGGAGCATAACATAAAATTATATTTACGACAACGTAAGTATGGGGGGGGGATATGAATGTATTTGTCAGTTCAATAAGGAAAGACATCATAGAGGAAAAAGGTGTTACACATATTTCTACGTGACACCCTCCTCCCTGCTTTGTACTCATTTCCTCTACCTACCCCATGCACTCCTCTATTAGATATCACCCCGTTTTAGTCACTATAATCGCACCCCTTGCTGTTAGCCTCAAAATAACCCTTTACATATATAACAGCCACTCCATCTCCCTAAGTTTTGTTTTGTTTATTCCTTCATCTTTATGTTCAATACTTCATTAATTTTCCTTCTATGTCTTATTGTTAGTTTTATTTTACATTTCCTAGCTAATGCATCCTAAGCTAGATGTCGCATTTCCCTATATCTGTAACTTAGCTCCCTTCTCTTCTTCTGATGAGAAGCATTAGGATTTGCTATGCCTAGGTATGAAGAACATTTAGAATCCCTTTTCTATATAATTTTTTTTTTTACTATTGAACTGACAAATAAATTCATATATACCGATATACTTTATCTTGTGTGAAATTCCACTTTAATCCACTTCTTTTGTGTTTCCTTTTGGGAAATTAAAAATGTTCTTACGTCTTGTTAAAGTGTTTTTAACATGTTTTATTAACTTTTTGCTTATATATATATATATATATATATATATATATATATATATATATATATATATATATATATATATATACTAGCAATGGGTGCCCGGCGTTGCCCGGGTGTTTGGAGGTGTATGCTGAGCAAAATAAAAAAAAAAGGTAAATTTTTTTTTATTTTGACCCCTATTATGACTCCTTAAAATTTATTGTTTTGGGCTCAACTTAAGTTATTAAGTTAGATCCATGTTCAAGGAACCTATATCTAAAATTTCAAGTGTGTAGACCAAAATTGTCGGAGGAGTTTGGTAGAGTTCTCAAAGGTCAAATTGTTGAACTTTGACCCCTTAATCGCCAAATTTCTGGCCGAAAAACGATTACTTCGATTTTCCCAAATCTCAGTACCCTGTATATCAAATTTCGAGTCTTTAGACTTAAAATTGATAGAGTTATTGCGTATGGAAATGTACACAAACACACACACACACACACGTTCACTTTTATATATATATATATCACTCTACAACACTACAACAGTGTTTGTTTTTTTTTACTTTTTGAAGGTTGTCTAGATTTCTACAATCGATTTAGGGTGTTTTTTCACTGCTGAATCAGGAAATGCCATTCGTTTATCTGTATCTGGTAAAGTTTTTGTGATAAGTTTATTTGGAAAAAAATCAGATCTTGATACAAAATCGATTACATTTTTGTGGCATTATCAAATGCTTTGCCAAAATATATATATATATCAATGTCAACATTCAGTTTACAGTAGTCGAGATTTCTATAGAAACATCGATTACTGTAAACTGAATGTTGGACATGTGTAAAGGTAAATACACCTCAGTTACATGTTGCCTCACCATTGTTCAAACTGCAGGGCTTGAACTTGTATTTCTTTGAAAATAAAGCTTCAGTGAGTTTCATTTCAGATTTCAACAGTAGTCTGCTACCATGACTGCATCTCAGCAATCCTGATACCTGGTCTCCATCTCTTTCAGATCCTGGTGGAATCTTTTCCCTTGCTCATCCCTCATTAAACCAAGGTTCTCAGTAAACCGGTCCATATGTGAAAATAGGTAGTGCATCTTTGACGGTTAGATTGCAGCCCAGATCTATGAAAACAGCCAGCATGTTGTTGAGAAGTTCTTCTATAGTTTCTGGCCTTATTGCTGCCAAGTAAGTTCTTCACTGCCAGAACAAATGCCTTCCACGCTTCCAATTCAACTTTGCTCGCTGAGTTTTCAAATTCTGGATCGCATGTTGTCTGTGGTCAATCCTGGAAAAGCCTGGCACAATTAAATGAAGCAGTCACCATCCTTGTCCAGAGCCTTTGTGAGCTGCATGATTAAGCCAAGCTTGACGTGCAGCGATTGGAAGAATATTCTGTCCCTGTCCACCAGAGTGTTGTCGATGACGTTCCTTTCTTTGCAAGGCACCAATTCCTCCTGTGCAGGCCAGTCCTTTTTTACATATACTGAGAATCAGTTTTTGGAAGATTTCGAGTTATGACTTCAAACTGATCCCTTTTCGACATAATCACCCAAAACTATCGACCGGAATACTTACTTATCATCAAAATAATCGTTTCCAATCAAAACATTTTGCCTTCATCAACTTTTAAAATACTCTACACATGCAGGCGTTAAAATAAAAACGTATAAAACGACATGTAACCATAGCTCAAAAGCTTGACCTGATTGAGTAAAATCAATGTGATTTTTGGGTTCTGCACATCAGATTCGCCCAAAATCATCTGAAAAAATATAAGCAACAAACCAGCGTAATAATAATTATTTTCACACCTAGACACACTAGTGTTTCATAGTTTTGCAATCATCAGTGCACGAAGTGATAATTCCTACTAATCAGGAAATTCGAACCCACCTACAAAGTCACATTTGACTCCATTTGCTATGTTATTTCCAGGCCACTAACAATTGCCACGAAAATTAAGGGAAATTTAACGCCTATAAATACCAAATGTGGGCACAACAGTAATCAGTCGAGAGGGCTCAAACGATTGAAAATCACGAACGTTGATTAATGCTAGGTAACTGCTTTTTGTTTTTAATTTCAGAACAGTGCTTAACTTTAATACTCTTAAAGGTACTAATAATTACAATAATAATTATTTTTATATCTATATTATATATCTACAGACACTAGTGTTTCATGCTATATTCGCATTGTCAAAATAACACTGAAGATAAGAACAGTAGTACGAATAATCCAAATAACATAAACTATCAATCCTCATCTCAAAAATTCAGAAATAAGACATTTAATTTATTCTGTAATGTGGTAACTTTTCTCAAAGGTAAAAAATATGAGGACATATATGCATTCTATGCATTAAAAACCAGATTCATATTTTTTTTACTTAACTCCCAGGCAACGCCGACAAATATAACTAGTAATATACAAAGAAAATAGAAAACGTTATGTTTAATTGACCATGGATCTTTCACATGTTTTTTTTTTATAATTATAGACTTATAACAGATTACTTGTTGTCATAGTAACAACTAGGGTTATGACACAGGAATATTCTTTTCATTATTTTTGACTCTCGAGTATATATCAGTTAATATCTTATATGATTTTATATCGAGTGATGATGTTCTCGGTTGATTAACTGTGTCTTATATATATACTAGCAAAAGTACCCGTCGTTGACTGGATTCAAAAACAGCCTACAGAAAATAGACTCTGATTTATGAAAGTATGATAGGTTATGAAAAGGAAGGGTTGTAAAGAGATAGCTTCGAATTTCGGGGTATCAAAACCAAAGCAAAATATGATGAAAGTAAAAATAAAATAGATAAACCCCATAATTTATTATACCATACCTGTTCACACTGAAACACTTATCACAATATTCTGTGGATCTATATTAAAAAAACCTTGTTAAACTTTGTGACATATTTCCATTCTAGGTGCGAACGAACACCCCATAACTTTATTATACCATATTTCTTAAAACTGAAACATAATTATCAAAGTATACTTACGCAGATAGATTTGTAAAGTCTTTATAAAAGTTTGTGTCTATTTCCATTCTATGGAGGCCAGGCGCGAACGCAGACACTACAATTTTATTACACCATCCCTATTTAAGTTCAAACATAATTATCAAAGTATTATTATGTACAGCTATATCAAAAACACTTGTAAACGTTTTTTTTTTTTTAATTTTTAAATTTTTTATTTCCATACTTTGTGAACCAGACACGTATGCAGACCCCCACAATTTTAATGAATCATCATTATGCCAGATCAAACATACCCATTCCTGTGTCTCGATACATCTTCTATCATTATTTGTGATCAGTTTTCTATAATAGTCATCCATATAGGAGCCTATTTGTGACCAGACACACACACAGACGTTCAGCTTTATATTATAGATATATATCTATCTATATATATATCAGCTTTATATTATATATATATATATATATATATATAAACTTTATATATATATATATATATATATATATATATATAAGCTTTATATTATAAATCTATATCTATATATATATATATTAGCTTTATATATATATATATATCTATCTATATATATATATATATCAGCTTTATATTACAGATATATATATATATATATATATATATCTGTGTCAGATATATACTCGAGAGTTAAACAATAATAAAAATATTCTATTCTCATAGCCCTAGTTATAATTTATAGAGAACCAGATGTTCATCCTTTGACGTCTGAATAAAAACCATTAAAAATGGTCCGTATTAGTGTTGGGACGATTAATTGGAATCGGAAATTGGGAGCATTGGAATCAGCATTGGAATCAGGATTGGAATGAGAAAAATTTGAGCTTATTTTTCGATCCCAAAACAATACTTTTAATTGTCTTTTTTATTTGATTTTATGTAAAGCAAAATCTTCCATTACTATTGGTAGTAATGATAAAAAAATAAATATTTACTGATTTTAAACAAATAGTAAAACTAAAATCTATAGATCATCCGCCACAAGTGTATTTTTATGTTTAGGAATATATCTGCACATTTAGCGTGTGTTTTTATGGTAATCGTAGAAAAAATAACAACTCTATAGTAAAATATTTAGAGATTTATAAAGAATCGGAATTGCTAATTGTATCGGAATCAAGAATTTATTTTAAATCAGTAATTGTATCAGAATTGAAAAAATATTGGAATCGTCCCATCACTGGTCCGTATGCATGTGGCTTTCTACTCCAGAATTTGCTATCTGTGGAACACATTACCACGGAACTACCTCTTGCAGTCTACAACATGGTCGTCTTCAAGTCCAATATCAACAAATACTTGTCATAAACCGTCCCCAGAAGTAATCATTGTTCATTCCATCCATCATTTTCAATCCTCTCATAACATTCTTCATCATTCAACTGACAATCCACCATCTCACTGGCGTAATCTTCGAGGTGCTTTTGGTCATGATAAGTTGTGACAAAAGTTGTTAACAAAAAAAAATAATAGGATTCTAAAAATAAAATATTTTTCCGAAAATGATTCACCTAAGAAGGGGGTTTAATCGCGGCCTTCGTTATAAAGATGGCCGGCCAGCTGAAAAAATGACGTCATCGCCGAGGTCCCAACAAGCAAGATATGTGGAACTCTTAGACTGTCAATAATGAACAGTAATTTTTACAGACAGCATTACAAAACTTGAAAATTGGATTAAAATAAAGAAATAAAGAAAGAACACGATGATTTATACTGAAACTCATCTAATATTAATAATAAAAAATAATAAAAAAAACACAAGTTTTTTGTTTAAGTATATTATAAGGAATTGAATATTTCGTTGTATTATAGATTTTAAAGATTAGAATGCGTTCTTTAATTACTTATAAATTACATTTTAAAAAAGTGAAGGAACACGATTTGATTTGAAATAAACTTGAAGTTTATTTAATATAATTAAATGAAAATTATGCATGTAAGATTATGAATATTTGAAGCAGAACACAAGCAAAACATTTGATATGAATTAAGACAATAAACAAATATTAAAATTAAACTATTTTTTTAATCAAAATGAACAATATTTTTAAAATCAAAATGAATATTTTTTTTAATCAAAATGAATTTTTTTTTAATCAAAATGAATTTTTTTTAAATCAAAATGAACAATATTTTTTTAAAATCAAAATGAATATTTTTTAATCAAAATGAACAATATTTTTTTAAATCAAAATGAATATTTTTTAATCAAAATGAACAATATTTTTTTTAAATCAAAATGAATATTTTTTAATCAAAATGAACAATATTTTTTTTAAATCAAAATGAATATTTTTTAATCAAAATGAACAATATTTTTTTAAATCAAAATGAATTTTTTTTTAATCAAAATGAATTTTTTTTTAATCAAAATGAATTTTTTTTAATCAAAATGAATTTTTTTAAAATCAAAATGAACAATATTTTTTAATCAAAATGAACAATATTTTTTTTAAATCAAAATGAATATTTTTTAATCAAAATGAACAATATTTTTTAAATCAAAATGAATATTTTTTAATCAAAATGAACAATATTTTTTTAAATCAAAATGAATATTTTTTTAATCAAAATGAACAATATTTTTTTAAAATCAAAATGAATATTTTTTAATCAAAATGAATATTTTTTAATCAAAATGAACCACAATATTTTTTCAATATCAAAAACAATATTTTTAATAAATTCATGAAATATTGCACAGTAAAAAAATAATTAACCTAAAGAAAAAATCATGTCTCTTATTTAAGATTATTTTACCACATAACAAAAATAACATGCAAAATCATTTTTTTATATCCATATTTTCAGTTTGTTAAAATACGTGGGTTTGTATTACTGTACACATAGATTCGAAAAAGTTGTCAAAAAACAAATATATAACAAATAAATGTTATCAAAGGCAAGATAAGTTACTTTTCTACCAAACTGGATAAAATACTGTTAAAAACTCGCTCAATATATGCTACCGTGACATAGGTTGACATATATTCGGCGCGTTTTTAATAGTTTTTGTATAGTTTTTTATTTATAACACCTTATCCCAAACTTACCTTGTTAAAGAGAGAATCAGACGCCATCTTGAATTTTCCAATACATCGGTAAACACTGTATGGTTTTCGAGCTGAATAAACATGTTACATTGAATAAAAACACGAAAAATATTTGGTAGAAAAGTAACTTATCTTGCCTTTGATAACATTTATTTGTTATATATTTGTTTTTTGACAACTTTTTCGAATCTATGTGTACAGTAATACAAACCCAATTACGTTAATGAAATGAACTATAAGACCACGAGTGAACGTGCGTTTTTTTTAGTTTAGTTTCATATATATATATATATATATATATATATATATATATATATATATATATAAAAATAAGCATTTTTAAATTTTATCTTTCTAGCTTTAAAAAATAGTTTTAAAATTTTATCAGCCGGCATAATTTATTTTTAAATATTGAAAAATTTCAGGAAAATTAATTTTTGCTAGATTTTTAAAACATGTGTGTCAACAGCTTAAAAAAATCGTCTCTTCAAAAGAACGTGTTTTAAAGAGTCGATTTGTCTCGCATTTTCATTAGTTTTGTATGCTGTAAAAAATTTTTTTTTAATATTAGCAATTTATTTGAAGCTTCTTCTTTTGAATGGTAAAAAATTTAGGATGATAATCTTGAATTAAATTATAGTTACATCGTGTTAAATACAGGGGCGGGGAGCACGTTAAAACTTACTTTGCTGAATGGAGATGGTGTAAAATCTTTTTTTTTACTGCATTATAATTCTTTATCTTTCGGAAATGAAAATACTGTCACTTTTTGGTCCTTTACGATAATTTCCTCGGCAATTTGGAACGATGCACTGTGAAGGCATTTTAATAAAAAAAGAAATATTACACTGACTTCAAGACGTTACGAGTGACTACCGGTGACTACCGGTGTCAAGCAACTAAGGACTATCCGTGATGACGTCAGCAGATTAAATTATTTTTGCCCACCGACCATCTTGTCTTTTAAGACGGTCTTGGTTTAATTCCCGTTGACAAATTACAGAAATGTAACATAGCTTGGACACGTATATGCAAATGCATGCAAAATGCCATCACAGGTAAAGAAAAAAATGATTGTTAAAAGGAGAAAGCGGACGTTCACCAGAGAGACGTGAATAAGGTTTGAGATCACATTAGAGGCGTGGAGAACGTTCGAGATCACGTGAGAGGCATGAATGACGCTCGAGAAGACGATCACATGGGTGACGTCACGGCCATAAAAATGAGGAAATATATGCCATTGTTACAAAGAAAAAGCGAGTTGAAGTTTTTTTCTATTCTTTGTTTACTTTGCTGTTGAGGCATATAATGTGTGATGTGTTGGTTGTTGTGTAAAAGTGTACAAAGTTACAGAAAGACATGGATTAAATAAACGGTCCAATTCAAAATTCCGAGAAGAGTGCACATGTGACGCCATCAGCCGGTCACTGGTGTGTGTTAACACAAATTATCTTAGAAACGGTCCCATGATGATGTGACGATGGGCCAGTCATTAGGGTCTGAGTATCAATAGGAAAATCATACCTGAGATGTTGGATGTGGCTGCGTGGCTCCTTCGTTCTCTCTAGATGTCTTCTGGTGGCATTCTAGTTGGAACAGTCTTCATCTTCAGGCCGCTTCGTTCTTTAATGTAGACATTTAAGTCAGACACAAAAAACGACGCGTGACACAATAGTAATATATGCGAAATATAATTAACTATTTATTTCATAAAATGTATACAATATATATATATATTACAATATTAATATACAATTTACAGATCATACAATTGATTTTTACCATTACTTCATTAAAAATAACTAACCTAAACTAGTGTTAAGGGAGAGGGATGTCCCTCCTCTCGTTTACAGAAAGGGAAAATAACACGTGCTTACCTCATGCTGTCCGGACGAAAAAGAGGTCGATAAAAGAAAGGGAATTATGGGATTGCATTTTTTCTGTGTATCCCTCTGCTTACGGCCAAATTACCACCTGGGCATGCTGAATGGTGTGTTAACAACTGTGTGTTCGTCAATCGGAGTCGATTATGACCATAGACAACTAGTTGTGTGTCCGCAGGTGGCTGATCAGTCCAATCCGGGCGCGGAAGCCCCTGCCACATGTTGGACACCAGTGGCTGAAGACGGCCACTTCAGCATCTCGGGCTTTTCATGCAGCGTGCTTCTCTTTTGCAGATTCAGTTTGTCTTGCCTCCACGAGCAGAGAGCCCTTGTGTACCAAGCGGCGCCAGGTTGGCCTGTCGGAAGCACTGCTTTCCCATGAGTTCACGTCAACAACCACCACAACCGGGGCCTAACATATAATGGCATACAGAGGAAAAGAGACACCAGTGGAAGACTGGAAGAAACATTGTTCGAAACTTTGTATCGATATTTATTAAGATGGGTAAAACCTGTAAACAATGCCATTTTTCTTCTTTTTCAGGCATGTTCATCCCAAACAAGGCATATCGCCACTTGGACGTAAGGGGCTACTATTTAGAACCATGTTTAGAGGAGATGAGTGAGATGTCGGTTTACATTACATTTAAATTTCTGCATGTGAGTACAGTCAGAAAAGCAGGAAGCAGGGATGGAATTCCAAGGTCTAGAAATTCGAGGAAAGAAAGCTATAACAGTAAAAGGCTTTCCAGCATCTACAGATCTCTAAAGTGAAAAATGGGATTTTGCTGCTAAACGGGTTTGTCAGGGGTATGTATATCAAAAGGGGGAATAAGTGCAATGAGTTCATCAGAGCACATTCCATTAAAATACCCGTAAAACAGGCACAGGAATGCAACATTGCAGTGATGGGACAGGGGTTGGAGCTTACTTGATAGTGCGGGATCTATAAGATTGGCGATTCTCTTTTAGACCCTGTCCAAGATGGAGAGTCTAGTGGTAGATGTGCTAGTTCAGATGCTCTGTTTTCAAATTTGGTAATTTGGATGATTCAAATTACTGTTCTGCATGTGGATATTATTCTCACAACGTTTCAGCCGATATAATCTCCAGCCTTCTTCAGATATGTCTTGCGAAAACTGATAATCTTTATGTTAAACCTGAGAATCTGTACGGAATTTCAAACTGAATCCATGGGGGTAGATTGTTCTTGTTTCATCAGCCATAACCGGATAAAAGTCTTAAGTAATTCTTAATTGTATTCTTAGTATCGTCTGCATTGAATATTGAACCTTCAACCTCCGGAAAACTGTCATTTATTAGAACAGATTATTACTTAGCACTGCATCCCTTGCGCCAGAAATAGAAATGCCGTACAGATGCCTGAGTCTAACGATTTTCAAGTTCAAGAAGGCGTACATGTTTGGAGGTTACATCAGCTGAAACGTTGTGAAAATAATATAAAATGAAAGAACAGTATTATATATTACTAGACAGCCCGTGACCCGTTGAGTCAGTATATCATATTAGCTATGGAATTCATGTATGAGCGTGACACTTGTAACGTAAAGAAAATAGGTTTTTTTTTGACATAACAGAAACATTCCTATGAAAGTATATTAAAATGAAAAAAAGAATATAGATAGATTTCTATGAGTCATTCTGTTTATTATAATTGATTATTTTTGAAAATAAAATTTACAGTTACTGAATTATAAGTGGTTGGCCATACTTATAGGTAAATGTGCACTGAACAGATACCATAATACTTATTATAGTTAAATACAAATTTTGATATATCTGCTTCGTTTTTTTTTTTTTTACATCGTTCATTTCTGTATTACGTTTAACTTATTTTAATCCCCACTCTTCCCATGTTAAATAATAATTTCGAAATAATAACGTTAATATTTCAGCGTCCCAATTGTTCTTTTGTTTTTTGTTTATTTTAAACCCCACTCTTCCCATGTTAAATAATAATTTCGAAATAATAACGTTACTATTTCAGTGCGCAGGTCATGCGCACATGCGCAAACGGATGTCGTAAATCAGAAAGTGGGTTACATACATCGTTACAAGGTCATTTGAGTTTTAGGATTATATAGATTTTCTTTATTTTATTTTTATTTGAATCCTATTTGTGTATTTACTTAGGTAGTTATTCATTTGATTATTTATTTATTTCCGGACTGTTATCTTAATTTTCATAGTTGTTATTGTTTTCACCACGTTTCGGCCAGCACATCCTCTGGCCTTCTTCAGGTGATAACCATGAAGGGATAGGTGAGCATTGTTTGAAGATAGCTGTTAAAATCCTACCCAAAGCAGGCCAAAGGATTAGTTGGCTAAAACGTGGTGAGACAACAACTATGGAAGGCAGTAAGAGATTCAGCATTCCTGTCACGGTTAATCACCTGAAAAAGGCCGCAGGATGAGTTGGCCAAAACGTGATGAAAATAACAACTATGAAGATGAGGGTAACAGTCTGCAAATAAATAGACCACTGGAAAAATGGCCGGATCCTTCTATTGATCCAGTAGATATCTCACTGCTGATGCAATTCTCTATCTATATAAGAGCCAGTATGTCCAAGGATGGAATACTGTTGCCACATCTGGGCAGGAGCTGCTAGAAAGGACTTATCCTGCCTTGACAGAGTTCAAAATAGACTTTGTAGCCTCGTAGGAGATGCCCTTTTCTCTTTCCTGCAACTTCTTTCTCACAGAAGAGATGTTGCGAGTTTGTCTCTGCTTTACTGTTATTTTCATGGCTCGACTGAGCTTCAATCTATGGTCCCCCCTCGCCAAACTTTCACAAGAAACACTCGGCTAGCTGAAGACACTATCAATAATCCCCCCCACACTCTTTATCTGTGCCTAAACCTAAACATAGATTCCATGAACAAAACATTTTTCTTAGAACTGCACGCCTGTGGAACTGTCTTTCGTTTTCCTGCTTTCCAGCTGACTACAATATGGTTGTCTCAAGTCCAATGTAAACAAGTTCTTGATGAGCCGTTCCACTTAAGTTAACAAATTTACCGAATTTCCATTACTAATGATTATTATCGAATTGACTCCTGTACACTCTTTAACCCTTATCCTCGAGTGGCCTCTGGTGACGCCTATGTAAAAAAAAAAAAATGAGAAGAGAACAGTATCCCAAATGATTCAAATAATATAGTCAAAGAGCTACTGTACTTAAAGAATGTAGGCTCAAAGTGTTGTATTGAAAAAAATCAATAGGAAGACACCTATGTGTAATGTCAACTAAGTGATGCTCTACCTGAAGAATGTAGATTTACCTGTTCACGTTGTTTATACGTTTTTTACCTGGCCTCACCTACATTTTACGTCTGTAAACAAAGATAAAAGTAAATTGTTTAACGCAGAGTGTTTTTATCTGTTACTGACGGATGTCTCGAAGTGTCAGTCTTGAAGAAAATGTCTGCCTTCAGGAATCATATGAAGTGAAAAGGGGAAAAATCTTTGGAAAAATTCTTAGACACATTGGAAGCATATTGATTTTTTTTTTTTTTTTTTTTTTTGTAAACTCTGAGTGCACATTTCTAAACATACAAATCATCTTTTGGTTTGTTATTTGTTTTATGTAGTGTATCTTATGGAGTTGGAGGAGAATGTAGATAACGAGATGCATGTTGCATATTGGTATCCCGGTTACCAAACTGTAGCGAAAGTGGGCGATTTTCAGTGTTATGAAATACGAATATTCAATGAGAATGTTTCAATAACAAGAAAAAAAATGAATGTTATAGAAACGGATTAGGTATTTTAAAACAATACAATATTATGTCAAATAGTTATATAATAACCTTGGAATTTTAAAAACATAAACAAATAGAATTTAGTTATCAAAACAATCACCGGGAATACAGTCTGACCTCGTTATGTGGCGCCAGAAAGTCAACTAAAAAAGGGTTTTCATATATTTGACAGAACAAAACAGTTAGAGTTGAGTTTTAGTCTGAGAGTTGCAGTTGTTAGTCATGGCGCATTTGGCTGGGAAGTTAGAGAAATATTACCACAATGTGTAAAATATAATGTGGTTTTCATGAGTTTTCGGGGGAGAAATGGTTTGCATTTTCAGGAACACGTCAAAGAACGATATCTCACAGAGTTGTAACTCAAAAAAAGGTATATGTCTCTTTGTCCGATGTGTTGCGACTATGAAAAAGGTAGTGTCTCCTTTGTCTGGTGCCGAGCAGAAAAAGATGTTTTTCATCCATGTCTCTCCAGATTTAATCTTCTTCTGAAATCATTGCAACTAAACTTCCTTTAAAACTCATTGTTATTATATAATTTCCCTCTATGCAACGTATGTCTTCAATCCGCACTGACGAGGTTTCATTTTTATACCTAATCACACTGCATATGCATGCATGATAGACTCTTTCCTTTATCGATAAGAGTAACGCTCTGCTGATTAGTAATGACAAAACAAAACAAATAATACTCGGAAGAACATTAAGCAAGATCTAACTTGCTCGCCTAAAAAGGGTTGATATGCCGTAAAGCAGACACAGCAAAAGAATATGAATTTTCTTTTTTATTGAGTGTATTAAGCTTATACCAGGCTCCTATACATATTTTTAACAAACAAACAAAAAAATAATGCTTGGAAGAACCTCGAGCAGAAATAAGATCTAACTCAATCTAAAAAAAAAAAAAAGTTGCATTTCCTTTTAATAGTGAAATTTTTCAAATAGTTATAATATTTCTCATATCATATTTATTCCGGTCGGATTATATTCTCTCATCGGAGATAGTGTATCGTAAAAAAAGAACAAAAATAAAACGGATTCTGCTTAAAGAAAGATCTATAATTGTTAACACATTTATTACCAATATTGTTTGCTTCCACTGTAATGTTCGAGTTATCTTCCTTGATGATTATTTTTGTTTATAAAAATCATCGCTGTAAGTACAAAACTGTTTAAAACAAAGTCAGGTGGACAAATTCACACATAATTTTCCAAGTAACTCAACGTACGAATCGACGAAAAACAACAGTCCAATTGATATGAAATTACAGACGCTTGGATTTTTTTTTTTTAAATAAAAAGTTTGTTTTAGACTCACACATATGCAGTACATGATGATAATGATGATGATGACGACGACGACGACGACGACCGCGACGACAAATTCCCACATAATTTTCCAAATAACTCAACGTACGAATCGACGGAAAACAATAGTTCAATTGATATGAAATTACACACGCTTAGATTTTTTTTTTTAGATAAAAAGTTTGTTTAAGACTCACACATATATAGTACATGATGATGATGATGATGGTGGTGGTGGTGGTGGTGGTGGTGGTGATGATGATGATGATGATGATGATGGTGGTGGTGGTGGTGGTGGTGGTGGTGGTGATGATGGTGATGATGATGGTGGTGATGATGATGGTGGTGGTGGTGGTGGTGGTGGTGGTGGTGGTGGTGGTGGTGGTGGTGATGATGATGATGATGATGATGATGATGATGATGATGATGATGATGATGATGATGACGATGACAATTTCACACATAATTTTCCAAGTTACTCAACGTACGAATCGACGAAAAACAACAGTCCAATTGATATGAAATTACAGACGTTTGGATTTTTTTTATACACACATATATATATATACACACACATGCATATATATATATATATATATATATATATATATATATTTATTTATATACATATATATGCATATATATAGGCATGCATATATACATACATACATACATATACATACATATATACATATACATACATATATACATATACATACATATATACATATACATACATATATATATATATATATATATATATATATATATATATATATATATATATATATATATATATATATGCATACATATGATGATTGCAACGTCTTGCCAGACGAGTGTCACTCATTCGGACACTTAGTCCATGACCCCAAATGCCCGAGGGAGTATCTATATAAAGATGATGTTACAGTGTCTTGCCTTTGTATGACAGCTAAATTTCTCTCTCGGTTCAAAATGTTGAGATCTAGCAACAAGCAAAAGCAAGATATCCAGCAACAATGTGGGTACTGGTCTCCCGCTTTATTGTTTTTTAAATCAGAGATTTGCTCCTCCTAGAAAAGTTGCGTTCACCACCGCTTACGGCAGCCCTTTCCACCCCAACACATATATACATACGCACAAATATACACGGTGCTAGTTGGCCGTTAACCTCAAAAAAGGGTTCATTCGCTCATTGAAAGGTCTTTCAACATATATATACGTACATATATATACATATATATACATGCATATATATATACATATATATACATACATACATATATATACATGCATATATATATATATACATATATATACATACATATATATACATATATATATACACATATATATACATATATATATACATATATTCATATATATGCATATATATATATTCATACATACATATACATATATACAAACATATATACATATATACATACATATATACATATATATAATATACACACATATATATATAACATACACACATATATATATAATATACACATATAATATACGAACATATATATAATATACACACACATATATATATGCACACACACATATATATATATAATATACACACACATACATATATATATAATATACACATACATATACATATATATTATATACACATATATATGTAATATGCACATATATATATATATAATATACATATATATAATATATATATATATAAGATACACACATATATATATATAATATACACATGTATATATAATATACACATATATATAATATGCACACACACACAAGTATATATACTACACAAACAAACACACACACACACACACACATATATAATATACACACATATCTATCTATCTATCTATATATATATATATATACTTAGATACATATACTTAAAGGGTCAGATTACATTTTATTACTAAGAACATGTACTAACGTTGCACAAAATCTTTTGAATTAGAATCAAATTGATTTTGTAGACGAAAGCTTTGGATGACAAAGAAATGATAAATATGCAGGCTTTACTTTATATGTTAGTTGCATATGTGTGTGTGTGTGTGTGTGTGTGTGTGTGTGTGTGTGTGTGTTGGGGGTCTGGGTCTAGGTCTATGTATAGATGTAATAAAATTCACAGTATTTGTTTCAGGCAGGTGTGTTTTATTTTGGCCTCAACTTTGTTTTTAACTTCAAGATCTCTTGGGTACGAGTAACATTTGATATTCTCGAAATTGAAAAATCGATTTTCATTTTGTCGCTTTTTGATTAAAGTTAGGCGATCAACCTAAAATATGAAACAGAAAAAAATCATATCGAAAGATTTAAAGAAGGAATGTAGATATTTTCCATCTGCAGCGTAAGTATGACACACACATATATATATGCACACAAGATATTCAATATATATATATATATATATATATATATATATATATATATACATACAAGAGGAAAAACTCAACAATGCAATATATATATATATATATATATATATATATATATATATATATATATATATGGTGAAATATGTTAAGTCAATTATATTCCAACTTTTATTTATACCAATCTTTTAAATTATGAAGCTTGCTGTAAATACAGAGCATATAACAAAATTTCAAGATGTTGACCATCTTACTTTTTCTTTCCTTAAGTATGTTGACATGTACAATTCTCGACAGCACCTGTTTTGTAGCATAGAATCATTGATGTAATTATTCTACACAATACATATAACATTTCAAATGGCGGTGTGATGCATCTATTGTGTAGTTGTAGTCGTAGTAGTAAATGTGCTTATCATCTCTTGCTCTCAGCTAACACAGCTGACTAGCATTTATGTGAAAAAGGAGCCGAATGCGTAAGTCTCTTTCTGCCAGTATACAGCCTCTTCATCTGCAAGCCCTATGTAGTGGTTCCACGCACCAAAACATGGAAACTGAGCACCCTGCACCCTCAGTCTAAACTACAACACTCGGAGGAGGTTGGCCCCCAGACATGTGACATGCAGGCCCACCGTCGTGTGGATATGCCCTGGTGACTCATGAACCAACCCCCAGCCATGGGTCAAATAGTTCCACTGTCTTGTGGCTGTCTTGGGAAAGACAAAGGTTAAGGGGGTAAACACCAACAGAAAATGTGGAGTGGAGCCCCTAAGGCGGTAAGAAGACAGACCAGTCTCCTTCCAACAACTCCTGCATCCTGATTCGTTCCCAGCTGTCTTGACACAGTCCTGCCACTGGAACTGGTGCTTCAGGAAGAGAGAGTGAGGCTGATCCTGCGCAAGTCTCCCTCGCTTTAATCCAAGTCAAGCGCAAGTCATGACATCGATTTTTGTTAACCTTAAGTCCTGCGGCGACAGGGAAACGGCGAAGCAGTAGGTGTGGATACACTGGAAGCTGTAGCTGTGAACCTACACGTAGGCGATTCAGGACATGTGGCCGTTCCTCACTGGACTGAGGCAGTGGTGGGTCCGGCAGTTTCCTGAGTGACCGAGCAGCCCTCTTTAGGGTCGCTCTGCTCACCTCCGTAGAATGAGGACGGGGCTAGAAAAGGTGCCCTAAAAATAGCCTGCTTCACCAAACCCTGGCCAGCATACTGCGGCTGATGGGGATCCCTCTTAAACAGTCAAAACAAAAGAAAAAAGAAAACAAAGGTGCTTACTCTAGCATCGTGGAATGTCTGAACCCTGCTCAACAATGCAAAAGCAAATCGACCTGAAAGATGAACAGCGCTTGTAGCTCGTGAGCTTGCTTGCTACAATATTGACATTACAGCCCTAAGTGAGACCTGTTTTGCAGACAAAGGCTAACTGACCGAAACTGGTGGAGGCTGCACCTTCTTCTGGTGTGGGCGCAGTGCTGAGGAGTAGCATTAAGCTGGTGTGGGTTTTTCTATCAAAACAACTGACATACCAAAACTAGCAAGCATTCCTGAAGGTATCAACAACAGACTAATGAAAATGCAATTACCTCTTGGATGCAACACCAGCGTTACTTTGGTCAGCGCCTATGCCCCAACGATGACTAACCCTGATGAGGTCAAAGACAAGTTTTATGAAGAGCTGGACTCTCTCATTTTCTCAGTCCCTCAGTCGAAGAAGCTTGTAATTCTTGGCGACTTCAATGCATGTATCAGTACAGATCATGAAGCCTGGCACAACATCATTGGAAAGCCTGGAGTAGGCAAATGCAATAGCAATGGACTCCTCCTCCTTAGAACCTGTGTGTCACATGATCTAAACATCGCAAACACTATGTTCCGTCTCCACAATCGCAATAAAACCACATGGATGCATCCACGCTCTTGGCACTGGCATCAAATTGACTATGTCATTACAAGAGTCAAGGACAGGCAGGACGTGAGACTGGCCAAAGCCATGTGTGGGGCTGATTGTTGGACCGACCACCGCCTCATCATCTCCAAATTCAACTTCTTCATCCAACCAAACAGAAGGCCTCAGGGTAAAAAAACAGTCAAGGGGTTCAATACAGCCAAATTGAAATGTCCTAAAACAGCAGAGGAATTCCAGACCACCATACATAATAAACTTTCTAACTTCAATCTCAATCACAACAATGTTGAAGAGAGCTGGACATCCTTCGGAGATGTTGTTCACTCTGCTGCTCTTGACGTTCTAGGTCCTGCCATCAAACACCACCGGGACTGGTTTGACGAGAATGATACTGAGATCCATAACTTGTTGCAGGAAAAACACCGCCTGCTTAGAGCGCATCAAAATGACCCAGCTTGTGTGGCGAAGAAAACTGCCTTCTCTAACATGCGCAACAAAGTCCAATCCAAGCTGCGTTCAATGCAGAATTCCTGGCTCAGTGCCAAGGCAGATGAAATGCAAGGCTACGCAGACAAACATGATACAAAGAATTTTTAGGATGGTCTAAGGGTAGTTTACGGACCACAGTCTTCGGGATCCTCTCCTCTGCTCAGTGCTGACAGCTCAACTCTACTCATGGGAAAGAAGGAGATCCTCAACAGATGGGCTGACCCTTTCAACAAAGTGTTCAATCGCCCGGGAGCCATCAATGATATAGCAATTGAACATCTCCCCAAAGTCCCCATCAATCAAAAGAAGAAATTTTAAGCAAAAAATTTGTGGTTATACAAAACTGTCTTCATAGAAATAAGTTCCTATTATCACGATTGATTGAAGTAATATGTGTATAAAAAAATAATAAATGAATACGTTGTAAGTTAAATGCAAGTGCCGTAAGATAATTTTAAATTTATTATGGCGATTTTAGGATGGTGTAATAAATAAATAGGTAGTTAATTTAAAAAAAAGAAAATACATTAACTATAATCTAAATAAGGGAAATAGAATTAGATTTAAATTTAATAATTCTTATTGGTAATAAACTAACATTCGAAACATTTAGATAGAACACAAAACAGTCAGTTATTAAGTAATTGCACAATATCGAGATGAACTGATTATGATGAATTAAAATAGACTAAATCAGCATAATATATATATATATATATATATATATATATATATATATATATATAAATAAATTTTTGTATTTAGATTTTACCGTCATTGGATACTTTACCTTTCACCAGACTATCCGTTCACATGAAATCACTTTTTTCTTCACCATATTCCCTCTGTTTCACTTTTTGCTATCAAGTAAGATCTTTGACTTACTTACAGTTTCATTGAATACTTTTGTATGGAAAATCCGATCCGGCATATATATATATATATATATATATATATATAACTTTATTCGATTGGCAAAATTTTAGAATAATTATAAAAAAGTGAACCATATCGTAAATTCAATCAACTAAAAAATGGAAACCGGGGTGAGGAAAAGAAAAAAAAAATATATATATATATATATATATATATATATATATATATAATGGGGCAAATTATATGTACAATTAAATAAAATAAATAAGTCGATTAAAAAACGATCGTTTTTTAATCGACTTATTTATTTTATTTAATTGTACATATAATTTGCCCCATTATATATATATATATATTTTTTTTCTTTTCCTCACCCCGGTTTCCATTTTTTAGTTGATTGAATTTACGATATGGTTCACTTTTTTATAATATATATATATATATATATATATATATATATATATATATATATATATATATATATATATATATATATATATATATATATATATACTGATGATTGCGTAAGCATCGAACACTAATGTCTGTAGGTATAAAGAATAATTATTGTATAATTATAATTATCAAGCCTCTTTAAGAATACTTAAGGATGGGCACTATATGCAGAATAATAACTAAAAGTTTACTAGCGTTTATGCAACTCTTACTTGTTTGAACACTTTAGATTGTCCAATGTATTTGCTCGGATTTGGCGTTTAATACTTTTTAATTCCCTTCATTCCTATGGCAATTATTTGGTGAACCTGAAGTAAAGGCTCAATAAATAGAGCAAAAGGTGACTTTATGGCTGGATTCGAATCTTATGACCAGCAAGAATTGTCACTCCAACACTAGTGATTACGTAAGCATGAAAGATTAGTGCTTGTAGGTATAAAGACTAATTATTGTTTAAGTATAAAAAAAAAATTGGCATGAAACGTGTATGTGTTTATGTATTTTCTATATTTATTTCTTATTTGGTGACGTATAAGAATACAAAACGTCTTTTGAAAAAAACAAGTGAAGCATGCATGCCCCCCCCCATGAATGGACAGTGAACGAGACATTAAAAAAAAGTAACCAAGGTCAGCATTTGCCCCCACCCCTCATTTAACCCCAAAAGTCCCTAGGGGACGTCAAATCCTGATGAAAATGAACAAACGGTGCAGTTTTAGGCCTTGACATATGTAAATTTGAGTTCTGCACCGTGCAAAGAAAGGAAATGACTAAGTCCATCATTTGCTTCCCCCCATTGGTTTCAAAAGTCTCCAAGGCCTTAACATATTTAAATTTGAGTTCAGCACCATGCAAAACTGCTAAATAGACATACACAGAAAATGTTGGACAAATATGGTAAAATAGTCCCAAAAATTGAGTATTTTTACTAGCCCTAAAAGAGCCCCTGGGCCACACCCAAGAGTTATCGCAAAGTATAGACAAAAAAAATTATATAGAAATCAGTTAGTTACAACTTTTCAAATACTTTTATAAAAATCCAAGGCATCAATTTTTTTAATAAGCACAAAAGTGTCAATTTTAGCCATTTTAACCCGAAAGGCACACCTAGGGGGGTGGACCGGAGTATTCCTGGAAAATCCATTGTTACTTTTTACTCATATCATGTTTAATGTTTGTTCAAAATTTCAAAAAATTCCAAGTCGTAGTTATTGAGAAAAGTGTGGACAGACGAACAGACGAGGGTGAATTTACAGGTCCACCCTCCTTTTGTCAGGGGACCAAACAGATTTATTTGTTTTTAAGAACATAATTTTCGACTGTATTGAGTTCGACTCGTCAATGTAAATATTTTCGGATTATTTGGATTATTCAGATTATTCGGACAACATTTATGTTATTCTCACAACATTTCGGTTAATGTAATCTCCTATCATTTTCAGATGTGTCTTGTTGCCGCGTGTTATCTGTGTGTTGCATTTGTTACATAGAGTTATCATTGAAGTTATCACTAGGGTTATCATAGAGGGGCACCAAATTGACGTTTGGTGTATAACATAAAAGGGGAGGACCATAATTGTATTTGTTGTCATGGAATGATTATTATTAGAATGAAAGGAGATTATGCGTGTCATAAAAGAATTCCGTGTGCGTATGATCGTCTAGTTTCATATGCGGTTATGAATTGTTCATATGCTTTTGTGTGTGTGTGTGTGTGTGTGTGTGTGTGTGTGTGTGTGTGTGTGTGTGTGTGTGTTACATGCATTTTCTTTGACATACCTTACTTCATGTGGCGTCGATGTTGATCCATCTGGAATTCATCTTCTCTTGGAGGGAGACTGGTACCTGTTAGACGAAGATTTATCACTCCAAGACGATGAATTGGTTTTATAGTTTTTTATTTACCTTCCAGATGTCGACACAGAATATGGAAGTGAATCTTGCTTGCTTTGAACACGTCAGCGTCCCCCACCCCCAGTGAAGGGGAGGGAACAGCTATTAAGCCGTCCGTCTTCTTCAAAGTCCAAATCCAGTCTCACAGATCTAGCCAACTCATACGTAATCTGGTCAGCTGACCCTCGGTTCTGGTAAACGTGTCTACACTCCACATTTACTCACCTCTCTCTCTCTCTCTCTCTCTCTCTCTCTCTCTCTCTCTCTCTCTCTCAATCCATTCTGTAACACATTCATAAATCAGCATGTTATTTTGAATGGAACTATGTCTTTAATCGTTGGTAGTAGCTAGCTTTCGTTCCATCAACTTGGATATTCTTACAACGTTAGAACAGCATCCAATCTATAAAAGTTGTAAAAGAGTTAGAAACAGGCATGCAATTTGTTCTATGTCTTGTGTAAAATAGATCCCTCCGCGTTTATCTCCCTTTGCGCTCCCTTTTTTTTTTATTTAGGTTTCTGGTGCCCATTCCTGGTCCCTCGGTGCAGCTTAGATAAGTAGGTCCTGCAGACGAGCTTCGTTCTGAAAAAAATTTGAACAGTTAGGTCACGTGACATGTGATACCGGTACTTCTACTATTATTGACCCTTTTCACGTTGACTTGTCTTGCCTTTGGTTGCAATTATTTATTTATTTATTTATTTTAACTTGTTCGTTATGTTCTACTTCTTCATTATGTTTATAACATTATAAATGTTCGAAATCTTTTTGAATTTTGTCATTCTTTAATTCTTTGAATTGCTTCTTTTTTTTTTCTTTTAGTTTAGCTTACTTTTATGTTTCACCATTTCGTTTTTTAGTAATAAATGATTCTCTACATTAAAAACTGACCTTGTGCCTAACTCTGTCCTCGTGGGGAGGCAAGTAAATAGGAAGTAATATGGAGACTGAAAAACGTTTTTCGACCCCAGTAAAAGTTAACAACTAGCCACTATTTGTGTTTCAAACTTTTAAAAAAGCGCTTTAAAATAGTAAAAACACTAAAGTTTTTTTTTTTCTTTGTTGTCTTTTTGGAAGGGGGTTTGAGGCACCCCTATTATCCCAAAGAACCAGCTATGTAAACACTTTGCAATATGTTTCAATAATTATTTACAAAAAATTTTCTTTACAATCAATTTTTATTTAAAGTTAAGAAATTATTTTCTAAAATATTTTATTCATATATGTTTACATTTTGTTTTAAAGTAAAATCAAGGAATTAATTTTAAAAAATATTGTTTATATCCATCTTCATTCAAAAGGGTTACTTTTCGGTAGCTTCACCGATTGTTAAACGAAATTTTCCGAATGTCAGAACGAGGCTCGTCTGCGGGACCTACTTATTTAACCTGCACATAGATGACTTCCTTACGGTTCTATGGCCTAGTGTTTCTATCTTTTCAAATATCGAGATATGTTTTGAGAATCACCGGTCAGAATTATTGCATATCTTCTCTATTAAAATAGAATTGAGTAATTTTTTTAGTATGATTTCTTTTATCTAAACGAATTTTGTTTACGTTCTTGGCAAGTATAAAACCTTCATGTAACCTGTGATAATTTGGCTGTTACTTAGCATAATTAGTGTATATATATATATATATATATATATATATATATATATATATATACACTAATTATGCTAAGTAACAGCCAAATTATCACAGGTTACATGAAGGTTTTACATGTAACCTGTGATAATTTGGCTGTTACTTAGCATAATTAGTGTATATATATATATATGTATATATATATATATATATATATATATATATATATATATATATATATATATATATATATATATATATATATATATATATATATATCGTTTCTGGGAGTATTTCTTATGGTCAAACGCTTCCTATTCTATAATTTTAAGTCTACGGCTTTCTTTAAAGTTTTAGTACCCCCCCCCCGTTTTTTTTTGTTTTTGTTTTTTTTTTGCCTTGTCTTTATTTTGTATTTACGTGTTCCTGAAACATTTTGTTTTTAGTCCAGTTTTACCTTTGACTAAGATCAATAAATCTGTGCGTTAAATAAACCATTTATTAGAGTCTTGATTGTCGATAAGAGTTTATGATACCTGTCCAAGAGTTGCACGTTTTCTGCGAGACACACGCATCCTGGAGACAATATACCTTGACTGAATTACAAATGGCCGCTGTAATCGTTTTTTACTTTGTTACGTTTTTGGTTTCTTGGTCGCCCATCGCTACATTGTAATAAAGATTCCTTTCTAATAGTTTGTACAATGATGCGAACGTTTCGTGCCACCACGTACCTGAAATCAGAGTTATTGAATTTCCTTCCATTGTCTATCGGATGAATGCCAGGAACGCTGACATTGTGAATGCAAACGTTCAATGCTGCAACAATAATCTCGGTAACTTGATTGCTTTTCATTCTGCCATGATCAATCGTATTCATAAAGCTATTTTTCTCTGATAGTCCTTTTACTCCATGGCTACAGCGTTTTCATTAATTTGGAAGACAAAGGAAAAACCTGCGATTGCCTTTGGTTCAGCGTTTTCATGAAATAAGCACATTTAGTCACATGTCATTAAAAATATCAATAAACTCGGAATCTCTACTTAAATGTTTTTTTCTTTTTGCTAACGTGCACAATTTATACAAAAAATTGTGTGTCTATATGTGTGTGTGTGTGTGTGTGTGTGTGTGTGTGTGTGTGTGTGTGTGTGTGTGTGTGGTGAAAATGTCTGCCTGTCTGTCTGTCTGTGTACACTTCCCTAGTAAACAACTCAGTCAATTTTCGGTCTACAGACTCGAGATTTGACATAAGGAGTATTGAGATTAGGGAAAATCTTTTTAATCGATTTCCGGCCAAAAATTTGGCTGTTAAGCGGTCAACGTTCAACGATTTGACCTTTGAGAACTCTAACAAACTCTTCCGCTACTTATAGGTCTAAATACTTGAAATTTTAGATATAGGTTCCTTGGACATGGATCTAACTTTATAATTTGATTTGAGCCCAAAACAATAAATGTTAAGGGGTCATAATTGGGAGTCAAAGTTTAAAAAAATTGATCTCTGCGGTTTCTACCAAATTACTCAGCCAATTTCTGGTCTAAATATTTGAAATTTTATATAAAGTGTATTCAAAGATAGGGCAAGCTGTTTAATCGGTTTGGGTCGAAAATTTGAGCTGCTAAGGGATCAAAGTTTAAAAATTTTGACCCTTGCCTTCTCTAGCAAACTACTCAGCCAATTTTGAGTCTAAACATTTGAAATTTTACGTAACGGGTACTCAGACATGCGGCAAGCATTTTAATCAGTTTTGGGGCGAAAATTTTGCCATCAAAAGATCATAGTTTAAAGAGTTGACCTTTGCAGATTCTACCAATTTTGGGTCTAAACACTTAAATATTTAAATGTAGGTAACTTTGACATGGGTCAACCATTTTTTTTTTTTTGATTACAGACCAAAATAATAAATGATAAGGGGTCAAAATTGGGGTCAAAGTTTAAAAAATTACTTCTGCGGTCTCTACGAAATTACTCAGACAAGTTTTGGCCTAAATATTTGAAATTTTACATAACGGGTATTTACGCATAGGGCAAGTTATGAACAGTACAAAAAGCCGGGCTGAACTGCTAGTATATCTATAAAAGTGAAATTGTCTGTGTGTGTATGTCTGTCTGTCTGTCTGTCTGTGTATATTTCCCTACCAAATTACTGTGTCAATTTTCAGTGTATAGACTCGAGACTTGACATAAGGGGCATTGAGATTTAATCTAAACACTTGAAATTTTATATGTAGGTTCCTTGGATATGGATCAAACTTTTTAATTTGATTTGAGCCTAAAAAAATAAATGTTAAGGGGTCAAAATTGGGGTCAAAGCTAAACAGAAATTTGACCTTTCAGCTAATTTTTGGTCTAAGTATTTGAAATTTAACATAAAGTGTATTCACACATAGGGAAAGCTTTTTAATCTGTTTTTGGCCGAAAATTTGTTTACCAAGGGGTCAAATTTCAAAAGATTTTACCTTTGCGATCTTTAGCAAACTATTCAGTAAATTTTGGGTCTAAACATTTGAAATTTTACATAAAGGGTATTCAGACATGCATCAAGATTTTTAATCAGTTTTTGGGCGAAAGTTTGACTGGCAAGAGGTCAAAGTTTAAAGAGTTGATCTTTGCGGCTCTACCAAACTCCTCCGCCAATGCCAATTTTGGGTCTATACAGTTGAAATTTAAAATGTAGGTTACCTAGACATGAGTCAAACTCTTTAATATATATATATATATATATATATATATATATATATATATATATATATATATATATATATATATATATGCACATAAAGTTATGAACAGTATATAGGGCCCAAGCAAAGTTGGACTGAACTGCTAGTATATATATGTTCAAATATATTGAAGTAAAAAATAAACAATAATGTTTTTCAAAAGTGCTTAATACATATGCAGATTTATTGTAAGCTAAATTCCTAATGTTTATAAAATTTCACTTCAAGTATTTATTTTTTTTTACAAAAGAGCTTTTTTAGCGCCTGCAAAGTCTAGAGATGACTTAATGACTAAAAATGGTACATTAAAGTTTTGCATTTTTTTTTTTTTCAAAAATCAAAATAAAACATTTTTTAAAAACAAAATACCTTTTTTATTGCTGTTTTGCTCAAATAAAAAAAATATTTTTGAATCTATGAGATCGACATTTCTTTCTCAGTCAATACGTCTGTCAGATTCATATCAAACATACATCTTATTCCATAGTCATTGCCAAATCTAAAAATATTTCATCAGGATATCCAGGAAACACTCATAACACATATCGGAAACACAGAGGATCTAGCAGCAGGCTGAATCGAAAACAGCTAAACCTATGGTATTGATTATAAGATCAACACTTTTTTTCTTTTCTCTACCACTTAGATCCTACTTCCATTTAGAAAACGATCTGCTTGTTTTTGGTTTTGAACAAACCAGAAATTTGCAGATATTTTGTAACACACATCAGAAACACAGAGTGTTTAGCACCAACCCGAATCGAAAATAGCTAAACCTATGGTCTTGATTATAAGATCAACGTTTTTTTTGTTTTTTTTCTACCACTTAGATCCCACTTCCATTTAGGGAACGGTATGTTTGTATTTGTTTTGAACAAACCTGGAAACAGTGGATGGTTTATTATTTAGAAAGGGTTAGAAGGTTCTAACTAACTGACTTTTTTTTGTTTCTTTTTAAACTTCCATTTTATTCTAATGAAATTTTTGTATATCATTCAAACACGGTAGTGTTTGAAGAGATGATTAAGTGGCAGTTTTAATCATTTAGAACTGCTTTAAAGCTTTGCCGCTCACTCATTTTTTCTAACAAATTTCAAACAATTATTACAGTTTATAGATCACCTTTTCAGCTATATGTAAACAATTTTTTTCCAATTTTCGTTCAGTAAAACAAAAGTTATGATGAATTTTCTGATGTTCAAAGTCGTAAAAATATGTAAGGAGGTGAACGACGCTTTTTATGACTGGTTTCCATAGCAACCACGTCGCTTCAGTGACTACTGTTGCTATTAATTCGAAAAGAGAAGTAAGAAGAGAAAGAGATACAATGAAAGCATGAAAGGAAGATAATTGGGGGGATTTTATTGAAAGCAGACGAGTGCCGTACATTATTATTTCATATGTGTTTATGGGGACAAAAACATGAGACTGAAATTAAACAAAGAACAAGTGAATTTACTGGAAGCCTGGAAAAATCATGGATTACAATAGAAAAATGCGAGCGTGAAAAGTAATATGGTTAATCTTAAGCATGGAAAAGTAAAGGACTAGTCGTTAAAACTGGAAAAGAAAAGGACAAGATATTCTACTAAAAATATAATAAATTTTTAACTTAAAATATTGCAGCATTAAGAATTTTTTTAAATTCAATTTATAACATTATATAACCAATTCTTAATGCAGTATTTTAAGTCATAAATTTATTATATCTTTTACAAGAATATCTTGTCCTTTTCTTTTCCAGTTTTAACAACTAGTCCTTTACTTTTCCATGTTTAAGCTTAACCATATCACTTTTCATGCTCGCATTTTTCTATTGTAATAAATATATTTATGAGAAATGGTAATCCAGTCATACTCCATAGTGCTCAATAACATGTATATTAAAAATTTCAAATCAATTTATTGTTATCTTAATTAGGACGGCCCATTGTGTAAATGGGGTATTGTGGTGACTGATGATTCCAGTTAAGATTAGGATAGTCATTTATATCAGTATAGATTATGGATACCCAACGACCTCTAATACCCACACTTTTGAGGGCCTTGTGTCTAATTTGTTTTAAATGTAGATCTTTTTTTAATATTTTCCACAAATAAATAATTGAAAGTGTAGTTGCTGTTTTGATAGTACGATTCATTTTTTAAGACCTGTTTTTATTCCATGAAGAAGAAATCCTTCTTGAATGAGTATTTTTACATGTTTTCAACAAGAGTGGCCCCTGTTGGAGGAGTTAGATCTTTTTCACATTAAAAACCGACCTTTTGTCTGAGCAAAATCCATTCCCATCTATTCATTTGTTGATATGCCACTTAGGTATCACTCACACTGTTACGTATATGTCTGCTTGGTGATCGTCTAGCGATTAAAATAGACAGTTAATTCAGTTATCAATGAATACGAGACACTTTTGTTTATAAAAACTGACTTAGTTTATTTTATGAAATATTTAATATACACTTTTCAACACAAGTGGCAGGGGTGGTTGCGAAACATGACAATCGTGTCTCTTTCACTGTCCGTCTCTCTGACTGTCTCAGCTTTGTTTATCTTTCTCTTTTATTGAAGTATTTCGACCTGGTAACCCAGTTCGCCATCAGCCCGGGGATTCCGCTTGCTTGGTCTGACCCATAAACGATTTGATGTAATGGCTTAAGGTCCCGGGGATTCCATTGTTTCAGATCCCGGGGATTCCATTGTTTCTTTTCGTTTGCCTGGTCTGACACATAAACGATTTGACATCATGGTTTCAGGTCATCACCAGCTGAAGGATTCCGCTTGCCTGGTCTGACCCATAAACGATTTGACGTCATGGCTTCAGGTCCCGGGGATTCCATTGTTTCTTTTCGTTTGCCTGGTCTGACACATAAACGATTTGACGTCATGGCTTCAGGTCCCGGGGATTCCATTGTTTCAGATCCCGGGGATTCCATTGTTTCTTTTCGTTTGACTGGTCTGACCCATAAACGATTTGACGTCATGGTGTCAGGTCATCACCAGCCCAGTGATTCCGCTTGCCTGGTCTGACCCATAAACGATTTGATGTCATGGCTTTAGGTCCTGGGGATTCCATTGTTTCTTTTTCGTTTGCTTGGACAATAGCTCGCTCGCGCCTTTCCATAACAACACTCCCATTTAGAGACAAACCTGATTCTCTTCAGATCACCCGCTCTCTACTTCTCAAAAGGTTGAAAGAAATCCTTACTAACCATTAGGCATTTTGTTTATTTTTTCGTTTAGGGTTTTTATCAGTTATTCCACTTTTCATTTCAATTCATGTATTGTATTTTCTTTTGCAAAAAAAAAAAAAAAAAAAAAAAAAAAAAACATTTGGGATCAAGTCATAGAGTGAATGCAGTATTTTGATGAGTGTCAATCATAGAGTATTTGGCAAAATGTGTGATGCATGATTGGTGCATATTGCTAAACCTTGCGTGAAGCATCAGGAACGGCATAACCAAATGTGTTTAATAGGGGCACTTAACCTAGGTAGATCAGCCATAACAAACGTCAGCGAGTGATGTTCAGACTCGTAATACCAAAGCACATACTTTACGTCACAGAAGCGATTTGGTTAATGTGTAGACACAGTGCCTAGAAAAAAAAAATGGCCGCTGAGTTTGAGTTTTATGTAAAAGGTGAAACTGAAAGAAACTGAAACGAAATAAAAAGTGAAAATGACGCATAATTATTTTAAAAATCTGTTTTATTCAAAAAAAGTTTTTTATTAAAAAAAAAACTGTTTTATTTAAAAGGAAAATTTTTATTTTAAAAAACTATTTTATTTAAAAAATTTTTTAAACATATTTTATTCAAAATAAAGTTTTTATCATATAAAACTATTTTATTCAAAAGAAAAATTATTTTAAAAACCTATTTTATTCAAAAGAAAAGTTTTATTTTTATAAAATATTTTATTTAAAAAAAATATTTAAAAAAACTATTTATTCAAAAGAAAATTTTTATTTTAAAAAATCGTATTGATTCAAGAGAAATTTTTTATTTTATTAGTAAAAATCATTCGAAAATTTAAAATAAAACCATTTTATTCAAAAGAAAATAATTTACTTTTTTGATAAATACTATTCTGAATTTAAGTCTGTAATTGCGATATAACTGAAATTTAGATCACATAACGACAAATACGACAAATAACTGAACACTACGCAGCATATAATTTTGCCGAATTTATTTGGCCCACATCTCTCTCTCTCTCTCTCTCTCTCTCTCTCTCTCTCTCTATATATATATATATATATATATATATATATATATATATATATATATATATATATATATATATATATATATATATTATATTATATTTGCTCAGGATATCCACTGATGGATTAATGAAATGACAGTTCTGGCTTTTTTGGTCTGTTACTTCCGTGAGACAAAAGCGACAAGATTCCGCAGTCATTTTCTTTCTAAGTCGCTGTGTCTACATATTACGACAATTTACTTTGGGAGTAATATGAGTCAAAATAGCAAAATAAAAAAAAAAAAAAATAAAAAATAGTGACCACCAACTCTTCCCCCTCTTTCCCCAAAACGATTCAGGTTCCATACCTAATACTAAAAATGAATTTTGTAAATATGTTACGATGAGTGCACGATAATAAGCCAAATCTGCAAAATAAAACACTTTTCCAGGGTTGAATAAAAAATGATTGACGTCTGATCTTAAATGAAAGGTCAGATTTGTTAAACAAACAGATATGAGTAGAGACGATGAATGACGTCACGTTTTTCGAACTGAGAGAAAACAAAGGTCTTATAAATCAGTCTATCCGTGGAAGTATCGAACGGGAAATATTGGATAATTTGAGTCTGCCATGGGTTGCGCGATGCAGTTGGCCTATAATGTAAAAAACTTTAATAATCGCTAAGTGTGAAATGTTACATTGACCTAACGTCTCAATGCATGTCATCATTTCAGTTAAGTTAAATAATCAGCAGAGATAAGGCTAATCTCTCTCTCTCTCTCTCTCTCTCTCTCTCTCTCTCTCTCTCCTGAGTTAATTCATTTCAAAATAAAAACTTTAAGAAAACTCCCAGTGAAAGTCTCCTTGTGTCTTTTCTGCATGAGGAGAAGAAAAATTTGCGTACAAAAATGTGATAATAAAATGTAAATCATGAAGCCAATAAACAAACATTAACAACACAAAACATCATAAAGCCAATAAATAAACATTAGCAACACAACACATCATAAAGCCAATAAACAAACATTAACAACACAACACATTATAAAGCAAATAACAAACATTAACAACACAACACATCATGAAGCCAATAAATAAACATTAGCAACACAACATATCATGAAGCCAATAAACAAACATTAGCAACACAACACATCATAAAGCCAATAAATAAACATTAGCAACACAACACATCATAAAGCCAATAAACAAAAATTAACAACACAACACATTATAAAGCAAATAACAAACATTAACAACACAACACATCATGAAGCCAATAAATAAACATTAACAACACAACACATCATAAAGCCAATAAACAAACATTAACAACACAACAAATCGTGAAGTCAATAAACAAACATTATCAACACAACACATCATGAAGCCAATAAACAACATTAGCAACACAACAAACCGTGAAGTAAATAACAAACATTAACAACACAACACATCATAAAGCCAATAACAAACATTATCAACACAACAAATCGTGAAGTCAATAAACAAACATTATCAACACAACACATCATGAAGCCAATAAACAAACATTAAGAACACAACACAAAGCCAATAAACAAACATTAGCAACACAACACATCATAAAGCTAATAACAAACATTAGCAACACAACAAATCGTGAAGTCAATAAACAAACATTATCAACACAACACATCATGAAGCCAATAAACAAACATTAGCAACACAACACATCATAAAGCCAATAACAAACATTAGCAACACAGCAAATCGTGAAGTCAATAAACAAACATTAACAACACAACACATCATGAAGCCAATAAACAAACATTAACAACACAAAACATCATAAAGTCAATAACAAACATTAGCAACACAACAAATCGTGAAGTCAATAAACAAACATTAACAACACAACACATCATAAAGCAAATAACAAACATTAGCAACACAACACATCATAAAGCCAATAACAAACATTAGCAACACAACAAACCGTGAAGTAAATAAACAAACATTAACAACACAACACATCATAAAGCAAATAACAAACATTAGCAACACAACACATCATAAAGCCAATAACAAACATTAGCAACACAACAAATCGTGAAGTCAATAAACAAACATTATCAACACAACACATCATAAAGCAAATAACAAACATTAGCAACACAAAACATCATAAAGCCAATAACAAACATTAGCAACACAACACATCATGAAGCCAATAAACAAACATTAGCAACACAACACATCATAAAGCCAATAAACAAACATTAACAACACAACACATCATAAAGCAAATAACAAACAGTAGCAACACAACAAATCGTGAAGTCAATAAACAAACATTAGCAACACAACACATCATAAAGCCAATAAACAAACATTAACAACACAACACATCATAAAGCAAATAACAAACATTAACAACACAACACATCATAAAGCCAATAAAAAACATGATCAACACAACAAATCGTGAAGTCAATAAACAAACATTATCAACACAACACATCATGAAGCCAATAAACAAACATTAACAACACAACACAAAGCCAATAAACAAACATTAGCAACACAACACATCATAAAGCCAATAAACAAACATTAGCAACACAACACATCATAAAGCCAATAAATAAAGATTAACAACACAACACATTATGAAGCCAATAAACAAACATTAACAATACAACACATAATGAAGCCTATAAACAAACATTAGCAACACAACACATCATAAAGTAAAAAACAAAGATGAGCAACACAACAAATCATGAAGTCAATAAACAAACATTGACAACACATCATGAAGCCAATAAACAAACATTAACAACACAACACATCATGAAGCCAATAAACAAATACTAACGACACAACACATCATGAAGCCAATAAACAAACATTAGCAACACAACACATCATGAAGCCAATAAAAAACATTAACAACACAACACATCATGACGCCAATAAACAAACATTAACAACACAACACATCATAAAGCCAATAAACAAACATTAACAACACAACAGCATGAAGCTAATAAACAAGCATTAAGAACTCAACACATCGTTAAGCCAATAAACAAACATTAACAACACAACACATCATGAAGCCAATAAACAAACACTAACGACACAACACATCATGAAGCCAATAAACAAACATTACCAACACAACACATCATGAAGCCAATAAAAAACATTAACAACACAACACATCATGACGCCAATAAACAAACATTAACAACACAACACATCATAAAGCCAATAAACAAACATTAACAACACAACAGCATGAAGCTAATAAACAAGCATTAAGAACTCAACACATCGTTAAGCCAATAAACAAACATTAACAATACAACACATCATGAAGCCAATAAACAAACATTAGCAGCACATAATGATTACAGAATGGCTGATCAATCATGCAATAAAAATGTCCTTGAGGGGAATCTGAAGAATTGTATTTCCTCAATTTCGTTTAAGGAAATTAAATCTTGAAGTTTTAGAATTTTTTTTAGTTCAAAATTATCGCAGAAATATTCAGACAATGCTGACGTTTCTCTAATCATTTATTTTCTTTTGTCTTGCAATTTCTTTTGTCAAGCTGCTTTTCATTCTTGAAATATAACTCGGGTTTTGCCATTTTTTTTTTTTTTTTAATAATTAGGAAAACATCTGCTTCACAAAGAATTTTAATATTCAAACGATTTTAGAATTATGATACAAGAAATAACAAGACCTTCATATATATCAAAATGGCATTTAAAATTGTTTATATAATAACAGTAGACGTGCCCGTGGCCTGTTTAGTCACAACCACAACCACTATTTATTCTACTTTGAATTCTTGTATATATATATATATATATATATATATATATATATATATATATATATATATATATATATATATATATATATATATATATATATATATATATATATATATATAATCGCGTTGACACACAGGTTCTCGTCAGATCACCAAAGTTAAGCAAGGTTGAGCCTAGTCAGTACTAGATGGGTGACCATTTGTGAATTTTAGGTGCTGTATGTGCTCTCCGCTTATCTCGCCATTTGTTTCTGGTCGTCCTGTGCATACACTTCACTTGCCACTGGTATTAAGCAATGTCGACTCAGGAGAGGTGTGGTTGGAGATTGCGCACCTCCTGCAACAAATATTTCACATGCAGGCACCCCTTCGTGGGTATCCATAGTCTGTTAAAGACTGAAGGAGCCCTTTTATATATTTATATTAGTGTTGGGACGATTAATCGGAATCGGGAATCAGAAAAATCAACAAATTAGGAGTATCAGGATCAGTATCGGAATCGGAAAAATTGGGGCCTATTTTCCGATGCCAAAACGATTCTTTTAATTGTCTTTTTTATTTGATTTTGTTTAATGCAAAATCTTCCATTGTTGGTAATAATGATAAAATAATATATATTTATTGATTTTAAATTACCAGTAAAGCTAAAATCTATAGATCATCCTCTACAAGTGTATTTTGACGTTTAGGAAAATATCTGCACATTTAACATTTAATTAAATATTTAGAGATTTATAAAGAACTTGAATCGAAATTGGAAATTTAGTATGGTATCGGTAATTGTATCGGAATCGGGAAAAATATTGGAATAGTCCCATCACTAATATATATATATATATATTAGTCCTCGTGCGAAAGAGCAGGACACAAAATGTTTTAAATAATAATAATAATAATAGAATAGCAATAACAAAGACTTTCCCTGGTGAGGATTATTATTGACCGTAACCAGGTATACAGCCCTTTTGAAATTTTCATCTCTATTTTTCTAGTTATGTACTGAATATTTGTAAATGAAATCTATATGAAATATGTTTCTTATTAAATTTTAAAGATTTTCTATTCTGAAAGAAGTTTGAAAAAATTTAATCTAAAAAAGTTATTTTTAAAGTTTTTGTTAAAAAAAAATTCACTTTTTCTCATTATTCAGACCTGTATTACAAAGAGGGGGTTGCAAAAATGAGTTGTGGTGTGAGGAGAAATATAAACTGAAATAGAGAGAAGGAGAGTTTAAAAACTCTCCTCTCTATTTCAGTTTAACAAAATTTTAGCAAAAATGAGTTGTGGTGTGAGGAGAAATATAAACTGAACTAGAGAGAAGGAGAGTTTTAAAACTCTCCTTCTCTCTATTTCATTTAATGCATAATAATAAATTAAATAAAAATAATCTTAAAAAGATAAGATACAAGTTAAAAAAGCATTTCATCCAAGGCATTAAAATTGTTAAACAAAATGTTTTTACTATAGGCTTTAAAAATAAAGGTACATGATTCAATTTGAAATTTATTTATCTTCAAAGTACACTTTTATAAATTTTACAAAGTAAGGTATAAAAATTTAATTTAAATTGAATAAAAAAATTACCTTGGATTTATTTTATGTAATGTACATTTTGTTGCACTTTAAAAACATTATCTTTCATCTAGCAATTAATGATATAGATATAAAATTTTCAATGATTTTTTTTAAAGTGCAACAGAATGTACATTACATAAAATGAATCCAAGGTAATTTTTTTATTCAATTTAAATTAAATGTTTATACCTTACTTTGTAAAATACACACACACACACACACACACCCACACACATACTTGTGAGTTTTATTTAGACATATATATACACGGGCACACACACACACACACACACACACACACACACACACACGTATATGTATATATATTTATTTAATTACATTATTTGGTCGCTTTCTTTTGGAAAAAGAAATGATATTCCCAAAATATTAAAGACTTTCACCTATCAGGTTATCTCAAACAGTGAGTTCATGTTTACTAATTTATATTTGTGATTGTTTTTTGGAAAATAAATGGATATCCGAAGTTGACAAAAAAAAAAGCAAGCGGGTGTAACTTGTCGAACTCAAAGAGTCTTTCTGTAGAATTAGTGAATCTGCACGTAACCTGCTTTCGTATCAATGTGTAATGAGAGGCGAAAAATGAACACCTGAGCAGAAATGATAATGATAATAATTGTTGTTATTGTGGTTTTGTTATCGGTGGGATTACTGTTACTGTCGGTTATGAAAATTAGTATTATTGTTGTTATTATTATTATTATTATTATTATTATTGACTTATTGACTTCACTCTTAAGATTAGCTTAGCTATTATTATAGAAACCATTATAATAATCATAATTGTGAATATTATTATTATAGCTATTCTTAAAATTGATGTTATTATTATTATTATTATTATTATTATTGTTATTGTTATTATTATTATCTTCTATATAAATAAAACAGTAGACGTATGTGCGCGTGCGTGTGCGTGTGCGTGTGTGTGTGTGTGTGTGTGTGTAAATATCTAAAAGGTTAACTCTTAAACTACTGGTCACATAACGCTGAAATTCTCAGGAAATAATATTCATGCACCAAGGATGATTTATAGCGAGTAAATTCTTTGTTTACATGCATGGATAACGCGTACAGCATCAGCAAATTGACATGCAAATGGCTTATTCAAACTAGTCGCCATGCTTGTATTTGTGCGCATGCGCAAATTCAATTTGTTCATTCATTAATGTTGTTTACTATTAAGTCTTTGTATTTATGTAGTAATCAGGAGAAACTGCAGAGTCATTCAAATGACATTTATCTTTAAATTATGGTGTGGGTGGGGATGACGTGAGATTATCATCGCATGCATTGCCGGCAGTTTTTGATCTTCAACTTTTTATTCCAGTAGAGAGAGGGAATGATAACTTCCTCTTCAAATTATGGTGTTAAGTTGGGGATAACTTAACATTATCATCCCATGGATTGACGACTGTTTAAATGAGACAATTCTCTCAAACATTATCTCCTCCTGCTTATTCGAGTAAGGGGGTGATATTCAAGGGGTAACTTCCGGTAATGACGTCATTCTTCTTCAAATTATGGTGTTACATGGGGGACAACTTGAAATTATTCTCACAAGGATTGGTGAGTGTTTAAATGTAACAATTCTTCCAGACATTATCTCTCCCTGTTTTTTTCGAGTAAAGGGATGATAGGAAGGAACTTCCGGTGGTGACGTCATTCCTTTCAAATTATGGTGTTAATTTGAGGACAACTTGAGATTATCATCACATGGATTGGTGACTGTTTAAATGAGACAGTTCTCCAAGACATTATCTCCTCCTGTTTATTTGAGTAGGTGGGGAGTGATAGACGGGGAAGGGGGTAAATTCCGGTGATAACGTCATTCCTCTTCAAAATATGGTGTTTATCTGGGGACAACTTGAGATTATCTTCACAGGGATTGGCGAGAGTTTAAATGAGATAATCTTCCCATAAATTATCTTCTGTTTATTCGAGTAGGAGGAGGGTAATAAACAGGGTAGGTAAATTCCGGTTATAAGGTCATTCCTCTTCAAATTATGTTGATTAGTGGGGGACAACTTGAGATTATCATGGTATGAATTGGCGAGTGTAAATGGGACAATACTCCTAGATATTATCTCCTCCTATTTATTCGAGTAGAAGGATTGATAGACAGGGGGAACTTCCAGTTATGACGTTGTCCCTTTTCAAATTATGGTGTTAAATCAGGGACAACTTAAGATTATCATCACATAGATTGGTGACTGTTTAAATGAGACAATCCTCCTAGATATTATCTCCCCCTGTTTATCCGAGTAGGGGGTAATATGCATGGTGGTTAACTTCCGGTAATGACGTCATTCCTCTTCAAACAGCCAGAAGTATATAGAAGCCAGAAATAATTGTAAGAGAGTAATAGAGACAGGTAAGACAGATATATATATATATATATGCGTGTTTTATTCATACATATATAGACATATATATATATATATATATATATATATATATACACGGACACCCACACATATACACACACACACGTATATGTATACATATTTATTTAATTACATTCTTTAGTCCCTATTTTTTTTGGGGGGGGGGAAATGATATTCCCAAAATATTAAAGACTTACACTAACCTGGTTATCTTAAACATGTTCATGTTCATGTTTACTAATTTATATTTGTGATTGTTTTTGGAAAATAAATTGATGTCTGAATTTGAAACAAACAAACAAGACCTTCTTTCATTGTCCATTTTTGTTCCTATGTCGCATCATTTGAATAGGCGGTCCCCTGCATTGCTATAGCATTTTTATCCTCCCACATATATATATATATATATATATATATATATATATATATATATATAAAAGTGAACGTGTCTGTCTGTCTGTGTACATTTCCCTACGCAATAACTCTGTCAATTTTTAGTCTATAGACTCGAAATTTGAAATACCGGGTACTGAGATTTGGGAAAATCGATGTGACGGGTGTCAGCCAGAAATTTGGCTGTTAAGGGGTCAAATTTCAACGATTTGACCTTTAAGAACTCTACCAAACTCCTCCGACAATTTTGGGTCTAGACACTTGAAATTTTAGATTTAGGTTCCTTGAACCTGGATCTAACTTAATAAAGTGATTTGAGCCCGAAACAATAAATTTTAAGGGGTCATAATAGGGGTCAAAGTTTTAAAAAATTAACCATTTTTTTTGTTTTTTTGCTTTTTTTGCACAGCATACACCTCCAAACACCCGAGCAACGCCGGGCACCCCTGCTAGTATATATATATATATATATATATATATATATATATATATATATATATATATATCATCCACATGCAGTACTGTATCACAGCTTGTCAGTGCGGATAGATTAGCACCTATCCTTATCCAGGGATTGCACCTACAACCATCTAATTGATAGTCAATAGTTCTAACCTCTGGCGTATGGGATCAGAGGTCGTAAACGACATCATCAAATGTCTATTTATATAGAAACTCGCCCACCACTTTTACAGTGCTAGACCTGCTTGTTTATTTACAAACAAACAAAAAAAAAAAAACAAGCAGAGAGCTCTGCATTACCGCTAATTAAGCACCGGGTGAAATCATTTTATGACAATGCTCTACCCACAGAGGGAGAGAGGTTTAATATATATATATAAAGTAAACCTTACATATTTCAGAGATGTGCTATGGTTTCATTGACACGTGGAAACATTTATTATTTAGAAAAGTTTCTTTAAAACCATTTCAAATCTTTAGTGATTTACAGAGTGGAAACATTGAAAAAATGGAAGTCAACGTTCGATGCTTTTTATTTTTGGCTTTTTAAATTAGGATTAGAGTTAACACGACCAATAGCTATTAGTCGCGTGCTCTCGTGTAATGAATGAATGTGTGAATGTAGGATTGACATGAAATTCTTAAAGATAAACTAAAATGACCGAAAAATGGCCTGAAATGACTTAAATAAATAAAAAAGTAAATGACTTAGAATGACTTTAATTAACTTAAGGATGAATTGAATGACCTTAAGAAGGACTTGAATGCTTAAAAAATAACTGGAATCCTTCAAAAACAACTTGAATGATCTGGAGAATGACTTGAATGGCTTTGAGACTGACTGGTTGTAAAGTGGGTGATCAGAAATTAATACAGAAAAGTGATCCCCCAACTTTATATCACAATAAGTACAGCATGTAGTAAGAACAGATACTACACTTTGATCTTGGCCAAAAGGCCAAGAAACAGGTATTTATATGCTCCCCCACCGAGCAAATTAGGCACAAGGCCGATTTTTAATGTGAAGAGTGAAGGTGAAATGGGGACCAACTCCCCGGAGAGTAGGGGAGCTGGATAGTGACAATTGGTATGAAGCGTTGCCCCTACATTGACCAAGGTCTTATATGTGGGGTTGCCCACACATATGGTCTTTGCTTGCAGTATCTGCTACACTTTGATCTTGGCCAAAAGGCCAAGAAAAGGGTATTTATTTGCTCCCCCACCGAGCAAATTAGGCACAAGGCCGATTTTTAATGTGAGGACTGAAGGGGAAATGGGGACCAACTCCCCGGGACTAGGGGAGCTGGATAGTGACAATTGGTATGAAGGGTTACTCATACATTGACCAAGGTCTTATATGTGGGGTTGCCTCACATATGGTCTTTGCTTGCAGTATCTGCCGGAACAGATGGTATTTATTTGCTCCCCCACCGAGCAAATTAGGCACAAGGCCAATTTTTAATGTGAGGAGTGAAGGGAGGGGGAAGGGAAAAAGGGGACCAGCTCCTGAGAGGTGGGAAATGGGAGCTGGTTAAAGGTCAGGTATGTGGGGTTGCCCCCACATCTGGTCCTTGCTAGCAGCATCTGCCGGAACAGATGGTATTTATTTGCTCCCCCACCGAGCAAATTAGGCACAAGGCCAATTTTTAATGTGAGGAGTGAAGGGAGGGGGAAGGGAAAAAGGGGACCAGCTCCCGAGAGGTGGGAAATGGGAGCTGGTTAAAGGTCAGGCATGTGGGGTTGCCCCCACATCTGGTCTTTGCTAGTCATAGCTAGTCATAGCTTGCAGCATCTGCCGGAACAGATACTACACTTTGATCTTGTTTATATATTTTATTGAGAAAGAAAAAATTGAACATAAAAAACGAACAAAAAATTCAATTCAACAAAATTAGGCACAAGGCCCTACAAGAAATTGGGAGGGGGAGGGTACAGGGTCTTTTTGACTATGTAACAGATGAGACTTTGAAGTCTTACTCTTGACTGGCAACATTTACCAAAATACCTCAATCACTCTGTGGATCCTAATCTAACTAATAACCCCAGCGTTCAATGTAAAATTTAACTATTTACAATTTGTATATTCATTTCTGTATGTTGTGTGTGCATTTTTTTTTTTTTTTTTTTTTTTTTTTTTGTGTGTGTGTGTATGTGTGAGAAAATAAAGTTCGATTTCATTAGAAAGAGTTCTTGAATTAATTGGCGTAAAATGTTCGTGGAGTGGGAAAAAACTAATGAAAGTGTTCATTTCAAAAATAAAGAAAAAACTACTAATGTGTTGTTAGTAAGACCCCCCTGTACTATTCTATGTGGCTAGATCCCCCACTGTTTTCCGGGGAACCGAAAACAAGCAGAGCATCCCTAATGGGGTTTGGGGAAGTCGCCTTAATGGAGGTGGGAGAAAATAAAGCAACGGATGGAGGGGGTAGGAAGGTGACCTCTGAGTAGGGGGATGACCGGGGGCATCAGAAAATAAAGATGAGGAGCAGGGGGGTTGGGCAGACTCAGAGGTTCTCTAATACCAAAAAATAAAATCAGGAACAGGATCTCATTTGTACCACCAGTCAAGAGTTACTTTACTGAACTTATAATGCTAACCTAGGCGGGATGGGTTCCGTAGGACCCAGCACCGCCCATGCCATGCCTAAGGAGGGAACACGTATTGAAACTTGGCTCCTCGACGGATGCACAAACTAGTGCTGTGCACCCACCTCTTGTCAAATTCCACTCTAGGCAACCTCCTCCAATCGCATCTGATCTTTACTTTAAGCAAATGTTTAAAGTAAACGATCAGATCCCGATCAGGAACAGATGTCCCTTCGTGGACCAACTTGAGGCGCGCGATCCAAATGGTCATACGCGCTACTGCTAGGATCGCCAGGAAAACCAAACTTTCCTCCCTGGGGAACGGCGGCTCCATGTTGTACACAAAAGTTCCTACGTCGAGATCGAGCAGACACTCGGCATCGATGCGAGCTGTTACCCCCTCGACGTACCTTAATAGGGGCTGTATCCGGCTGCAACTAAAAAACGCGTGCTCGATTGTTTCGGGCTCGCGTTCGTCACAGCACAGACAGAAGCGGCTGGTATGTTCTTTATACCGGAAAAGTACGTCGAAGAGGGGCAGCGCATTTCGGACCAGTCGCCAAGTCAGGGAGAATTCCGAGTTATTCAGAATCTCCCGTCCCGGCGCCCAACGCCATTGAGAACGGACAACCTCCATCGACCATCCCATCCGCCTACAAAGTGGATCCTTCGCGGTCCCCTCCACTAAATCCCGATACAGTTTCTTCCTTGGCTGATCGAGGACATTGGTCCCCGGCAAAGCTCTAAGAGCGGTTCGGCATTCGGAGAAGAACTTGGACTCCCCCTTCGGTCTACGACGACCTTCTACCGAAGGGTTGGGTTTGAGATTGGGAAACGAGTTCTCAACCACAGGGACCCAAGGAGCGTCTCCTTCAAGCGAACGACCCAGGAAAGCCAATCTCTCGGCGTTTCTATGACACAAGAGACTGGGCTGACCCAGGCCTCCCTCGCTCGGATTTTGAACACAGACCTCTCTGCAGACATAATGCTTACCCTCGTTCCACAAAAGTGAATCGAGGCGCCCTTGTAAGCGGGTTAGTCGTTCTGCAGGGAGAGGAAGTACAGACAAACGGTAAAGGATGAGCGGAAAGACGTATGTAGCACACGCCTCCGCCCGACCCTTCAAGGACAATTTCCTTCCAATCCAAGTCTTTACTGACGATTTGACCTTAGACTGTACTTCCGACCAATTCTTTTCCAGCTGAAGTCCCGGTCCAAACCAGACACCGAGAATGCGTACCGGTCCATCGGTCCAGCTGAAAATACCTGGAAGCGAGTTTACCCCGGTCCAGGCCCCCAACCGCAGGCCAACAGACTTGCTACGGTTGAAGATGGCCCCTGTTACTTCTTCGTATCGAGCGAGCGCCTCGACCACCGCTTGAACGTCCGTGAGGCAAGACACGAACACGGTGACGTCATCGGCGAACGCGGAAACCCTGGCTCGTGTGCCTCCAGGGAGAGCTATTCCGCGCAGGACTGGTGTAGCCGCCTCGTCCCTTAACTTGCGAAGGAGGGGTTCCAACGCCAGGACATACAACAGAGGCGACAGCGGACAACCCTGTCGCACCGACCGAGAGACAGCGAATGACTCCGACAGCTTACCGTTGATCTGCACCGCTACCGTCGGCCTGTCATACAGAACAAAGATCCACTTGCGGAAGTCCGGATTAAATCCGGCGGCCTCTAGCACAGATCCTAGGAACCGATGGTCGACCCTATCGAATGCCTTGGACTGATCCAAACTGATCAGCGCGGCTTCGGCGTCGTCTTCTGTCCCCTCTATGATCGAGCGTATCAAGTGCAAATTGTCTTGAATCGATCTCCCCTTCACAGCATAAGTCTGGTCCGGTTCGATCAAGTCAGTGATGACAACCTGCAAGCGATTCGCAAGAATCTTTGCCAAAATCTTTAACTCTGTGTTTAGCAGAGTCAAGGGCCTAAAATCATCAAAGTTTTCCCTCCCACCATGCCGTTGACCTTTCCTCAGCAATGTGATCACACCTTTGGTCACCTGTCCAGGGATGGAACCCTGGACAAACCAATGGTTGAACATATCCTTCAGAATAGGGACCAACATGGGCGACAGCCTCAAGTAAAACTCGTAGGGTAGACCATCAAGCCCCGGGGATTTGTTATAGCCGACCTGCTTCAACGCAGTAATGACCTCATGTTCAGTAATAAGACCATCACAGCTAGCCGCCCGAGCCGCCGTGAGGCGGGGCGAGTCAGCCAAATAGCTGCCAAACTCATCAACCCTGAGTCCGGGTAGTTGGGTGAAGCGCACCGATAGATGCTCCCGAAACCCCTCGCAGATCTCCCGAGTCGATACTAAGGGGTGTCCTTCCAGGTTATGTACTTTACGAATGTACCCATCCGAACCGCGCCTTAAAGCAGCCTTACGCTCAACAGCGTCAACATTCACAGCCTCGTTAGAAACTTTCTTTAACCTAGCCCTAACTACTTGACCTTCATACCGCTCGCTAGCCAAGCGGTTGAGATCTTGTTTAGCTAGTGCTAACTCTAGGGGGTCTCCCCCCTCCACCGCCCGGGTCAGCTTATCCTCTAAACGCTTCTTTGCCTTAGCCTTATCTATCGCGAGGCGTTGGCTATACTGGACAGAGAAGCGCCTAATTTTGGCCTTGAGACTAACCCACCACTTACTCCCTGTAACCGCCCCCACTAAAGCCCGCTGAATTAGCTCAGTGACCTTCAACCGGTAGTCCTCCAGCTCCAACAAGGTGCTGTTGAACTTCCAGTATCCGGCCAGTTTAGGCCTAGCGCTTAAGCTCAAACGGGCCATAACAAGTTTATGGTCCGAGTGTCCTAGCAAGTGGAACGTGGGGCAAGATAGGAAGTCTACATCGCCTCTTCTAACTAACATCCGATCCAAGTAAGTGCTTGGATGGGAAGGCACTACAGGATGCCACGTCCACATCTCCCGCCCCGGATGATCCAGACGAAATCTGTCGACGAGATCGCACGAGGCCATCAGGTCAGACAGACTGCTGTCACACCACGCCGACCCGCTAGTCCCCCCGACCTTATCTATTTTGGGATCAAGGATTGCATTCCAATCCCCCATTAAAACTAACCGTTCCGGATCCACTAAGAAGCCCTCCAACCGTCGAAAAAAGGTTGCCCTCTCTACAGCAGCATTGGGAGCATAAACAGCAACAATCCGAAAAACACTACAATTAACAGCAACATCAACAACAAGCGCCCGCCCGTCCTCGCCTGCGTGAACAACATTCACCGACGCTGACAGGGTGCGACTCACTAGCAAGGAGATTCCACGACTATAGGTATTGCCATATGCTGAGTAGACATCGTAATCGTTTACCAGCACCTGACAATCCGCGTCACAAACAAAGTGGGTCTCCTGGATAGCGGCAATATCTACCTTGAGGGACACCAAGTCTCTCACAACGCGCGAGGCCTTGCTTCGACACCTGATGCCCCTCACATTCAATGTAGCCAAGTTCAAAGACATGATCACTTACCTCAAGCACTGTCACAGACGGGTCTGAAATCCTGGGCAGTGAGGACATGGCAGGCCTGGCCAAGGCTGCCGGTAAGTAAATCCGATGAAGGTGATCCATCCTTGGCCACGCCCCCCACGTCCAGGGGGAAGGTTAGTTTGAGTGCCCTGTATAGCGATGGGTGTACATACATGGGGATACTACCCTCACATTTAAAGAAAATGTTGGTCAGTGAAGGATGGTCCCTATCCACCAGCTGCTGGCCTGGGATCGCATTCTTCGCTGCCTTAATCATTGCCCACATTCCTCCAGTCCTACCGTCCTTGTTGACCCTAACGAAAGTGGTCAACAAGGGAGCGTCCTTGAATTTAGTGGGGTCTGTTACTAGGTCTCCACCGACTTTTTCAAAGTTTTTGAGTTTATTGTACCGGACCTTCTGTTGTCCTTTAAGGTCCGGAGCCGGTTGGAGAGGGTCTGTTTCACAAATCCTGCTTCCTGGCAGAAAGGGGAGCTTTTTGGTCCGTTCAGTGCGGACTTTGGGAGTGGGGGAGGGGACCTCTTTTGGTTGATGGGGAGGCTGAGCGCTTGGGGAGAGGGTAGCCTGCTCATTTTCTTCTTTTTGGCTCCTGTCACGGGATGAGGGGCGGGAAGAGTTTCTTGGGGCCTTTATAGGAGAGGGGGAAGGTTGTTCGGGTTGCTGGGGTGTTGGGATCACAGGGGGCTCATCCTGTGTTGTTGTTGCGAGGGAGTCCTTCTCAGTCTCAGTGGGGGTAGGAGGGTTTGCGCGTGTCTTGCGGCTTTTCCTCCTCCTGGCCCTCCTGATCTCTGTTGCGCTCAGGGCCATAGAGACTGTTGTTGTCTCTTCCTCTGCCTCTGACGCGGCCTCCTCCTCAGATTCTGGTAGTTTCCTCTTGTTTGAGGAGGAGGGTGTCTGTGTGTCCATTTTCTCCGTCTCGCTCTTCGGTTGTTCTTGGTCTTGGGTGACTGTCTGCAAGGATGGCTGTTTGTTGATCTTGCCTTTCTTTACGACCGTCACCCAGCCTGTCGGTGCCTCTGGAGGATTTGCGGCCGGCGCGGGAGCAGCGGCTTGATTTGTTGTCACGCTTGTTCCCGCCGCTTTTGTGGGCTTCTTCCCTCCATTCCTCTTTGGACAGTCCTTCGCCATATGCCCTTGTTGTGTGCACAGCCAGCAATGAGGCCTCCTCCCTTCCACTATAAGGGAGAGTGTCCACTCTCCGAACTTGAGTGTGGCTGGGATGGCGTAGAATCCAGCCTTGTCCAGGACCATCTGTACTTTGTAGTCCCCGGTCATGATGTTTCTTAATCCGCGGACCGGGGTGACTTCCTCTACGTCTCCATACTGGCTTAGGATAGCCCCCAGTTGTTTGGCCTCCATATAGCAGGGGACGTTTAGAGCAGAAACATTTGCTCTCCTCTTGTTCTTATAGATGGGTTGGAGCTTTATGTTCCTGCTCTGATGGCAGGTCCTGGACAGCCTGACTGCGTCTTCGGAGGTGGGGAGCAGAACATCCCACTGTGCGTAACTCCTTCTACAGATGTAGTTGGCGGGAATGTTCTGCTCCAGCAACACGTTCATCATGGTGTCCTTGTTGACGCCCGTCAGACCCCTTGTCTTGGTGTCTGAAGTTATCAGCGAGAGCACTCTTTTCTCCAGAACTTCCACTTGACCCGGGAGGGGTTGGATGTTGTTCCCCTGTGTATACTCCTTGTAAGTGGAGTCGAAGAGTGCTCTGTAGTCTTCGGGCGTCAACTTCCCTTGCTGCTCTTTGGGGCCCCATGCCGGTCCTCCATCCTGGTGGGTGTCAGCTGGACTCGGGTTGGGGGGCGTAGCTGGTGTTGTGGGGCTCTCTCCTGTTATGGGCATTTTTGGCTTCGGAACTGGGCCGTTACCAGGCAAAGTAGGCCATTGTGTCCTTGGCGTTGTTTCGTCCTGGCTTGGTTTGCTCTCCGGGCCGCTGTCCTTTCTTATTTTCTTTCTTTGCTGGGTGGCTGTCCCCTTGGGGGATGGAGGTGTCTCCCCTTCTGGTGCCGTGTTCCCAGCTGGAGCCTTGGTGGGTACTGTCAAGGGTGTCTCTCCTTCCAGCTTGCTTTTGTTACCACTGGCCGGAGAGTCACCCCTTTTCCGTATTTGGTCCTCTTGGGGAGTGTTGGGGGGCCAATCACTGTCTTCCCCGCCGAATAGTGAGCTGATGGAGGCTATTACGTCTTCATCCAGCGCCTCGGTTTGGTCCGCGGTGCTGATTTCCTCCTTTTCTGTTGGGGAGTCGCCCTTTGGGGGAGCGGGGGATGGGTTCCCCGGTCTTCCTCCCTTGGTTCTGCCGTCCTGGGGTGCAGCTGGTTGGCTGGGTTCTGCACTTTCCCCAGCTAGTGACTTAACGGCAGCTTTTTCCGCTGGGTTGCCCTCGTGGGGAGCGGTTGCAGGTGCTTTTTGGGGGGTCGCCGCGGGCTGCGGCCCTACCCTCCCGCTTTCTTCCAAGGTCGCCGCGCGCCGGGGCCCTACCTTGTTTCCTGGCGCCGTCTCGCCGGGAGATGCATCAGCTCCCTCACATAGGGAGTCGTTCGCAGTTGAGATGCTGCGCATTTGGGGTGACGTACCCCTCCTGCCTGGCATCGTGGCGGTTGCACTGGCCGCTGGCGCGGACCAAAGTGTAGTGGGGGAAAAGAAAACCCAGGGGAATGGAGGGGGAGGAGGGGGAGGAGCGGACTTTGAAGAAATTAGAGTTTTTGACTTCCCCTCACGGGGATGTCGGGTTAGCAGCTCAGATCCCCCCGTGAGGGGGGAGAGCAGAGAAGAAAGACGCAGTGGGTGCTAGCGGGTCAGAGTGCCGCGTCGCAATTAAGAGAGAGAGGGGATAGGCATCCCTGCCCACAGAGGGAGCAGAAACGAAGCACCCGCCCTACCCCACGTCACCCTACCCACTAACTTACCCCAACGGAAGCGAGAAAGAGAACCCTGTCTGCTCGATCCACTGGGAGAGCAGCGAAGATAGACAAAGTTTGGGCCTGGCAGGTCAGAGTGCTGCTCAGGCAATTAAGTGTTGAGAAATTAGACCATCCCAGTCTCGAGAAGTGAGACCGAAACGAAGAAAAAACAACATGCAAAAACAACAAATGAAAAAAGAAGGTCTCAACTACCAGCGATAGTGGTGTTGGTCCCGAGATTCCAGTCTCCCAAAAGAGGGGATCGGTTTCCGGGTCCAAGCTTCCACAAATGTGGAGTCGGTCCTCTAGGTCCTGACTCCCCAAAGGAGGGGGTCGGTCCTTGCTAACAAAAGTTAGTAAGAAAAAACACCTTAACCTAGCCCGAAAGCCCGGTGGTGGGTCAAGTTTAGTAACTGAGGGAACAGATACTACACTTTGATCTTGGCCAAAAGGCCAAGAAGCTAAGAACAGCATCTATTAACAACAGACCTTTGATCTTAACCAAAAAGGCCAAGCACAAAAGTGTTACGGACAGACCGACCGACAGACCGACGGACGGACCGACAGACTGACGGAGTGACTTATAGAGTCGCTTGCAAGCGACTAAAAACTGTGTCAGATGGGCAATGAGACTTGGTGGTTAAAACTGAATAAAGTTTGATTATTCACTAAGTTGGTCCAATAAGAATTTAACAAGAGACTTAAAAGTCAGCAACGCGATATATTTGCTGCATTTATTGCTTCTTCTTGAGAAGGAATTTTACACATGCAAGTTTTTAGTGTTGTATCACCGCTCTCGTATTCCTCTTATCCACACGTAATATTTTTTTTCCATCTTCATCAAAATGAATGTGGGTGAATGCTAAGGCTGATCAATAAGCAAAGAAGATTGTGATCGACAATTAAGACGAAAAAAATACATGAAACAAAAACAGGTAAAAGTATAAAAACACCAAAACAAAGGATTTAATGAAATGGAGCTTTCTGGATGGAAAAAATGGGGGAAAAAAAGCAGCCAATCAACAACAAAAGTGATGGAAGAAAAAGCAGCCAATCAACAACAAAAGATTGAATGAAATGATGTGTTCCTGATGGAAGCAAAAAACAGCCAATCAAAAACAGCTTTTCACCTTTGTACGTCTGTCTTCGCATCCTAAAAGGATTACAGCTTCCAAAGTGAAATACACTCTCCAAAAATCAAAAAGGATTGCATTATCTGTCATTTTGTTTGGTGGCCCGGAGGTAAAGGTTAAGCGAATGGAGTTAAAGATGGCTTTGTGGCTGAGTTGAAATTGTCATTCTACACTAATACTTGCATAAGCATGAAACACTAGTGTCTATAGGTATAAAAGAATAATTTTATTTATTTATGATTATCTATCAAGCCCATATAAGAATATTTAAGGATGGACACTGTCTGGTAAGTATAAACTAACGTCTATGCAACGTTCACTACCTCGGTCGTTTGAACACTCTGGATTGCCTAATGTCTGCACCTTAATTGAGCGTTTATTAGTTAACTAGCGGGGGTACCCGGCGTTGCCCGAGTGTTTGTTTCCGGGACGGGGGAGGAGTTTTAAAAAATGTTATGGTAGGTAAGTAGGAAGGATCAAACCCGGAGTCATGAGTAAAAGTAGGAAAATAAAGTGTGAAAAAAAAAAAAAAAAAAAACATCTGCAACGTTAACAGTTCGGCCACCAAGAAAAGTCCATTCCAGTTGTTTAGGAAAAAAAAAAAAAAAAAACGACTACGGTAGGTCGGCGCGAACGTGAAAATATAATGTGAATTGTCCAGCACGCTAACCACTACGCCACAGAGCACTGCAGCTTAGTTTAGTGATTTTAAATAACTTCACATGAAAGAACTACGAAGCCAAACCGGTGTTCTCTTCTCAACTGTTCCTTGTGAACGATCCCCAAACGGTGTTAAGTGGTGGCAGGGGGAGGAGGAATTTATTAGAGAGAAAATATTTTACCACTTCCATTGATCTTAACCGATTTTGGCCGTGACTTCTCAGCAGAAAAAGTATAGAAATCTAAGATTATCGAGGAATTTGAGAAATAATAAGCCTATAACACACCTCAGATATTGTTCTGCCGTTTGTGCATATTATATTTGCATGAAATATCTTGATTTTTAATCCTATTAAGGTCAAAATCTGACGAGAAAAAATGAGTTCATTTTATTTATTAGTCAATAATTTCCTTCATTTGGTGCTCAGAAAGTAAAGGCTTAGCAAATGGCGCCAAAGGTGGATTTGTGGCTGAGTTTGAATCTCCCAACCAATAGGAATTGTCACCCTATACTGATGATTGTGTAAGCATGAAGCACTAGTGTCTCCAGATATAAAAAAAAAATATTTAATATGTATATATATATATATATATATTTATATATATATATATATATATATATATATATATATATATATATATATATATATATATATATACATTCATACATACATATATATATTTTCCCAAAACCTCTGGGCTTGATGAAAGGAGACTAAAACACTTGCTGCTATGGTTTCAACTGATCTGAAATAACAGCAAGGGGAGACTTGATTTAAAATATTTCTCATATGTTATACCTCTCCTCTTTTGGAAATAGGGTACGATTATGAATATCTCCAGTATCCAATAATCCTTATACACTGTTAAATTTACTTTATGTATGAAAACCAAAGAGGGAGATATAACATTTGAAAAATATTTGGAATCAAGTCTTCCCTTGATGTTATTTCAGATCATCTAAAACCATAACAGCAAGTTTTAGTCTCCTCTCCACCAAGGCTAGAGGTTTGGGGCAAATATTAGACATTTTGTAATTAATATGCAAAACTAGGAAAATAAATGACTGTGATTGAAACATTTCATGGCTGTAACAAAAGAAGTGCCAAAAATAGGCTCTGGATGATGGATGATTCCCTTAATGTGCGACCTTAAGGATAAATGTCACATAGTCCACTACACAATTCAGGTCATTAGCCTTCCAATGAGCTGCCGTTTGTTGAATTCTGATCACTAGTCATTGAATATTGAAATGTTCACATCTTTGGTTCTATGGGACGAAACTACACGAAAATTTGCACGCTTTTTGAAGATTATAATACTATTCTATGGTTAAAATTTTATGACAATTGGTAATTTTTAAACGAATAAAATGTGTTTAAATTTTCCTACATTTGTGTATATAGTGTCCTGGAAAGCCAGCTTTAGTTTGCTGTTTTGGGATGAATTTTGTTTAGATTTTTTTTTACTTGGTTGTCTCCCCTGTGGCCTTGCCAGGTCACTGATATGTAGCAAATCATGAAAATACATATGTGTTACTTAAGAAGGGCTGTCCATTCTCATGTAAGTAAGAAGGCAGACTAGATAAGTGAAAATGATATTAGGAAAAGGCTAGAATCGAACCCTGTAGACAACTGTTAAAAGATAATGGATAATTGAAATCCTAGGAATACAGTCGATTGTTAATGCTTTTAGAAATAACTAAATATTATTTATGTCAGAGATAGAACGATTTTCCATTCTTTTAGAAATAACTGGATATTAAATATGTCAGTTAAAAGAATGGACACTAACAAAGTTGAAAATGTTATGTAACAACTAGATTAAATGATACAATTTAATTTACAGATTTCTTTTGTTTATGAGAGGTGTATATATACATTTGCAAAGGGCACGGGAAAATTGAAACGTGATAAAGTCACATTGGTCGACCACACCTCTGATGTCATAAGGAAAGGAGATTTTCAATATATTGAGATGGGGTTCGTATTTAGAGAGGATAATCAGAAATCAGACAATCATATTCGACGAGAGTCGGGCAGCAACTTAGTGGGAGCTGATGCTCTTGAAGGCAAAGGGTAGAAGAGTAGACCATGCAGCTATACAAGCTTGAATTCCTGAGTCATCAATCGGCTGGCTGATGAATAAAGAAATCACCATCTATATTTTGTAACTGTTTGTCTTTGTATCGTCATGCTACCAACTGAAAAGGTAAATGTGTTTTGATCATCATCTTAAATGAACATTGTATAAGCCCCTCCAAGTATTAATTGTCTGTCCCCTCCTCCATCATCAATAATGTATCTCCCTTCTGGTGTAAAAGAACTGTATTACACATTCTGGTGTAAAAGAACTGTATTACACATTCCTTCAATAATAAATTCGCATCTCTCTCAGCTCTGTTATAAATGTCATTATCATCCCTGAGTCTCCCGTTAAATGTGTCTCTCAATATGAACCCCCCCCTACACAACATATGCAATAAGCAACACAGAATTATCTGTGTTTCATCGTCGTGAGGATTCGTTAGGCTAATGTATGGAATTGATGTTACCGCATGTTTTTGTCTATACACATGCTATTAAATTTGCAAGTTAACCAGTCAGATTCTTTGTTATTCCTGCTCCTGTTTTCAGCAGTTAATTGGTGTGCTTTTATCAAACAAAAGTTCAGTTGCCTTGTAATTCACCTTTCTCTTTGTTTATTTTTGAAAAAGAATGAGTCATCTTACTTTGTGTAATAAAAGATGACCTTGTTTTAATAAGGGGGTGCTTAGATATGCCTTCTTATATTTTTGTTTATATTAGTTAAGTTTTTTATTTATTTATTTATTATTATTTTGTTTTTATTTTGCTGTTTATGTTTTTTATTGTTCTTATGGTAGTCACCTTTTTTTTTTATTTATTTTGTTATTATTTTTCCTCCGATGTTCTCATTTGTTTAATAAATCGGTGAAGTTGCCCATTTTTTTTTTTCAATCAAACCATAGTGCATTGGGAGGAAGCTTCATATGCTTTCCTGCAGCGACTTAGTTTATAATACAAAAAAAAAAACAAATAAATAAATAAATATATATATATATATATATATATACTCCTATAAATTTTTTTTATTTATTTAGGTATTTATTTGCTTCCCCACAAAAGTGAATGTGACACAAGGTCGTTTTTAATGTATGTGTGAGGGGGGGGGCAGCTCCCTTAAAACAAGAGCAAAAAGGTGGCATTGGCAGCATCCAAAAAAATAGTAATTGTCTCAGTATGAAGGATTTCCCCTAAATTGACCAAGGACCAATTAACTTAAGTGAAGCATCAGAACAGATACAACACTTTGAGGTATTTATTTGCTCGCCCACTGAGCAAATTAGGCACAAGGCCGATTTTTAATGTGAGGAGTGAAGGGGAAGTGGGGACCAACTCACCGGGGAGTAGGGGAGCTGGATAGTGACAATTGGTATGAAGGGGCAACCCTTCATTGACCAAGGTCTTATATGTGGGGTTGCCCCCACATAGGTCTTTGCTTGCAGTATCTGCCGGAACAGATACAACACTTTGATCCTGGCCCGAAGGCCAAGATCAACAGAAAAAAAAAAAAGCAAGTCTTTTTTCTATTTATTCAAAAAGAAAATATAATTTTCTTATATATGGGTTGTGGAATTGCATTCATCTGCAAAAAATCTAGCTAATTTGCATATTCTTTTAAACATTCATTTTAATTAATACCCTGTCAGTTTTTTTCGGTTTTCTTATGGGATGATCATCTTAAATTTACTATTACATGTAATTATATTCATGCAGATATTCTACATGATTCATACTTGCATAATATTTGCGTAAAAAGTTTATAGTAAACACAAGCCTCTTTCCATATATATTTATATATACGTTTATATTTTTGTTTAAAAGATTTTGCCTACCAAAAATCCTCATAGAGTTTTTGGTCTACATACATGAAACTTCATATATAATGCAAAACTTTATATTTGGGTTTTACCCAGGAAAATCGGTAGAAAGTGCGAAAATTTAAAAAAAACATGAAATTTGCCAGGTGAAGGGTGAATGACAGCATTACGATTATGCATGCGTAACGTAATAGCTATTAGTTCATGTTTTAATTTTGAACCCTGCAACATGTCTTCATAGTTCAGGCATTAATGTCAGAGAAAAAAAAATCATAAGCTAAACGTTTCGGTTTCCATTTTCGGTGGTAGCACAGGAGTCCAAAATAAAATAATAATAAATACGAAATCTGGATTAATCGAAATATCATATTTAAGTGCATTTTACGACTGGGAAATGCCGGGTGGTCTGCTACTATATATATATATATATATATATATATATATATATATATATATATATATATATATATATATATAGATAATTTATGGTTTATGACATCCAGTTGCGCATGCGTGCATAAACATTAACCCATTACAACATAAACAAATAAATACAAATCGCTTCTTTTGCAGATTTTGACCTGCGCACTGAAATATTAACGCTATTATTTCGAAAATATTATTTAACATGAGAAGAGTGGGAGTGTTTTGCAACTATTCTTTATTACAACTATACTGTCGCTATTTTCTTACAACTAAATGACTTTCACCTGTTGAGAAACATAAGAACAATTGTAGTAAAGCCAAGACTACTACTACTACTACTACTACTACTACTACTCTCTATCCGTCCCTTTTCCTTCCTTATTTTTTGTTTACATTTCTAGATACAAAATAGTTATGTGAGAACGGTGAATTTGTTGACACATTTACTAATATGTTTCAATATTAGTTTTATTTATTTTATTTTATTTATTTAGGTTTTATTTTTTTGCTTCAGGTTTTATTATGTTTTTTTAGATTTTAAGTTTCTATAACTTGGTTGAAGGATTCCAATATGGGTTTTTCATTCTTATATCTCTTATCGGTAGGTGCATGTGCATTTTTGCTGCTAAATGACTTTCGTCAGCGTTCGATTCGTATGAAAATCATGTTTAATTGTCGATTTTTGAGCGATTATTTGGAAAAATAGGTAACTTTACACAAATAGGGAGGATTTTTTTTTTCATATTTGAGTGATCCGTCCGTGATTTTTCATTTTAATGTACTTTCATAGAAATGTTTTTTTTTTATGTAAAAAAAAAACTATTTTTTTTTACGTCACAAGTGTCACGCTCATACATAAATTTCATAGCTAATACAACATAGTGACCCAACGGGTCTTGGGTAGTCTAGTATATATATATATATATATATATATATATATATATATATATATATATATATATACTAGCATTTCAGCACGGCGTTGCCTGGGTGTTTGAATGTGTATGTTAAGCAAAAAAAAATTTTTAAATGGTAGTAGGAAAGCAGGCTTGAACCCGTACAGCGAAGGAGGAAAAGAATGGGGAAAAACCTGACGTCTTTGCTGTTATAACCACTGCCAAACTGGGAGTGACGTAGGTTTTATTAAGGCTAGATAATCGAAAGCAGAGGGTGACTTTAAAAAATATCGACGAAAAAAGCGACCCCTCCCCTATAGATAAGTGCCCAGTTTAAGGTGAAGATATTAATGTTTTTAGCCAATTTTTCGATATTTGCCATCTGAAAGGTCGAACTTCAAAACGATACTGATTTTGTAAGAATCCGTCGCCTCTGTCGAAAGTTTTAGGCAGACATGCAAACATACATATATATATTGGTAACTAAAAATTTACGACCCCAACCGATTAAAAAGCTTGCCTTATCTCTGAATGCCCTTTACGTAAAATTTCAAAAGTTTAGACCAGAAATTGTCTGAATAATTTGGTAGAAACTGCAGAAGAAACATTTTTTTTAACTTTGACCCATAATATGACCCCTTAACATTTATTGTTTGGGGCTCAAATCAAGTTCTTAAGTTAGATCCATGTCTAAGGAACCTATATCTAAAATTTCAAGTGTTTAGACCCAAAATTGTTGGAGGAATTTGGTAGAGTTCTCAAAGGTCAAATCGTTGGACTTTGACCCTTGAATACCCAAATTTCTGGCCGAAAACGGATTACAAAGATTTTCCCAAATCTCAGTACCCTGTATATCCAATTTCGAGTCTGTAAACTGAAAATTGACAGAGTTATTGCGTTGGAAAATGTACACATGCACAGACACACAGATACACAGACACGTTCACTTTTATATATATATACTAGCATTTCAGCCCGACGTTGTCCGGGTGTTTGTATGTGTCTGTTGAGCAAAAAAAAATGTACCACGAAGGAGGAAAAGAACGGGGGGGGGGGAAATCTGATGTCCTTGCGGTTACAACCACCGCCAAATCTGAAGTGAATTATGTTAACATTCAGGCTAGACAATCTAAAGGAGAGGATAACTTTAAAAAATATCGGCGAAAAAAGCGATCCCTCCCTGTAGAAAAGTGCCCAGTTTAAGATGAAGATATTAATGTTTTTAGCCAATTTTTCGATATTTGTCGTATGAAAGGTCGGACTTTAAAACGATACTGATCTTGGTAAAATCCGACGCCTCTGTCGAAAGTTTTAGGCAGACATGCAAACATACATAAATACATTTATATATTAGTACCTAAAAATTTTCGAACCAAACCGATTAAAAAGCTTGCCCTATCTCTGAATACCCTTTATGTAAAATTTCAAATGTTTAGACCAGAAATTGTCTGAGTAATTTGATAGAGACCGCAGAGGTCAATTTTTTTTTTTAAACTTTGACCCATAATATGACCCCTTAAAATTTATTGTTTGGGGCTCAAATCAAGTTATTAAGTTAGAGTCATGTCCAAGGAACCTATATCTAAAATTTCAAGTGTTTAGACCCAAAATTGTCGGAGGAGTTTGGTAGAGTTCTCAAAAGTCAAATCGTTGAACTTTGACCCCTTAATAGCGAAATTTCTGTCCGAAAACCGATCACAAAGATTTTCCCAAATCTCAGTACCTTGTATATCAAATTTCGAGTCTGTGGATTTAAAATTGACAAAGTTATTGCGTAGGGAAATGTACACCCACACACACACACAGACACGTTCACTTTTAGAGAGAGAGAGAGAGAGAGAGAGAGAGAGAGAGAGAGAGAGAGAGAGAGAGAGAGAGAGTTAAACGATTCATAATTTTGAATTAAAAATCCGTTTCAAAAGGAAAACAGACAAAATCAATAGATTGTACGATCGTTTCGGAAACGATGTTTTTATTGAAAAAGACTATGTGTCTTGAACAATAATTTGATAAAAGATTTTCTTTAAACAAAGTCTCCTCAGCAGCAAAAATATAGGGGGGGGTTAAAGACATTAACGATAATAAACTAGCAACAGTACATTTATCAGCGTTTCTTTTAAAGTAACATAAATAATTATTTCAACCATTTAAGAACATGCCAAAGAATAGATGGACTGAAATAATGACAAGCTTTAAAAACGAGCAGAAAAAAGGTATACATATTTTTTATTAGAAATATTAAAAATATTTTCTCTTAACCTTATTTTTCCACCATATTTTATTTTTATTTTATTTATCAACATGAAAATTATTAACTCCTTTTTCTTTATTTTTTAAAATATTTCCAGGAATATCTGCCTCACTACAAAAAACGCTAGTTTTATTTTGATGTCTTTACCCCCCCCCCATTTTTGCTGATGAGGAGACTTTGTTTAAAGAAAATCTTTTATCAAATTATTGTTCAAGACACATAGTCTTTTTCAATAAAAACATCGTTTCCGAAACGATCGTACAATCTATTGATTTTGTCTGTTTTCCTTTTGAAACTGATCTTTAATTCAAAATTATGAATCGTTTTACTCAGTATTAAAATAGCTCTAGGATATCTATGCCTATCGAGCTTATTATAATTTACTAGTACATTAAAATAAACGCTGCTCTTTAGACTCTAGGTCTAATTCCCTCAATATATATATATATATATATATATATATATATATATATATATATATATATATATACTCATTTAATCACATAAATTAATATACGAAAGTATTATTTTATGCGTAAACTTTACTTCAACAATGCTCAATACATATGTAGAGCTATGTAGTAAGTTATAAATATATATATAAGCTTAATTGCCATATATGTTTTTATAACTTACTATATATATATATATATATATATATATATATATATATATATATATATATATATATATATATAGTAAGTGTTATAGTAAGGCTGGTGTTAATCGTGACACCCTGCACTGAAGAATCCCGAAAGGATGAAACACTAGTGTCTGTAGGTATTTAATTATTATAGTAAAAAAATAATTTTATATATATATATATATATATATATATATATATATATATATATATATATATATATATATAATTTAAAGGAGATTAGACTAATAGTCTAAAGAGCTAAGTGTATTTTAATGTAACAGTGAAATTACTAGTTTAATTAAAATACAGGAAATGCTGATGAGGAGACCGTGCTTACCAAAAAAACTATATATAATTGTTCTACATAACTTCATGTATACCACAAATAAAAAGCACGGATTTCCGAAACGATCGTACAGATAATTGACTTTGTTGTTGTTCCTTCTTATGAAACTGATTTTTAATTTAATTAAAATTTCATTTTTAAATTTAAAAAAAATTTTTTTAATTTTTAAATTGTAAATCACATTACTTAATATATATATATATATATATATATATATATATATATATATATATATAGAGAGAGAGAGAGAGAGAGAGAGATAGATAGATAGATAGATAGATAGATAGATAGATAGATAGAGGTCTTTATGGTTTTAGAAAATAGTCTACATATACTACATTTTTACATGAGGCTAGTTTCATGATGATTAGTACCAGTTAAGTTTTTGCAAATTATTTCATTTAAATTTCTATTTCATGCAGGTGAGAAGCAGGTGCTTTCTCATAAGATCGCTTTTTCTCTTTACCGACCTGGGTAGCCAATCTGTGCACCTGAATAAATGCTTCGTAAATTGAATGACTATCAACGCAGAAATTATTTCTCCAACTGGTGCAGTTTGGCCACATTATTGACTTGCTGGGCAGTGTCAGTGCTAGCGGTGTTCGAACCCCCATCCTCCAGTTTCTGATACGTGGCAGGATAGAGTGACTAGAAAAATACTCTATGTAAACCAACCAACGTGCAAGATTTATTTTTATCACCCAAAACCAGAGATTTGTCTTATTTTCATTCATTTTTTTTTTTTTTCATTTATTCAATAGGGATTATTTAGACTACTGTTCTCACAACATTTCGACCGGTGTAACTTCCGACCTTCTTCAGGTGTATCTTGTTGACCTCAAGAATCTTTTGCCGAACTTAGGAATCTGCACGGAATTTAAGGACTTCCCAATAGTTCGACAGAAGGATTCCCGAATTCGACAAGATATACCTGAAAAGGGTCAGAGGATACATTAGCCTAAAACGTTGAAAGATGGGAACAATAGTCCAAATAATACAAATAATACAAACTAGCGGGACCTGTGGAAATTCCGCAGCTAACTCTTCCATATTAATACATTGATGTTGGAATTCTGTGGATGTTCAGCATAAATGCAGACGCCTTTATATTACTGTAGCTAAAACTGCAAAAGTATTTATCTGTTTATCTACATAAGCAGGGACGCCCGGCGTAGCAAGGTCATGAAATACGCTTAAATATATTTTAATTTATGCAGATTTCATATATATTATTATAGAGTCAATTTTCTATCAATTCTTATATATTATGAAGTTGTGATTTCAAAAACCAAAATAATATATCCATATGGCTTGGGTGCATCAGCTTGAATCGAAACCGAAACCAAAACTTCTGAAGGAAAAAAAATATGTATATAGATAACTTCAGTTCCTTCAGCTATAATCAAAACCGAAACCAAAACTTATGAAAAATTCTTGGTAAAATTATTTATTATAAGAAATGGACAGTTACTCAGAAAAAAAAAGATGTAAGCGTGACACACAAAATAATACACATGCTATCGTATTAATATATAGATTATCAATCCTTCATCTTAAAATTTCCGAAATATTTATTCAATAGATTGGGGGGGGTATTTTTATTTTTTATTTTTTTTTGGCACTTCTGCGTTTATCGACCTGCAATTTCCACGAAGTTACTCTGGTTTGCCCGGCAGATGATGAGATAAACCGGAAATGGCCGACAAGTAGTTTTCTGGATATTAAGGCATTTTTTTCCAATGTACTACTCAATAAATTTCAGTGGTCGTCGCCATTCTTAACATGGGGAGGGGGTGTAACAATTTGTGTTTTTTGTAGTAAGGCTTATCCGGCTGTTTCTGGTTATTCCTGTCATCTGCCGGGCACACCATAGTAACTTCGTGGAAATCGCGAGTCGCTGGAAATGCAGAAGCATCTTTTTTTTTTTTTTCTGTATTTACCTGGCGGTGTCCGGGAGTCTGTTTATTTTCAATTTTGTTTCCATTGTTTATCAGTTGTTACATTTTTATTAATTTTTTTACTTATTTAAAAAAAAAAAGAAAAGAAAAAAAGATAACTAATAATAAAGTGTGGATTTATTAAAGTTACATATAGGCGAGAAACACAAAAACATTTCTGTCTTAAATCATGTCATCTTTGACCTAGTAATTGTTTGGTATTTAAAAAAAAAAGGATATTTTCATGTCGTTTCTCTTTCTCACGATGCAAAGATATGACACAAGACCTTGAAAGTGGAATTTAAAAAGCTAGCACCCTAAAAGAGGAGCACTGTAGCCAAAAAAATGCCTGAGCAATTCCGTTGGTATTCCACGTTAGGGGTGCCTTAAACGATTAACAGTTAACTAACTCCTCAAAGGGTGAGAAGGTAAAGTTTGAAAAGATGGACCTTCTAGAACTGCACGGGATTATACCTCAGCCCCCTAAACAATGGCCTAGACACCCGGTGATATTTTGATCTGAAGTAACCCCGAATAGTCAGATGATGATTTAAAGATCAAATTACAAAGAAATAATAATTAAAAAAAAAAAAAAACTCATTTAGAATAAATTTCAAGATGAATGATAACTCTGCCTTCATGGGAAAATCTTAAAAAAAAAAAAACTCTATAAATAATTTAAGTTACTCAAAGAGGAAATAAACGAGAAATATCCTACCTCCTCCTCCTCCTCCTCCTCCTCCTCCTCTTCCTCCTCATCCTCCGACCGGGCAGAGAATAAAAAATTGATGGCACCACTTGGTGAAAACCAGAAAATAGGTAAGAAATGAAAAATAACAAATCGAAAATGATTTTAAGTTTCCAAACTTTAAGGCGTTTCGTGTAAAATACAAATTCTCGAAAGACCAGGGCTATAAGTAGGAGGAAAACAGTCTGCAGGAAAATAGTTCCACAAGCCTGCAGTCTGCAGGAAAGAATCTACAGGATTAAGAAGTTATATTACAATGATACATCAAAAGAATGAATTGGCGGAGACCACTAGACCAACGGGTCAAACGAGCTAGAACAAAGGAAGCAGAGAATAGATCAGACAGTTCTGAAGAATACATGCCATTGTGATGTACCACCACTACTACGACTATGAAATATCTCCCCACCCTTCTTTTCTTTATTTTTCTCTCTCTTTTTTTTTTTTTTTTTTTTTTTTTTTACTGAATTATTTATTAAATTCTTTATTAAATCTGTTTTTAAAGTGTACCACCACGACAACTGTATGGAATAACTTCCTCTTCTTTTCTTCATCTTTCTTTCTTTCTTTTTCTTTTCTTTTCTTTGGATTTTATCAGAGGCTTTTCGGACAATCAGAATCGAGGATTTACGCACAAAAAAGTTTTTTTAAAGAAAGCATAGGTGAGAGAGTTGGAAAAAGAAACCAAAAGATTACACGTACACAGAAGGCATAAGACGTTCTCCAAGTTTCTTCGTCATACGAAGAACTCAAAATGCTAACTCTTTTAATGTACAGAACCAAACACAAACTTTTAACCTTAAATGGAGTTTTGCCTGGCCTTTGAGCCGAGATCACAGTGTGGTATCTGTTCTTCACATGCTGCACTTCAATTTCTTGTTCTCTTTCGGTGGAGGAGAATTCCTTCACGACTGAGACAATTTTTAATTTTTGTTCCTTTTTCTCCACGTTAAAAAACGACCCTCGTGTCTAACTCTATCCCGTGCGGAGGTATTGTAAATAGGAACATTCATGACCAATTTATTTCCATACTGTAAATATCGATTTTTGTTGCAGAGATAAAAAAAAAAATAATTACAGTGAATTCGTATTTTGTGCGTTTTTACTATATGTTTCATCACAAGTTTAAGGCCTCAATAAAAAAAAAGGACATTTTACAAGTGGTGACCCCCAAAACAACCTCCATACCATAACAGTATTTATAGAAAAGATTGAGACTAGCAACATCATGTCTTCGGGCCAAAATCACAGTGTAGTATCTGTTCTGATGCTACGCTTCACCTTTTCTGTCCTTGGTCAGTGGAAGAGAAATCCTTCATGACTGAGACAACTTTTTATTTTTGTTCCTATTCAGAGTGCCCCTTTTTGGCGAGCTGGATTTTCCCCCACATTAAAAACCGACCTTGTGTCTAACTATGCCCTCGTGGGGAGGCAAGTAAATAGGAACATCATGTCTATGAGAGAGAGAGAATGCAGAGAAGAAAGAGGGAGGTAATCAAGTTATAGATACGTTTCTGCAAAATATTTCAGATAATAAATGAACGAAAAGCACTACACTAATGGGTCATTATTTATTACGGCTTAAAAGCCACATGAGGATAAGAGTTAATGAATGTCAGTGAGACAACACTGTGATCACCGATAATGGTGAAACTTGGGTAAAGTTTGATTATTTGAGAGGACAACTCAACAAGAACTTTTTTTACATTAGATTTGAAAACAACTATGTTGTAGACAGCTAAGAAGCAGCCTCGCGCTATCGTCTTCCGCAGATGGGGTAGTTCTAAGTAAGCAAATTAGCTCATGGAATTTTTGTTTGGTTTTAGGCAGAGATAGAGAGTAAGGGAAACTGTCGACAGTTGTTTTAGCTAGACGAGTATTTGCTGCAAATATTTTCCAAGGGTGGCAGGCTGTAGATAGAATCGTCAGTCGAGCACTTTACATGAAAACAATGATAGAGCAGAGATAGACTTACAACGTCTATTCTGTGAGAAAGAGGAAGTAAAGAGGAGAAAAGGTCATCATCCACTAGATTTCGAAGCCAGTTTTCCACCCTCTTATTAAAAGGAAAAAGAAAAAGATGTTTGCAGTGAGAGAGAAAAGAAGAGGAAACGAATTGTGATCTGTAGATAGCCTGACTTTGACTGCCTGCGTGAGAAATCTGGATAATCTTGGAGGGAAGGGGGGGGGAGTCGTTGAAGAATCGCTCTCCATAGTGCTACATTTGTCTTTCAATTACACCTAATTGCAATAATTAATTAAGTCATGCTTAATTGTGTATTATTGATTGTTGAAAAGTTTTGAATTTAATCGCCTTTTTTTATTTTATTAAATTAAATTCTAGGCAATTATTTTGATGACTCGCTCGCTCTATTGATTTGTTTCGTCATGTTTCTTTAGGGATCTCTTGTTACAACCTATAATCCTATTTCAAATTTGAAAAAAAAGAAAAAACAAATAAAATCAGGGACATGAATCAGCCATGAGTTTACATACCCCCTTCCTGACAAAGTAAGGATGAGCAAAAGTCTTATTTTTTTTTTTTTATGGAAATCGCTCCAGACAAGGGATTTAATCCATCCCATCCATAGTCTTGAGCCCCTGGAGGGGCATAGGTCATCTACAGCTTTGTAGATACTTTTGTAGCGGGGAGCTTTGAGGGGGGGGGGCTACGCCCAACCTTCCCAGAAGGTCTATACAGCTTCTAGCCTTCCCAAATGGTCACCCATCTGGTGTTGGCCAGAGTCAACGTTGCTTAACTTCAGTGATCTAGCGAGAACCGGTGTTTCAACATGATTGTGCTGTACCACCTGCTGTAAGGAGTTCAAAAATATTACTTCAACGTTAAAAACCAGACAACAATAAACAACATACTTAAACAACGTACTTAAACAACGATACATAGATTCCCAATTTGGCACATAATAATTCCAGGGGAGATAACCTGAAAATGATCTAACAAAGAGATAACTCTTTGTTAGATCATGAGTACTATTTATTTTGTTATGTCATAATAACTACTGATCTTATTATATCAGAATTTCTATTGTTATGAAAATCGACATAGACAATGCATGAAGTCATTTCATGTAAGTGAGCGAAAAATTATTGCTTCAAGGTCAAAAACATGCATAGATTCTGACCCAGAAAGCAGCAATTTTCCCCCTTTGTCAAAAAGATCGTTTGTGGAATGTGAGAACTAAGGGACAAAATAAGAGAAGTGAGAGACTGTCAAAAGTAAACCCAAGGTTCACTTTCTATTCTCCTTAGTCTGGGTTTTACTCCTCCATATTTTATGAAGGGTTCCTGAAATTATGTAATGGAAACGTTGATAACTCTGAAACTGTTTATCTGATCAGCTGACATAAAAACATCAGATCCATGCAGCAAATTAATAAAAACCGGAAGTTGAAATCCCGTCCAAATTGTGATTAAATTATATCTTTAGATTCGTACAAACCTGTTCTCCCAACAGACTGTAGTGGCCGGTGCAAACAAAAGGAAAAGAAAAGAAAGAAAAAAATGACTGCTGCTTCTAATATTGTCACCTCATATGCAAATGAGATGCTTCTGGTTTAAATTAAAAAGTCTGATTTTTTAAAGACTGACTCGATGAGTTTGTGAGTTTTGGAGTAGCAAGTCTTGACAGCAGTCTGTTGAGTTTGTGAGTTTTGGAGTTGCAAGTCTTGACAGCAGAATGACTGGTTTTGAAGCAGCTAGTCTTGACAGCAAAATGACTGGTTTTGAAGCAGCTAGTCTTGACAGCAGAGGGTCGAATTTGAAGTAGCGAGTTTTAACAGCAATGTGTCAAATTTAATCCCGGAAATTGTTAGTTAGAAGTGCAACAATCCATCAGAAAAAGTGTAGAATCGTTAACAACAGATTATTTAAGCACAAAAATTTGATTATGACCGAACTTTAAATGCCAAAGGTCAAACTCATATAAAATATAGGACTTCATAGGCTACATTATGGGTCAAGTAGTGAGTCTCTATAATCAACAAAAGCAAAGTTTCTTTCTTTTTTTTATTGATAAGTCATTTCTTACTAAGGCCAGGAGCTTCTCAAGGGTAAGGGTAAGGGTTAAAAATTGTCAGTTGGATGATGATCACCACCATGAGAGGATTTGAAACAGTGGGTTGAATAGGCAATAGGAAGAATATTACTTTAGTGGAATTGATTATCCAGGAGAATGGCTTGACAAGTATTTGTTTACATAAGACTTGAAGGTGACCATATTGTAATCGGCTGGGAAGCAGCCTAACTAAAAGTGTGGCATTGACCGTCTCTGTGATCTTCGCCTTTTACCAAGATATGTCCTAATTAAATCAGTTCCATGCCCCAAATATTATGCATGACTCAGTTTGAAAAAGATTAACGGAGAAATATTTATACAGTTTCTATGGGATTAGAGGAGAGCTGGAGAAGGGGAATAGTTGGAGGTGTAGTGGTGGTAGCAAATGAAGATAATGTGCATAAATAAATAATGTGAATAAAGAAGAAAAGGAAATGATTAACTGGAAGTAAGTGTAGTAGCAGTAACAGTCTTTCCTTCCCCTCCCCACTAATGTTAAAGTTCAACCAATCCCAATTGTAGTGGAGGATGATGGAAACGTAGTCGTGTCAACGCCATACCGTCTGGGATTCTGGTACCTGGCAGAGCCATTGATTTCAAATTTAAATGAAAACAAAATAAGCCTTTTTTTTATATTTATTAGATGAAAGTCGCTCTGTACAAAGTATGAAGCCACTCTATATAAGCAGCTAAAAAGAAAGGCGAAATATGATTAATGCAAAGATGAGCAATGTCTATTGATTTTCGTCTTAAAAAGGTTAAGATTAGAGTAGGAGAAAAACAGTTAGCAGGAAGGCAGCCGACATTTTTGGAAATTAGCTACTGGAATAGGAAGATGTATTTACAATTAGGTACCTGAACAGTAACTTGATGAAGATCACTAGACCAACGATTAAAACGAGCTAAAACAAAGGAAGCAACTAATACATTAGACTGTTCTTTTTACTTTTTTTTTTCACTCCAAACAAGGCATATTGCCATTCGGAACATAAGGGGCTACTATTTGGGATTGTGTTTAACAGGGAACTTGTGAACAGTGAGATGTCTATTCACATTACATTTAAACTTCTGCAGGTTAGTACAGCCAGGGAAGCAGGATACAAGGAGGTAATTCCAAAGTCTCGACGTCAGACGGAAGAAACTATTAGATTAGTAGACTTTCTTGCACTTCGGAACCTCATCACTGAAGAGGTGGGATTTTGTTACCTGTCAGGTTAATCAGGAGTGTATATGTTGAGGGAGCACAAGTGCTATGAACCAATCAGAGCACATTCAATTGAAGTACATGTAAAACAGACACAGAGATCCAACATTGTGATGATGGGACAGAGGTTGCAGCTTGGCTGATAGTGTGGGATCTATTAGATTTGAGACTCCCTTTGGAACTCCATCTAACAGTGAGAGACTAGCGGTAGATGTATCAGCCCGGATGTACTCCATATATATGATATATAAGATATTCTTAGTGGTAGATGTATCAGCCCGGATGTACTCCATATATATGATATATAAGATATTCTTAGCGGTAGATGTATCAGCCCGGATGTACTCCATATATATGATATATAAGATATTCTTAGCGGTAGATGTATCAGCCCGGATGTACTCCATATATATGATATATAAGATATTCTTAGCGGTAGATGTATCAGCCCGGACGTTCTCCATATATATGATATATAAGATATTCTTAGCGGTAGATGTATCAGCCCGGACGTTCTCCATATATATGATATATAAGATATTCTTAGCGGTAGATGTATCAGCCCGGATGTTCTCCATATATATGATATATAAGATATTCTTAGCGGTAGATGTATCAGCCCGGATGTACTCCATATATATGATATATAAGATATTCTTAGCAGTAGATGTATCAGCCCGGATGTTCTCCATATATATGATATATAAGATATTCTTAGCGGTAGATGTATCAGCCCGGATGTACTCCATATATATGATATATAAGATATTCTTAGCGGTAGATGTATCAGCCCGGATATACTCCATATATATAAGATATTCTCTGGTGTAGTTTTTTAGCATGCTAGAGGGAACCTAACTCCTTTGCAGCAGCCTTGGCATTGTCCTCATTGCATTTGTTCCAATTCATATTGGCAATTATTTTATTTCCAAAGATTAACCATGTTTTGTTTCTTCCGGCCAGATGCATGTACGTGTCAAGTTTGCTTTATTCTTGTTTTAAGTACACCCGGCGCAGATAATCAAAACAAATTCACCCATCAAATAAATATATGAGAAGATATACATATTCACGGTGGACATAATATTACAATGACTATTAAGAAACGACGAAGCAATTCCATCAACTTCAAATCAATTCTAGTCATATAAATCTAAAGTATCTGTTGAAATAATTCATGCATGAATTAAACCGCAATTTCTTCAGAGTAATAAATATGATAGCAACTTGTATTCAATTGATCGTTTCCATAAGGAAACACGTTTGACACGTTTAGAGCAGAAGAGGACATATACCCGACTAAACTGACAAGCAGAAAAATCCCACCTCTTCACTGTTGAGGCTCTTTGATGCCGGGAAGAAATAGATATGATAGCAACTTGTGTTCATTTGACCGTTTACATAAGTACTGAGTTTCATTGTTAAATAACCTAAAAGGGTTGATATGCCGTAAAGGTTAAAGACCAACGTGATAAGCAGAAAAATCCCACCTCTTCACTGTTGAGGTTCCTAGATGCCGGGAAGCAATACATATGATAGCAACTTGTGTTCAATTGATTGTTTACATAAGGTACTGAGTTTCATTGTTAAATAACCTAAAAGAGTTGATATGCCGTAAAGGTTAAAGACTAACATGACAACAGAAAATTCCACTTTTTCACTGTTGAGGTTCCTAGATACCGGGAAGCAATACATATGATAGCAACTTGTGTTCAATTGATTGTTTACATAAGTACTGAGTTTCATAAGCCTCTTACTCTAGTAATTTCTTTCATCGAATTGCTAGACTTTGGAATTCTCTTCCTGTTTCCTTCTTCCCTGACTGTACTAACATGCAAAAGTTTAAATGTAATGTGAACAGGCATTTCGCTACTTAACTCCCTATAATTCCCTGTTGGACATGATCCAAAATAGTAACCCTTTACGTTCCAAGCGGCAATATGCTTTGCTTTGAGTTAAAAGAAGTAAAAAAGAAAAAAAGTGAAGAGAAATTGAAAAACAGGAACTGAAATCTCTGAAGGCAACCTAATATTTTCTTTAACCATGATCTGACTTTTTTTTTTATCATAATTGTATCATTCTCTTGTAGAAAATTGAGCATGTGCGCGTGTGTGTGAGAGAGAGCAAAAGAGAGTGACAGAGAGAGACAGAGAGAGAGAGAGTGTGTGGGGGGGGCATACAGCACCGGAAACAGTCAGTTGCTCATATGACCTCGTTTTTGTGCCCCAGGCTCAGATCCATAGTTTCGTCAACTAATGGATTCTAATCAAGTTCAATTAGAATCGAAATGAGATGAGCCAGTGTAATTTAATTGAACACAGTTTTGTATAAAAAAAACAAAAGAATCAATATTTTTCCCTTTCTTAATTTTGCTGTTCAGTTGTAACTGTATAAATAACTGTTTATTTTTTTATCCTGAACTGATGGATGGCTCTAAATCACTCCTTATTTGTAAAATACCAAATGTAATTGATTTTAATGAAGCCTTTACATTAAGATCAAACCAAACCAAACTAAACAAATTAAAACAAGAACTAAATCCAACTTAACCATACAAAACCAAACCAAATCGATCCAAATCAAGCCAAACTGAACAGAGTAAAAAGAATTAAATAAAACTTAACCAAACTAAACCAGACCAAATTAAACAAAGCAAAAACAAATTAAAAGACAGTAAAAGATGATGTCTGTCTTCGATGGCATGGCCATGTTGAATAAATGGATGAAAGTTCTTTCGTTAATAGATGTAGAATTGTTGAGGTAGCAGGTTCTGTTCATATGTGAAGTCTAATAAAATATGGGAGAAAATAATAAAAATGAAACAAATAAAGACATGGCCAGAGTTAGTTTATTTTGGAAGTCCAACGCATGTCAGCATGTAAAACGAATGTTAAAATCGATAATGATGATCATGATGACGACGACGACGATACATCTAATTAAACCAAATAAAAACGAATTAAATCAAAGTAAAACAAACCAAACAAAACCATGTAAAATAAATAAATAAATGGGACCAAACCAAACCAAATTCAATCAAACCAAACTAAATAAAAAGAAATTAAATAAAACCAAACCAAACCAAAGATTATGTTTTATTTTATTTACCATTGCTTGTTCGTGCCTGGCAATTATTGTTGTTGTTCTTTTTTTTATTGATCGGGGGACTAAGAATATACTATTTTATTTAAGCCTTGTACAGATATGGTTTTGATCTGCATATAATATAACCCTCTCTCTTTCCGAGGGCCGGGCCGCATCCGTCGCTATCCTGGTTCACTGGAGCATACTTGTGATGTACTTCTGGCCGTGTTCGTCGCTCCCAGCTCGCAGGACCATAGATGCAACCCAGCAGGGCTACATTCTTACTTGTCTAGTGGTGGACCCTTCAAGGGTGACCAGACTCTCACTGGTCACTGGAAAATATTTTCTGCTGCTCAGGGCATGCGAAATGTGCATGACCCTAAGTCTGTGTGGCAACATTGTCGATTTCGGTCGTCACTCTGGCCTCGTGCTGGATCCAGTTTGTCTCCTTCATCATTTGGCGTCAGGGCATACCTGAAATAAACTGTATCCTCATTCAGGTCGGCAAGTGAGGAACAAGGAAAAACTCTGGGACATTTTTATATAACGAAACCAAATAATTATTCATAAATCGTTTTACACTTGTTTAGTCGAGTTCTTTGATTCAAGTTTCATGATGCAGGTTGTATACTTAAGTTCCACTAATCAATTTCCCAGCTAAGAACAAGAGCTTTTCAACTTAACTCTTATGAGGGTTTCGCCCCCCCCCCCTAGGCGGGGTTAGAGCGATGTGGACGCCTCGAATGCCAGTCAGTAAAAAGGATTAAGGACTCTAACTCCAAAATGTCAATCGTTTTTATGAAATCAGTAATTCCTCCTTCCACCCTTTTGGGGTTATTCTTTCTTTTTCTTCCCTTCCTCTCCCTCTCTTCTTTTATCCTATTAATTTGTACTCCCTTTTTCTTCTTTTGAATTTCCTCCCTCTCTCTGTTTCCCTAATTTCTACTCCTCCTTTCGGCTTTATCTATCCCAATTTTTAACCCTCATACCCTTAGGTGTTAACTTATCATGTAATTAGGAATTATTAGTCACCCCAGCTGTCTTCCATATCGGTCCACGGGGTTTTAAAAACAACCTCTTCGTTGTTAACAGATTTTTGACGGTCTTGATATAGGAACAAATTCTCGTTTGTCTTTCTCTTAAAACCCCCACCCCGGCCCTGATGTGATAAGCGATAACTATTTATTTCCATGAGTGATTCGTCATCTGAGTCAAACATTTTCGGCTGGCGACCCTTTTTCCTTTTTTTTTTTTTTCTGACCCTAACTTCCTATAGATGTCGGCCAGTGAGACCGCATCCCACCCCCACGTACCTTTCAACAGAACATTGTTTCTTTAATAATTTGAATTGTTGTTCTAACCTAAACCAGAAAACGACCCTGTATTGTTTTTTTTTCTGCCAACTCGAGAATCTCATTATCATATTTATTTATTTATTTATTTCCCATCGAAATATTCCACCCCCTCTGGGCATTCCTGCCTCTTCCTATCGCTACATAAGTACAAAATGGAATTTAAAACCCTTAAAGAACAATTATTATCTATTATTTTCTTCTTTTCTTGATAAAGTCCTAGTTTTTCTTTTTTTCTTGATCAAATATCACACCCCTCTCCTACCTTCTCTTCCTTTATTTGTAAAGCAAGACCATCTGGTATCGCCTGGGATCTTGCTACATCTGCTCCCTTCCTTTTCCTTGTCATTTGCTAGCAAATTACACCGAAGCCCCCCCCCAACCATACCTCATCCTCTCCCATCTTCTCTTCCTCTATTTGAAAAGCAAGATCATCTGGTGTCGCCAGGGATCTCGTCATATGCACACCCTTCTTCAAAATAGGAATTAAAGGTGATATTATTATAAGATAATGTTTAGGACCATTTCATTTTTGAAATTGCCATACGAAAATTAAAGAGGCGTTATAACTAGAAAAAAAAATAGAAATGTAAAAAAAATGTTAAAAGCAAAAAACAAAACAAAAGAAAGGAAATCAATGAACAAAGTAATATTATGGACTTCGTGCATAAGTATGTCTCTTTGCATACTCTTATTTGATGGATGGATTTGTGTTGTGCCCGAAATGTCACCTAGCAAGAACTTGACACATACATGCACCTGACCGGAAGAAACAAAACGTGATCGATTACCGGAGATAAAATAATTGTAGATTAATTAAAAACTAGCAGGTTTACACGGCGTTGCTCGGGGTCATAAAAACTAAATAGAATAAGCTAAATAGTATGTGTAACATTTTTATATTAAAACTTCTCTCTACCTCTTTTTCTAACCGTTCTCTCTTCTATCCTCTCTTTCGCTCTCCAACCACCTCTTTCTCTCCCGCCCAACAAATTCCTCTCTCTTATTTTAATGTATTAAAAAAAAATAATGTAATTCATTTACTATAGCTATCCCTTTTAAATGTAAATTTTTTTAATAAGTTTTAGATATTAGACATCCGGGGCAACGCTATTGAAGAAAATATAAAGTTTGTAGGTCCTTGATTGGTAGTTTTGGACTTTTAGCTCGACATACAAACATACAAGCACACAGACAACTGCCCTTTATACAATAGACAAACTGCAAATGTTATGCTATCCACACAGATTAGCTGCAGGTGGAAATACCATATTAAATAAATGCTCTAGAGGCGTGACTTCATTGGCAGCGATGGCTACATCCCAGAATGAGCATTTATAGATTCAGGCGCCGATGTCATAAATTATCATTTTAAACTAACCCGAAATTGAGATCGACGGTCGGTTGTTCGAGAAAACCAATTAATCAATTCCTGTACATCCTACTTATTCACTCACTCCCACTTGGTATCGATCATCAAGAATAAAAATAATTCATTATATATTTATACATGAAAGAAACAAAAATAAATAAGTTAAGCGGCCGTCTAGGTGTGTAGATGTAAAACATTCAACACGTCTATCCGATATTGGATGTTAATATTCATGAAATAATTAAGTCTTGTTGACGTCAATACGTTTAAAATTATTCATTCGGGTTAATCAGTTGATTCTTTGCTTATTTTTATTTAAATCATTTATGAATATGTACGAGACGTTATATGGATGCCATAATACATGCAAACATACCGTGGACCCCCCCCCCTCTCTCTATATCTATCTATCTATCTATCTATCTATCTATTTATAGTTCTCTCTCTCCCCTAAATCTACCTACCTACCTACCTACCTCTCTCTCTCTCTCTCTCTCTCTCTCTCTCTCTCTCTCTCTCTCTCTCATATAGCTATCTCTCTATACACCTATCTCTCTCACATTTATATATATAAGTATTTTTTGTTTTTATCTATAAACTTTTACTTTTCTTTCAATTTTTTTTCTTTCGGCTGTTTTCAAAAATTGAGCTAACCAGCAAAAATAGACACTTATCTATACTTACATTTTACTAACTTTTTCCTCTGAGAAGAACCTATTTTTGAAACTCCATGGAATAAGGAACCTTCCACTTTTATTTCGTATTTCTTGTTTTGGGTAAAATATTGTAAATGTGAATTCTACAATATCTTTACTCTCTCTCTCTCTCTCTCTCTCTCTCTCTCTCTCTCTCTCTTTATGTATATATATATATATATATATATATATATATATATATATATATATATATATATATATACCCGTTCACATACACATTTCACGATAAAGATAGAACCCAGAATTAGATAGAATCGAGCAATTGCATCGACAACGACAACGGACAACGCCAGACCCAAAGTGAGTTTCGATGTACTGCATCTCATCAGTGACGTGCTCCGACATAGGCGCGAACCCAGGTCGTCGCACTCATGAAGTGTGCAATACTGACGACCTAACCATCTACCTACCTATCTCTCTCATATATCTATCCATCTACCTACCTACCTCTTTCTCATATATCTATGTCTCTACCTACCTACTCCTCTCTCTCTCTATCTCTCTCTCTATATATATATATATATAAATTTATCTAAATCATGTATTCACATATATTATAAAAAGATATATTATACTTGCTATGTGAGTAGAGTAAGGTATCTAAATATATTTATGGCAATTAAGCTACACAGAGGCGTCCGCGTTTTATCCCTATAGGAAACAGTCAGGTTTATATATAGTATGCTCTAGTTCCGTCAATTATGACTAAGTAGAAGTCCTAAGTAATTTGCAACTGTATCCTGAGTATTGCCTGCACTTTATCTAAATTCAGTTGTAAATGACATTCTTCTGAAGGATGAAGGTTCGATCCTCAGTGCGAGCGATATTGAAATTACAATTGTGAATTACTTAAGACTTCTATCCAGTTATCGCTGACAAAACGAGGGCATGTTATCTATGTGGATTAAATAAGAGATTCCATTTGAAATTTCGTGTAAATCCCTTAGTTCGAAAAGATACACCTGAAGAAGGTCGGGGTTGCATCGGCCGAAACGTTGTTAAAATAACACTCAAGATGAGAACAGTAGTCGGAAGCATCCAAATCCTACTGTTTTCCCCTTTCTCCATTCTTCCGTTCAATCTTTCTACATTCCATCATAATATTCCTTTTATATTCATCATTCTTCCTATGTTAATATGCTTTGTTCTTCCAGACTTTCCAGTTTCTAATATTCTTTTAATTACCTTTCAGCATTTCTCTTTTCTTTTTCTCCCATTATGATAGGTTGCAAAGCCCGTTCTTAACAATGGTTACTTTTATTGAGCTCAAAGCAACCTAGGTAATGCCTCGCCATCTTGCTATAATGAATATCAGCTTAGAACCACTGCGTCTGACAACATTGTGTCAGTTGCATGGCACACAAAAATGGCAGCACACGATGCGAGAACATTGGAATTATTTCTGCCAGTTGCTTTCACCGTTTCTATTGTCGATGAAGCAACTGAACTCAGTTGACCCAAGTGTTTAAATAATTTTATTAGATTACATAATTAGATTGAATGAAGTAGAACAAAGAAGAAAGCGCATGAATTTAAAATGAAAATTTTTAATGAGGTCTGCTGGTATATTTTAAGAACTTCAAGACTATTGTTTTTCAAACAATAACTGGGTGCTAATATATATATATATATATATATATATATATATATATATATATATATATATATATACATACACACACAGGTGGCAAAAAGTTTTTCAAAAACTGCAAATTTAAGCTAAATTTAATGTAACTGTTTAAACAAACTATACCTCATTTGATTAGCCTTTTATTCTTCTATAATTTTACATGTTCATATTTGACTTTTAACTGAAATATTCTAGTGTTCATGTCAATTTAAAAAAATAACTTCAAATTGAGGAAACAAAAAGAAAGTCTGCAGCAACAAATTCGCTTAAAACCAGCTTAAATTATCGCCCCTAAATCAGTTTAAAATATCCACCAAGAGGCAATAAAGCATCTCTAATGGTAATTGTTGTTGTTCCAGGTTATACAATGTAACATTTAGTCCATATGCCACAACTTTCTCTTGGTGATCGTCAGGAGCTCATTAATCTCCAACTTTCTGGTTTATCCAATCGAGAAATCTGCCACAAATTAAAATGTGATGAGAAAACGGTACGAAAGACTGTGCAAAAGCACCAAAAACACCGGCATTGTTCGTGATGCCCCTAAATCTGGTAGTACTAGAGTTACTTCTTACAAGAAGACAATGCTATCAAGATCCGAAGCCTAAAAAACAGATTTGAAACGGCTCCCCAAATCCAACAATAATGCAATCTTGTTAAAAAGTACTCTCTTTCTACTGTCAAGAACAGATTAAAGGAATTTAATTAGCGAGTATATGTTGCAAGACGCAAGCCAATGATTTCTGTAAAGAACAGAACACAACAATTTGTCAATTCAGACATAGAACAAAGTAGACTGTGTTGTTTCTAAAATATGGTCTCATTAAATCATGTTTTTTTATAAACGTATCTATACATCTATATCTAGTTAAGAATCAATATCACATTGAAACATTGCCAATGTTGAGTTAGGGATAGGGTTAGAGTTAGGGTTATATATATCTATATATCTATATCTAGTTATGGATAAATATCGCATTGAAACACTGTCAATCCCAGATCAATGTTGAGTCTGGCGCAGTATTTAGGCTACTGATGATATGGCCTCCTTCAATATTCGGGAGAAAGTCTTTTCAGCTTGTGCTTGCTTTGCCATCGTGTATAGTAGTGAAGCGGGAACTTCAAACACTTCTGATCTGCAGCAGCTTCGGTGTAATGATCGTACGATGATCAAGTGTATATGCGACTGCAAACTAAAGGAAAGAATTCCATCAACTGTGCTTCACTCAGAAACTTGGTATTGGTGGGATTTTCAGATTAAGTCCACCTCCACAATTTTCTTTTAAATAACGACTTTTAAAGGTTTTCGGCTATGCTGAATACGAAAATCGCTTTGAAATTTTGCAGAAATAATTAGTTATCGAGATATAAAAAGTTGTATTATGAATTGTAATCTTTGGCGGCCATCTTTGTTACGCACGTAGATTTGTTTATGGCGCGCGCGTGAAAAACGATTGCCGCCAAAGAATACAATGCATAATACAACTTTTTATATCTCGATAACTAATTATTTCTGCAAATTTTCAATGCGATTTCTGTATTCAGCATAGTAGAAAACTTACAAAAGTTGTCATTTAAAAGAAAATTGTGGAGGTGGACCTAATCTAAAAAAAAATACCCATAACACGTCTGGATACATCAGGTACAAGGGAGTGTATACTAAAAAAAAAAAATTGGCTTGAATGTATAAGAAACGCTTTGACTAAATGCAGTTTAAGTGATATCAGTTCTTTAGAATGATACCATGTGAAAAGCAGGAATGGTGGTAAGTTGCCTGGTGTTGTCCATTACAAATCCCAAGATAGTCACAGCACCTTAAAATACCAAAACTGGATGATGAGGACGATGATGAGGTCACCTGAATCTGCCAGTTTCAAGTCGAGGTAGCTATCTGAGCTCATCTGATGCAAAAATACCCTTGATACATCTAAAAGTGTTTTTTTTTTTTTGGCAGAGGATCCCCTGACAAAAGGATGATTGACCTGTAAATTCACCCTTGTCTGTCCATCCGTTTGCCCGTTCGTCAGTCCACACTTTTCTCAATAACTATGCCTTGGACTTTTTTTTTAATTTTGCGCAAACATTAAATATGATATGAGTAAAAAGTAACAGAAGGGATTTTCCAGGAAAACTCCGGATGCCCCCCCCCCCCTAGGTGTGTCTTTCGGTTAAAATGGCTAAAATTGATACTTTTGTGTCTATTAAAAAAAAAATGATGTCTTGAATTTTTATAAAACTTTCTGAAAAGTTGTAACTAACTGATTTCTATATAATTTTGTTTGTCTATACTTCACAATAACACTTGGGTGTGTCCCGGGGGGCTCTTTTAGGGCTAATAAAAACACTTCATTTTTGGAACTATTTTACCATATTTGTCCAAAATTTTCTGTGTATGTCTATTTAGCAGTTTTGCATGATGCTGATCTCAAATTTAAAATATGTTAAGGCCGTGGAAACTTTTGGGGCTAAATGGTAGGGGGCAAATGATGAACTTAGTCATTTCTTTTTGTTGCATGGTGCAGAACTCAAATTTACATATGTTAAGGCCTAAAACTGCACCGTTTGTTCATTTTCACCAGGATTTGACGTCCTCTGAGGACTTTGGAAGCTAATTGGGGGGGGGCGGTAAATGCTGAACTTAGTCATTTTTTTTTATGCCTCGTTCACTGTGCTCTCACAGGGGGCTATGCATGCTTCACTTATTTTTATTATTATTAACAGTTAATTTATTTTCTTTTTCTTTCCAGTAAATAAACGTTTATTGTTTGAAAACCATTCATATTTCTCAGTTTTTTCTTGTTTGGGCACCTATTAGCATGTTGCTCAAATCGACTCATTTTAAGAATATCTGCATTCTATTGGTAGGATTATAGATGCTTCGCATACTCAGCATCTTAGAGTGTTCGGTCATATACAGCTTGTTATCCTTTGCATCAACTCCATAACATATCTGGATATCCCAGGGACTAAAGAACTTGATCGACTGAAGAAAACTTAAATGTGTAAGAAGTGATTTGACTGCATGTAACATAACTATCCACCCTTTTGGATCGGACCACATGGACAGCAGGCATGAGACTTTTCATGGTGTGACTTATCCTCGAACCTGGAACATGGAGATGCTATAAGTTTTGAGGTGGAAAGTCACTTTCACTAATATACTTAGGAAAAGATAATGAAATACCATGGTCTTATGTATGACATGAAAAGAAACTGGAATCTTAGGAAGATCTTCATGATTCCAGTAATTATAAGAGCAACCGAACTCATGAAAAAGTATTTCAAAAACTACCTGGCAAATATACCCGGTGAACCAAGGTCAAGATAAATATAAATAATTACACTTAAAATAACAGTTAGAATCATAAAAAAAGATATCTCAGTTGGATTGTATGAGATAGAGGTGAATGTCTGGCATCCAATAGGCTGCCTCACCCCTGCCTAGAACAAAATAAGAAAATTGAAAAAAATAAAAACGATACATATATGCGTACAGCTTAATTAATCGATCTTTTTTTCTATTTAACTATCAATGAAATAGTAGATGGCAGTATCTTCAAACCTTGGAAAGGCAACTAATCTGAGAGAAGGAAAACTATTAAATAACACGTCCTTATCTGATTATCTGAACATAGCTTTTGTACATGTTGGTTTTATCCTTGCCACTTAACTGAAGCATTGTTGGAAAAGGGGAGATGTTCATGGCAAGTGCTCGACTGAAGTCCCATCTATGATTCCTTCTTGTCAAACTTTCACAAAAACAACCCAACTAGCTACAACCACTATAAACGATTTCCTCCACTTTCTATCCATGTCTAAATCTAAACACAGATTCCATAAACAAAGCTTCTTTCCCAGAACTGCCCGCCTATAGAACACTGTTCCATTGATCTGCTTTCCAGTTGAATACAACATGGCAGCCTTCAAATCCAATGTAAACAGATCCTTGTCAAGCCGTCCCCATAAATAATCAAACTCTATCCCATTTACACCATTAACGATTACTACACTACGATCTTATATTCATTAACCCTTATCCTCGAGTGGCCTTCGTGCCTTGATAAGTGGTGATTCCCAAGTAAAAAAAAAATATGCAGTTGTAGATTGTGTAAACCTTGCTTCATGCTAAATACCTTGCCATGCAGGCATACTTTCAGGAGATGTTTATTGTCTCTTGAGACAGAATACCAACCGACTATTATTTTAGTTTTCATATCTGCAAAATGTGAGACGGAAATTGGCCGAAAATATCATATCATTTTCTTTATTTTTCCCTGCTTCCATTTCTTCATTCTCTCGTTCCTCATGAAGGTAAAGTCACCAATGACTTTCAGCAAAGTGTGTTTGATGCATTGTTTGGATTATTCGGTCTACTGTTCTCGTCTTTGGTATTATTTTTCCAAACGTTTTTGGATGAACGTCTGACCTTCTTCGGTTTCATCTTGTCAGACTCAGTTAGTGCTGAAAATGTTCAAGAAATATTCAAAACTAGTAGGGCTACCCGGCGTTGCCCGGAGTTAAAGTGTAATCTATTTCCATTTAACACCTTTTTTTTTTAATATCTCCATTTCTCTCTATCCGTCTCTCTATCTTTCTCTCTTTCCCCCATTTCCTCCCCCCCCTCCAGCTCTACAACCCCCACATCTGTCTTCTCTGTGAAGCCCATTCCTCTCTGGATATATGCACACACAAGTGTACAATTCAAACCAACCAACCAATCAACATGCCTAACGTTGGGTGAAATTTCTATGAACAAAACTTCTGCACAAAGGCATTCCATCCGTGGAAAATATTACAACAAAACTGCTTCCCTGCAGATTACAACATGGTCGTCTTTAAATCAACAGTCAATAGATTGCTGTCAGGAACTCTGTCGACCATTCTTTTTTTTTTTTAACTTTTATTCACCCCAAGCAGAACATATTGCTCTTGCTTGTGGTAGGAGCCAAATTTATAGGGGTTAAGATGAGTAGGAAGTTGGGAAGCAAGATGTTCGTTCACATTACATTTAAATTTCTGCATATTGGCACTGTCGGGGTAACATGGAGCAAGAAAGGAATTCTAAAAGCAAGCAGTCTAAGGAAACAAACAAGGGGAGAGGCCTGGGAAGGGTAGTGGTGGGGGTGTGGTTATGCGTAATATCTTTCCCCCCGCCCCCCCCCCGTAAGGAAGGGTATTTGTAAATTTTGGTTTTCTTTTTAAGTGGAAGGGGTAAGGACAGGATTTTGAATGACAACATGGGGGAGGGGTGGATTGTTCATTCATTGTAGTGTGCAGGTTTTTGAATAATGCGTCCCGGACGCTATTGGCTGTCACTCCTTTCATAAATCCTTTCTTCAGCTGACTCATTTTCCTATGCAACCCTTTGTCTTTGTAGTATGGCTTTGTCATGCTGTATTTGGGACTGAAGGTGAACATCAGCTGTGCGTGTAATCTGATGGTGTCCTGGGAAGGAGTGTTTTGACTCTGGCGTTTTGCACAGGAATCGCCTGTTTCGGCAGTATAGTTGTCCAACTGTTGCTTCTACTTCATAAAGCCTGGGTTAACAGTATTTTCGTTTAGCGGTTGCAGGTGCAGTAAGTTCATTCAGAGAGCCGTACATGGAACTATTCATAGAGTTCCTCATCTCTCACCTGACTATCATCCCGTCTTATTAACCCTTATTCTCAGGTAGATTTTGGCCTTGATACATCAGTTAAAAGAAATGGTTCCGATAATACAAAAGATACATATGAAACAAAGACGGAAAGAACCGCATATGTGAGATCAGTTATGAGATATAGATGTAACGTCGCCATTACACACGAACTATTGGACCCCCACGCCGTCCAGCATCATCACAAAGAAATAAAAATAAAAAAATCCGACCCGACTTTTTTTTTTGTTTTATCAAAAGGCATTTATTACCAGTACTTTCCAATCAATTTTTTTTTTCTAATTGTTCATTTCGTCTTAACCCTGCTGTCTTAACACCACCTTGAAAAAATCTCTCACTGCCACTGTGGGGCTACATATCTATCTCACATGGCGCAGTTTTTCTTTCTGCCTTCGAGCACTTGCTGGCCCTTTCTTGCCTTCGACTTTACACGTCCATCTTCTCCCGTGTGGATTTTGTTTCTTAGCTTTTTCTTCTGACGCTAGCCCACACACACTTTCTAATTTTCATACATTCTCAAATGCTGCTGCTGTTGCTGCTATTGCTGCTGTTGATGATGATGATGATGATGATGATGATGATGATGATGATGTTAATACCTTCCCCAGCAATCTATCCTTCTGATATTTTCACATGCGTTCATTATGCACTCTGTTACATGACTTCCTTTTCCGAAAAATTTATTTTACAAGAATTTAATTAAACGTGCCTGAGGTGAGTGTTGATCCATTAGTTAAAAAAGAGTTCCAATAATAGAAAAGGTAGATATGAAACAAAGACATAAAGAACTGTGCATGCGAGATAGGTTACGAGATGTAGATAGGCAGAATGAAAAAGAGACTCCTTTAATCAAATCTTTACTCTTTGGGAGCAATCAATGATTACTTAGCGCCATAAATATTTGCCAAGTGAATAATTCTTGGAATCTGTACATTTATAGGACAGCATGTTATTTATTTTGTGTGTCACATTTACATCCCATTGACTGTCGTTTAATTGTTATGCACTTCTATTTTTTGTACTAAATAATTTTACCAAGAATTCTTTATAAGTTTTGGTTTCGGTTTCGATTATAGCGGATGTTATTCAAGTCATTCATTTTTTTTATAAATAATTTTACCAAGAATTCTTCATAAGTTTTGGTTTCAATCACTGCTGAAGGAACTCATGCCGAGATTGGTCAATATGAAAGTAACAATTCTCCTATATGACAACGCTCGCCTGCATGTTGGTCAATTGACCTTGCAGAAGCTGAACGAATTTTGCTATAAGACTGCCTCATCCGCCATATTCACCGGACCTCTCACCCACCAACTATCACTTTTTCAAGCATCTTAACAACTTGCTGTGCGAAAAGTGCTTCAAAAGCCGAGTTGATGCTCAATCGGCCTTCAATGACTTCATCGATTCCAGAACTCCAGATTTCTATGCTAATGGGATATATAAACTTGTTTCTCGTTGGCAAAATTGTGTCGATTCTAATGGTTCTTATTTCGATTAATAAAGTTTATTATGAAAGGAGTTATGATCTTTTGAATTTGAATGTCAAAAACGACATTATTTTTACACCAACCTAATATTATTATTATAGTTAGTAGCAATAATAATAATAATAATAATAATAGAAATCTGTGGAGACTTGTTGCCACTCAGACTCTAGGAAACACCACACAGTGTTCTCAAAGAGAAATCTTTGATTATGGCCTGTGTGAATACTCCTAGTGATTAAATAATAATAATAATAATAATAATAATAATAATAATAATAATAATAATAATAATAATAATAATAATAATCAGCAATAATAATAATAATGAAGATAATAATTAACAATAACAACAATAGTGAGTTGTAGCAATGTGTGTGTGTGTTCGCTTTTTTTGTATGTCCGGCAAAGGCTATTTTCGGGGCGGGGAGGCACTCCGGAAGGTCACTAATTCTTACAACTTTTTATATACTCTCTAGATTATAATATCTCTGATTTATGAAAGGAGGTCATGTCTATCTTTTATCTGAGTGACTTTGACACGTTATTTTTGCGCTATTTCCTGGTCTGCACATGTTTGTTTGGCTTTTTCATTTAAAAAGTGACACTGAATCCGTAGCAAACGAGCTCCCTGGGCACTAGTGCCAGGAACGTTCATAAAAGCAATAAGCTTTGATCAACGCTGTAAAAATCCGTCATATCAGACAATTGTTATTTATTTGGACACTCCCCTTTTTATGGGGAGCTGGTTTTCCCCAACATCTTGGGCAAATACGCAGAAACTGGCTTGCAACCAAAGTTAAGTGCGTGATTTCATTCTCCGATGTTTGACCTCATTAAATTTATGCACCTGTCACTTAAATTTTTAATTAATTTCAACTATTCTCACTTCTCTGCTCTCTTAGCGTCGCAGTAACATATCACCTTTTCTTTCACTTTCTTTTCTGCCTTCGCCTCAAGGTTTCAGGTTCGAGCCTACTTACCTACCAAAACTTTTTCCCCCTACACACACACACCGACAAACACTCGGGCAATGCCGGGCACCCATGCTCGTCTATATAGATAATAAATAACAACAAAATAATAAGAAGAAGAAGAAGAAGAAGAAGAAGAAGAAGAAGAAGAAGAAGAAGAAAAAGAAGAAGAAGAAGAAGAAGAAGAATATGCAAGAAAAAATATAAGATCTCTGTGCAAAAATTCCTCTTTCTCAATTTGCATTCAACACAATAGCTATGTATTTTCGAGCGTGGGGTAAGCCGAAGTGTAAAGAATTTATGAGCTAAGTTTGAAAAATGAATTCTCAATCATTTTTCTCAAGCTTCATTTCGCCAAGCTTACCCCTCGGCACACATTCAAAACCTTTTATGAGTAGACAATGAACTACAGAAATGAAAGATAAAAAGAGTGCTTACAAAAAGCACTTAACGAAAACTGCATTTTTTTTAGTTGCAGCGAATCATTTAATGATCGCTTTGGGCAGGAAATGGTTAGTTACCGTTGAAATATGTTGTTTCTCTATTAATATTGACTAGCAGGACCCGTGAAAATTCCACTGAATGAGAAATATATTTAATCAACAAATATGTTTTAATAAAGCTGAGATTTTTCTGAATAGTGCAAAGAATTAGTTTTTTCGACAGAAAAAAATAACACACAGCAAATACGAGTCTATTAGCATTTTTATGACAATAGTGTCGATTGTATTTTTAACTAGCAGGATGTGTTAACCGATGTTGCCCGGTGAAAGCATGACACATCCAGAACAGAAACCTTAAAGGAACCCCCTCGAAAACAAATTAAACTATGCTTGTTGGTGGTGGCCATTGCCATCCCTGAGAAATAGCGGACACTGGCAGCCGAGACCCAAATTAAATAATCGGGCTTCCACAGTCGGGCATTGTTTTCCAGTGGATAGCTAGTGGAAGTTACTATCGATGATTGTCAGCATTGTTGGTTACTGGCGATTAGTGTTAACCTGCAGGTAGTGGCTGATTCTAAAATAACATTTATTAACTCTTTAGATTGAGTGAAAACAGAGGTAGATAACTGCCTTCTACGATGACTATCTTTCAAGTTGGCCATCGTTTTCCTTTTCGGTATTCTGCACGTACATTTTCTAAAAGTAGCTCAAACACATCTTATAAATAACTAGCGGGGGTACCCGGCGTTGCCCGAGTGTTTGTTTCCGGGACGGGGGGGGGAGTTTTAAAAAATGTTATGGTAGGTAAGTAGGAAGGATCAAACCCAGAGTCATGAGTAAAAGTAGGAAAATAAAGTGTGAAAAAAAAAAAAAAAAACATCTGCAACGTTAACAGTTTGGCCACCAAGAAAAGTCCATTCCAGTTGTTTAGGAAAAAAAAACAAAAAAAAAACGACTACGGTAGGTCGGCGCGAACGTGAAAATATAATGTGAATTGTCCAGCACGCTAACCACTACGCCACAGAGCACTGCAGCTTAGTTTAGTGATTTTAAATAACTTCACATGAAAGAACTATGAAGCCAAACCGGTGTTCTCTTCTCAACTGTTCCTTGTGAACGATCCCCAAACGGTGTTAAGTGGTGGCAGGGGGAGGAGGAATTTATTAGAGAGAAAATATTTTACCACTTCCATTCATCCTAACCGATTTTGGCCGTGACTTCTCAGCAGAAAAAGTATAGAAATCTAAGATTATCGAGGAATTTGAGAAATAATAAGCCTATAACACACCTCAGATATTGTTCTGCCGTTTGTGCATATTATATTTGCATGAAATATCTTGATTTTTAATCCTATTAATGTCAAAATTAGACGGGAAAAAATGAGTTCATTTTATTTATATAGAGAGAAGAAGATAAAATACTCCACAGAAGTAAAAGTAAAACAAAAAAACAAATATATAACAAATAAGTGTTTTAGTAGCCAATAAAATGTACGTTAAAACCTATCTGCATAATATTTATGTGTTTTAACTTATTTGAAAGCGTTTATTCAGTTCTAAAAAGAAAGAAAGTGTCAACATAATAAGTCAAAGCTAGGCAAGAATATAAAATTAAATTTAATCGTCAAAAGGAATTAAAAAATGCAAAACAATATACAAATATAACATTATTAAAGTCTTCGCTAAAAAAAATCGAAAATTAAATATTGGTTCCAATAAAAGAATTTTTTTAGCGGTTTTGGGGTGGGGGTAGATGTGTGTCGGCGTTTTGTGCATATTTACAATCCCACACCAATGCTGTGCTTACATTTTGAGAGAGTTCCGTCCGAGCAATGAAAGAGCAATATGTGTTTGATTAGATTTTATGTTAGTTCCGTCTACGCTTCTGAAAGAGTTAGCAATGAGTGTTAAAATGCCAATAATTCTGAAACCTTTTGTTAGAGCTCACCGTAACAAAATTTTAAGGCTTCCGGTATTTCATTTTAATAATTTTAAGTGGTCAGCAAGATTTCAAACAGGCTGAATGTGTTTTTCTTAGTGTAGAAGTTGATTTAATTTTATATGTTTGTATGATTATCTAGTGTTAAAAGACGTAATGTGTTAGTCCTCACGCGAAAGAGCAGGACACAAAATGTTTTAAATGATAATAGAATAATAATAACAAAGACTCTCGCTGGCAAGGACCACTATTGACCGTAACCAGTTATACAGTCCTTTTGAAATTTTCATCTCTTTTTTTCTCGTTATGTACTGAATATTTGTTAATGAAACCTATATGAAATATGTTCCTTATTAAATTTTAAAGATTTTCTATTCTGAAAGAAGTTTTAAAAAATTTAATCTAAAAAAGTTATTTTAAAGTTTTTGTTAAAAAAAATTCAAATTTTCTCATTATTCAGACCTGTATTACAAAGAGGGAGCTGCAAAAAATGAGTTGTGGTGTGAGGAGAAATACAAAATGAAACAGAGAGAGTATTCAGACCTGTAATAATACAAAGAGGGGTTTGCAAAAATGAGTTGTGGTCTGAGGAAAAATACAAATTGAAATAGAGAGAAGGAGAGTTTTAAAATATAATCTTAAAAAGACAAGATACAAGTTAGAAAAGCATTTCATCCAAGGCATGAAAATTGTTAAACAAAATGTTTTTACTATAGGCTTTAAAAATAAAGTTACAAGATTCAATTTGAAATTTATTTATCTTCAAAGTGCACTTTTATAAATTTTACAAAGTAAGGTATAAAAATTTAATTTAAATTGAATCAAAAAACTACCTTGGATTTATTTTATGTAATGTACATTTTGTTGCAATTTAAAAACATTACCTTTCATCTAGCAATTAATGATATAGATATAAAATGTTCAATTATTTTTTTTTAAGTGCAACAGAATGTGCATTACATAAAATACAACATTAAACTTTATATAGTACGTTCCTCCTTTATCTTAGAATTCAATGTTGTTTCCCCTAACAACCTCAATAATTTTATTAACTTATTTTGTTCCTGATGACTCCCTCGCTAGACGTCACATCCCCATCATGTTAACTAGCATCTTCTCTACTCTTCTGATGAGAAGCATTAGGCTTCAAAATACCTTGGTATAAAGAGATGTATGTATACCCTTATTAAATAAATAAATCATTCTATATTTACCAATGTATAGTTTTTGTGACTTCATTTTCCCCTCGCACCGTCTCATATATATATATATATATATATATATATATATATATATATATATATATATATATATATATATATATATATAGGGTGGCCCACTTAAAAATAGCCCAGAAAATGTAGTAGAGAGGAGGGACATTTTTTTATTGTTTAAATTACTCGCAGTGTTCTAAAAGATGCTGGAAGTGCTCCCCGTTCACATCTATGCATTTCTGGGCATGTTTAATAATGTTTGCAGATACTGCCTGGAGATCTTCACTAGTGATTCTCCTGATAGCGTTGGTAATGTTCTTCTTTAGTTGGTCTAGATTGTGAGGATTATTTGCAAAAACTTTTTGTTTTTAAAGTCCCCCAAAGAATAAAAATCACATGATGACAAGTCCCGGGAACGTGATGGCTACAACTCTTTGCTTATTGTTCTCTCTTCCTTAAACATGTCATGAACTTGTGTCACTGATCCGTAAGATGTGTGGCATCTAGCGCCATCTTGTTGGAAAAAGAATTGCATTTTGTCTTATGATGTCAGTTGGTCGTTAAGAGAAAGATTAGAGAGATCGGGCTATTTTTAAGCGAGCCACCATATATATATACATATATATATATATATATATGTATATATATATATATATATATATATATATATAGTTTTTAAAATATAATTATCCACTGACACGTGGTTCGTCGTCTACAACTCATAAGAGAGGTTGAATCTAGCGAGATTCGAAATCGGTACCCCGTGATAAGAAACCTAAGTCTCTCCCACAGAGCTATCTTATGCGACTACTAATGTAGCACGTTTTAACATAGATTCAGCCACTTTGATGAGTCGTAGACGACGAAGCACGTGTCAGTGGATAATTACATTTTAAAAACAATGCATATGCCGCTCCCCATATGGGAGTATCAGATTGGTGAAAGAAAAAATTATTCCCAACTCGCATTTAGGTAAAAATGCACTTTCGTATAAATAATTGAATTCATTCAAAAAGTATCGCTAACAAAAAGAAATAAACAACATCTCTCTCTCTCTCTCTATATATATATATATATATATATACGTTTTATTTTTTATTACCGTATCTTTCTGTTAAGTTACATTATTGTTTCAGCTACCCAGCCGTTTTTTGGCCGTCTGTAGCTTCCTCAGACTTTTTACAGAAACCTGCTGACTTTTACAGAAGCCTGTAGCTGAAACAATAATGTAACTTAACAGAAAGATACGGTAATAAAAAATAAAACGAATATTTGCTCTACAACAGTATTGAGCACTTTCTTCGGTTTTTATTAGTTACCATCTCTACTATATATATTATATATATACATATACATATACATATATATATATATATATATATATATATATATATATATATATATATATATATTATAAATTAACTGGTTAGTTGCATTCAAATGACTGAAGAAATAATAAGTCTACTCTCATTCATATTTTTATTTTTATATTTCAACAGAAATAGTCTGAAATCAATAGACAAAAAGATAATATAAAAAAAATAATAATAATAGAAAGAGAATGAGATGTAATGAAACGCGTGTTTTTTCCATGTGAGAAGATTAATCCGCAAGGGACAGGCCTTTTAAGGAGATAGTCATAATCCCTTTTAAAGCCGGCACTTTAATTCCCCAAATTATCTTGGGTCCATAATCAAACGAGCACGTTGATTGATAATCCGAAATAAGTTTCCCGTCATGTCGTGTCCAGTTAGTTCATCATTAGCTTCAGGTTTCTCAACATCAAACCAACTCCACCAGTAACTTGAGCTTTCTTTCTCTTCTTATCTGTTTGTTATGTGCCTTCAGATATCTTTTTTTTAATTACATTGTAACCCCAAGCAAGGCACAGTGCCACTTTGATATAGGGGACTACTATCAGGGCCATAAGTTGCAGGGATACTATGTAGGGAGTTGAGCAGCAAGATTTCTGTTAACATTACACTTGAACTTCTGCATGTCAGTAAAGTTAGGGAAGCAGGAAACTGGAAGGGAGTTCTAAAGTCTAGCAGTTCTGGGGAAGAAACTATTAGAATAGAAGGCTTTCTGATATCTGGGAATCTCTACTGTGTAGAGGTGAGATTTTGCTGCTTGTGTTTGTCAAGGGTATTTACGTCAAAGCGGTACAAGGGCTTGTTGTTCATTGCAGCATCCACAATCAAAATACTTGTGGAACAGGCAGAGGGATGCAACATTTCGTCGATGGGACAGAGGTTGAAGCTTAGATGACAGTTCAGGGTCTATCAGGTTAGTGACTCTCTTTTGAATCCTGGCCAGGAGTGAGAGACTAGTAGCAGATGCACCAGCCCAAATACGACAACAATACTCCATACATGGGTTAACAGTGGCCTTGTAGAGATATAGGTACTTTCAGGCGTAAGTAACTTTCTAGCATGGTAGAGAGAGCCCACCTTCTTCGCAGCAGCCTTGGCAATGCCCTCGATGTATCTGCTCCAACTCATATTCCCTGTGAACATTAAGCCAAGGATTTTGAACGAAGTACTTTCAGGTAATGTGTCTTCAGCCATAGCTATTGGTGGTTGAGAAGGTTTCTTTTAATTATTAAAGGAAACGAGCTTTGTCTTGGCAGCGTTGAATGTTACCATCCATTTTTGTCCCCATTCCACTACATATAGAAGTCTTCTTCTGGGGTTTCCGCCATTGTATTGGATATGTGTTTATTCGTTTCCTTCTCTTCCCATCTTCTCAATTCAACCCTTAAAAAAAGAAACATTGCACAGGGCGAGGCTCTTTTCTATTACTCTGTCGCCAATTTCTCACAGAAGAGACGTTACTAATCATTCTTTGCTCTATTCTTATTTTTATGGTGATTGCATTAAAAAAAAAACGCACATTTTAAATACTTATCTAGGGATATTTTAAATACAGGGTGGAATGATAAATTTGTCGCCCTAAAGAAAACAACACTACAGCTTTATTTTAAAACTTTTATTGAAAAAATCAATTCAAATAACTTGATTATGTAGTAGAGCTCACATCTATTAAATGTAGCCACCTTTAGCCTCAATCACCACCTTGATATGGGTCCGGAACTGGGAGCATGCCTGTTCCACAAGCGCCGGTGGATTGTTTGGTTGGTTGTTTTTGTTTTACGGCATATCAACTCTTTTCAGGTTATTTAATGCCGAATCCAGTGATTTTGAAGAACAATTTTTTAATAGAGTATATATTTTGTTTTTAAGTCGGTTTCTATTTAACCCATAGTTGGGACCCTAACAGGTACTACCAGTCTGGGTCAGAGTGGACCTGGGAGCAATAGCAATTAAAGGGCGGTTCCACACTTCCCAAAGCCTGCAAGCTAGGGCCTCACCATTGGATATAGTTTAAGGTCATATCCAGGACCAAGCCGGTGGAAGATCAGTGCTCTGCGGATGGCGTTAGTGTTGTGGGAGGCCATGTTGGTAATGTTCTCGACGTATGACCAGAGGGTTCAGGTCGGGGAAGAAGTAGGCTAGTGAGAGACGGGTACAAAGTCATAGCACTCCTTCTGAAGCCAAACTTAAGTCTCTTTGGACTTGTGGGCGAGCGCCGAGTCCTGCTGCCACATCCAGAATCTGCCAGTGGCCACCTAACTGTACTAGGGTATGACCACACTTTGGTGTTGACTTTCAAGCCAAGTTCGAAGATGTGTGATGGCATGATGTGGCTTCACTTAAAACCACACAAAAGACCATAACCATGGCCGGAAACTTTGTTTTCATCACTCTGGACACGTCCTTGTTATACGGATTTGCATTTTGAGGGTGCTGGCAATGGTTCTGTTGTCATAATTTGGATCGGTAGAGAGCATGAGTTGAACAGTGACGCATTTCTGATCTCACTTGTTGAACATTGTCTCACTTTCACTTTACGTAATGAAATCAATTGAATTTTACGAGTTAAATTTTTTTCAATTTTTTTAACTTTAAAAATCTATCAAAATTTTTCTATTGGTTCAATTTTTAAGAAATTTTCAGGTTCAATGTGAAATTTTATGCTCTTTCCATTAAACGAATATAATATTCTAGACAAGCGTTTTTTTTTACATTCATTCCCCCCCCCCAATTTGGAAATGTCTATTAAAATGAAAATAATGAATTTTCTCACCTCAAATTTATATATCACAAATTGAAGATAAAAGATTAATAAATAAAATAAGCTAATTTAAAACAGAAAAAGAACAGTTATTTGCAAATTTGCCTGTAAAGTCCAAAGTTTAAAAGCTATTTTTAAAAACCGCATTGAATTTTTTTGTTTGTTTTTTTAAGTGAAATCTTATAATCTTGTTATATTGCACACAAAGTTTCGTACAATTACGACAATTTTTTCTATTTCATACAATGTTTTTTTTAGATATTTAAAAAAAAATCACTCCATAAAGAAGAAATAAAATATATTAAATCAAAAACTCATGTATTTCTTTAAGAGAACAAAAAAAAATAAAAAATCGGTAGAGTGCTTCTTTTTTTTTAATGGCAAAAACTGAGAGGTGAAATGGTATCATTTTTAAACTACAGTGGCCCATATTTAACTAACTTTTGTTTACAGCATGCAATAGAAAGAGACATTAATTCGGGCGCTTAAAGCCACCGAAGATATCAAATCGAAGAAAAGCAGACATTTGTGTCCCTTTATTTTAACTGTGAAAAACATCTGATGTCGCGTTTTTTTAATCCTTGCTTAAAAAAGTATTTTATTTAAAAAGGACATGGAATATAAAATATAAATATGGATAAATTCTTAACAATGAAAAATGGAAGTACCCATTGATTAGTATTTTTTATAGGTAAGTGATTTTTTAGAATATATATATATATATATATATATATTATTATTGAAGTAAGTTAAAATTCCTTGATTTTCTTACAATCTTTTAAAAAAAAACGATGTAAAAACACAAATATTGCATAATTTGCTATTAAACCTGTTATTTTTTTTAAATTTGGTCTTTGCTCCTTTAATTGAAAAAAAAAATAGAGGTTGAATTACATTTTTCAAGTAATTATAAGCTTTAAAAGATAGTAAGTCGAATTATTCAAGTTTTTATCACGCATTTTTAATGGCGATTTCTGATACTGCTAGTGCACGACCGACCGCTATAAACGGAACTAGAAGATACAACCTCTGTCTTCAACAACTAGAGATTGCACCAGATCTCATTATGACAAGTAAGAAAAAAAGAAAAAAAGAAAAAAAAAAGTAAAAAAAAAAAAAAAAGAAAAGTATTGTTTAAATCCTATTGACAAAGCCTTTTATACGAACCGAAAATTACAACTTTTAAATAAATAAATATTTATCTATCTATCTATTATCTATTATATATATAAAAGTGAACGTGTGTGTGTGTGTGTGTGTGCGTGTGTGTGTGTGTGTGTGTGTGTGTACATTTTCCTATGCAATAAACTCTGTCAATTTTAAGTCTACATACTCGAACTTTGATTTACAGGGTATTGAGATTTGGGAAAATCTTTGTAATCCGTTTTCAGCCAGAAATTTGGCTATTAAGGGATCAAAGTCCAACGATTTGACCTTTGAGAACTCTACAAAACTCCTCCGACAATTTTGGGTCTAAACACTTGAAATTTTAGATATAGGTTCCTTGGACATGGATCTAACTTAATAACTTGATTTGAGCCCAAAACAATAAATGTTAAGGGGTCATAATAGGGGTCAAAGTTAAAAAAATTGACCGCTTTTTTTTTCTTGCTCAACATATACCTCTAAACACCCGGGCAATGCAACAGTGAGAATGTGCGTGTGTGTGTGTGTGTGTGTGTGTGTGTGGGTGTGTGTGTGTGGGTGTGTGTGTGTGAGGACACTTCTCAACCTATATACTCAACGAGTTTTTGATCTACAGACTTAAAATTTGGTATATAGATTATTAAGGCATGTGCAAAACTTTTTAATCCGCTTTCATCCAGAAAAAGAACTGCTAAGGGATCCAAATTGAAAAATGGTACGTGGCGGTTATTGGATTTGTATGTTTGTCAACTATCTCATGACTGCACATGTTCTGTCATAAAACGTGACAGCTTCCTTATGTTTAGAATAAATACGTTTGAAAACATTTATTATAGACCGTGTCAAGCTGGCCTCATGGTTATCGTACTTGACTTAATGTCTTTAGGGTTTGGTTTTGATCTCAGGTCGAGTCTTTTTTACTTACAAGTAGTGAACTCCTTAGACAAAACATGATACTCGCATGCACATGTCTCAGTTTCTTCCCGTTTTTATTTACTTCATTTCTTTAAAGAAATTTAACTTTGCATCTAATCCTTACGGCATTTCTGTTAAAAGCAAATAAGAAATCTGCATTAATTAAAATGTAATATTCATGCAGTTTTTATTGCCGGGCAATGCCGGGCGGCCTGTTGGTTTAAAATAAAAATACTGCACGTGTCTAGTCTTTTAACTGTCATATTTTGAAGAAGAAAAAACATATACCAAGATTAAGCCACCTTTTTGAGTGTGTGTGTGTGTGTGTGAACCAAAATTCTCTCTCCTCTGATCTCGAGCGCGTGGTTCAGTGGTGGAAGATGTGGCTGGTTACCTTTAATGCATCCAAAACCAAACTCCTATCCTTACATCATCAACGCTCTGATCCCCAGCTGGCATCAATTGTGATGGATGGCTCTCGTCTGGGTGAGGCCCCGTGTTTTGACAAGCTTCTGGGTTTGACCTTTACTCCTGATCTGAAATGGAACACGTACATCAAGTCTGTTGCCAAGGTCGCTGGAAAGATGGTGGGATCCTTCTACCGCTCCAGAAGATATCTCACTACTGATGCAATTCTCTATCTATATAAAAGCCAAGTACGTCCAAGGATGGAATACTGTTGCCATATCTGGGCAGGAGCTGCTAAAAACAGCCTATCCTGCCTTGACAGAGTACAAAATAGACTTCGTGGCTTAGTGGGGGATGCCCTTTTCTCTACCCTGCAACCTCTCTCCCACAGAAGAGACGTTGCGAGCCTGTCCTTGTTTTATCGTTATTTCCATGGCAGATGCTCGTCTGAACTCCAATCTCTGGTCCCCCCTCGCCAATCTTTCACGAAAAACACCCGTCTAGCTGAATCCACTGTGAAAAATTTCCCCCACTCTATATCTGTGCCTAAATCAAAACGCGGATTCCATGAACAAAGCTTCTTTCTTAGAACGGCACGCCTGTGGAACTCTGTTCCGTCTGCCTGCTTCCCTCCGGACTACAACTTGGATGTCTTCAAGTCCAATGTTAACAAATTCCTAATGAACCGCCCCCTTAAGTAAACACTTCATCAAATCTCCTCACTAACTTAATGTACTTGCAATAACTCTTATCCCTGAGTGGCTTCCGGGCCTTGATAAGTGGTGATCTCTGTGTAAAAAAAAAAAAAAAAAAAAAAAAACTGATACAAAACATTTTTCCCTGCCAAACTTATATTCTAAATTATTATGTAGAACTATCTTAATATCCTAACCAATAACCTTAACTATGCCGACGGCCACTTTTTCAAGCATCTCGGCAACTTTTTGCGTGAGAAATGCTTCAAAAACTTCGATATCAAAAACGCCTTCAGCGACTTGATCGCCACCAGAACGCAAGATTTTTACGTTACCGGCATAAATATACTTGTTTTGCGTTGGCAAAATTGGGTTGATTCTGATGGTTCTTATTTCAATCAATAAATTTTTGTTTGAGCCGAGATATGTTCATGTAAATTTAAAAGTTAAAAATCGCAAGAACTTTCTTGTCAACCTGATAGTAACCTATCCTACTATGGGTGCCTCAGTCGGAAATAAACCATCCCCATTCGAGGAGCGAGAACATAATGCCTGGAAAGGTGAACTAAACCACTGGCATACCTTAACTGGCTCATCTTGAATAGGTTATAGTCACACTAGTCCAGTATACATCCACGGTGCAGTTTGACAGAGTCTTGCCATCATTGAGTAGAGAATGACTTAACATCTTTCGGGCTGAGGTGTCGTTCTGGTAGGCCTAGGAGGTCGTTGCCTCTCATCTTTCGGATAGACTAAATCTGAAGCAACCCTACCGAGAAATGCCGACAGTAATTCCTAAAAGGCCAGAGTTCTCCTTTCTTTAGGGGCACTGCCTTGACTTTGTTCACCTTCCGATCTTGTGTCACAACTTTCCTGTAGTGAGAAGGAAGTAAACATCTACCTTACCCCAACAGAAAAGGGCTTATAACCATCAGAGCAGCCATTATCTGTCAGATACCGCCAGTGGTGGCAGTAGCCGTTAAAGTTCTACTTTCATCCCTGGTTAGCAGCTGATCAGAACAGACTCTAAATAGCATATACGAAGGCAGGGCGGGGGGGGGGATATTATTAATGATGTGCCAGTTTTAATTTCCTCTCTGATTATCAAAACAGTTGTTTTAGAAGCCACATACATATTTCATAGTTGAATCACTATTGTCAATTAATATCTAGCTTGAGCCGCAAATCAACGATGATTTATTAATAGGTATAACGATCGATCGAGTATGTCAGCCTGGTTTAAATGGATCACTCAAATTTGCATCGTTTCACAGGATTTTCTGGGGTTTTTTTTTATTTGTTTACAATCACAATGGATGATCTGGCGCTTATTTATAGCTGTCAACAGAAAAACAAGATCTGGTGTGAAATAGCACACATTTTCATGTCAACATATTCGGATGACATTAATAAAACACAGAATGTGTTAGCTGTCATAGTTGGAGCTAGGAACATTGTTACAACAGGAAATATTAGTTTTTATACATGGATTATATATGTATATTTCTAGCAATCTACCCGGCATTGTCCGGTTGTAAGATACGCTTACATATGATACATTGATTAATGCAGAATTCATATTTATTATCATACTAGCCTGAATGCCCGGCGTTGCCCGGGTGTTTGGAGGTGTTTGTTGAGCAGGAAAAAAAAAGTGGGAGTAGGCAGGCAGGCTCGAACCCATTCCACAAAGGAGGAAAAGAACGTAAAAAAAAAGTGACGTCTTTGCCATTGCGCCCATTGCCAAACCAGAAGTGGCGAACGTTTAAATTAAGGCTAGTCAATCGAAAAGGGGGGATGACTTTCGAAAATATCGACGAAAAAGCGACCTCTCCTTGTAGAAAAGTGCCCAGTTGAGGGTGTAGAACTTAATGTTTTTGGTTAATTTTTCGATATTTGTCATCCGAAGGGTTGAGCTTCAAAACAATACAAATCTCGTGAAAATCCGTCACCTCTGTCGAAAGTTTTAGGCATACATACATACATACATACATACATGATGATTGCAACGTCTTGTCAGACGAATGCCACTCCCTCAGACACTTAAAGTCCATGAGCCCAAAAATGACTTCCATCGCCACAGGACCATTTTAATAGACAAATGCCTGAGAGAGTATCTATATACAGATGATGTTACAGAGTCTTAGCTTTGTACGACAGCTAAGTCTCTCTCTCGGTCCAAAATGTTGAGATCCAGCAACAAGCAAGAGCAAGATAGTCAGCAACAAGTTAAACTGCAGACCAGCTTAATGCTGGTACTGGTCTCCCGCTTTATGTTTTTTTAAATCAGAGATTTGCTTCTCTTAGAAAGGTTGCCTTCACCACAGCTTACGGGAGCCCTCTCCACCCTAACACACACATACATACACACAAACACACGTGGTGCTAGTTGGCCGTTGACCCCGAAAAAGGGTTCATTCGCCCTTTGGAAGGTCTTGTTTTTAATCCTTCAGGGAGACTAGCTACCCTCCTCACCAAGCAAGTCCGGTGGGGGAACCAGCTTAGTCGCCGGTGACCCGACCATGAGGCAGGTAGTACTGGGTTACATGGTACCAGTAGCATATGACATGACCTGACGTACATACATACATACATACATACATACATTTAAACAGACAGGTGTTATTTATATAATAGATTATATTGGACCCAATATATAGTAATGATTTAAAAGAGTTTAAAAAAGAAAAATGATTTGTGAGTTCGAATACCCTATATATTAAGTTTCATCTCTGTAGATTAAAAACTGACAGAGGAGTTTGGTAGGCAATATTTTTTAAATAAATATATATGCATACATAAACATATAGAAAGAGGTTTGTGTTTACTATAAGTTTTTATGCAGATATTATGCAAATATAAATCATGTAGAATATCTGCATGAATATAATATTTAACTAAAGATGATTATCGCATAAGAAAAACCAAAAAATATTTAACTAAAGATGATTATCGCATAAGAAAACCGAAAAAACTAACAGGGAATTAATTTAAATGAATATTTCAAAGAATATGCAAATTAGCTAGATCTTTTGCAGATAAATGCAATTCCACGACCCATATATAACAAAGGTGTATTTTCTTTTTAAATAGACAGAAAAAAAGGGATTTTAATATGGATTTATACACAAAAATATACATTTATAGGAGTATATATATACATATATATATAGAGAGAGAGAGAGATAGAGATAGGTAGAATTATTTTAATCAATTCAAATGTATTAAACTAGAAAAACAGTACTTTTTTCAAAAATGCTCAATACATATGTAGAGCTATTATAAGTGAAATTATATATAATTTCACACACACATGCAAATATATATGTATGCATGCATGCATGCATTTATGTATGTATGTATGTATGTATGCATGTATATTTGTGTGTGTGTATATGTGTATTGGGGTGGAGAGGGCTCTCGTGAGCCGTGGTGAAGACAACCTTTCTAGGAGAAGCAAATCTCTGATTTAAAAAACCATAAAGCGGGAGACCAGTACCCGCATTAAGCTGGTCTGCAGTTTAATTTGTTGCTGGCTATCTTGCTCTTGCTTGTTGCTGGATCTCAACATTTTGAACCGAGAGAGAGACTTAGCTGTCGTACAAAGCTATGACTCTGTAACATCATCTTTGTATAGATACTCTCTCAGGCATTTGGGCTCATGAATTTTAAATGTCTGAGGGAGTGGCACTCGTCTGACAAGAGACGTTGCGATCATCAATCATCATGCATGTATGTATGCATGTATGTATGTATGCATGTATGTATGTATCTCAAAAAATAATAATGAAAGTAATTGTTACATCGGTTTCACTACCAAAACACTTTTCCAAAGGCCTACCTTACATCTTTTTGGCACTAGCTCCATTTGTCAACACCTAAAAAAAATATGGCTGCCTTCATGCTTAATATAAACACAGCCTAATTAATAATACAAAAATAATGCACCACGATACTAACATCAGAAGATTAAAAATGCTCGAAACTTTTTATATAAAACCCAAATCTTCCACAGTCAATAATGTGAATTACGAAACTATTCAAATTATTCAATTCTAGTATTGTAATTAGCGTTAGCAAATTCTGCGATTTTGAGTAATCATACTTTTGAATTTTGCATACACGTAATCATGTTCGTATGCAAGACTGCAATATTACAGACGTTCATTTAAAGAAAGTCGTTAAAAGAAAAACTCAATGCTAAAAAACATAGTTGTAAACACATGAAAACGAGCACCTTTTGATGAAGATTTGATGAATTCAATCTAAATGAATCGCGAAAACATGAAACAAAAATGAAACAAAAAAAAACCAGTGGAACTTATTATACACCAATCTGACCGAAATTCGAAATGGTCTATTCAGAAAATGGAAAAAATAAAGAAAATGTCTTTTAAAGCAAAAACACTAATTGGTTAATAATTTTTGCCTAAATTGAAATATGTTGCCCAAATACACACACAATATATATATATATATATATATATACATATATATATATATATATATATATATATATATATATATATATATAGTCATCCACATACAGTACTGTTTCGTTGTAGCACAACTCATCTGTGCAGCTAAACATACACCTTTCCCCAGGCATAGATCGAACCTACAACTGTCGTGATGACAGTCGGCAGCTCTAACCATCGGAATATGAATCAGTGCCTGTAAATATCTCTCCTCAAGTGTCTATTAAATTAACACCTATCCAGTCGAACAGTGCTCAAACCATCAGTTTGTTTACAAGCAAACTAATAGTGGGCTTCGTTTAATTTCTTAAATACGCGTCGGGTAAAAATATATTTACAAAGTGCTCAACCCAAAGAGGGGGGGGGCTTAATAGTCATCAACATGCAGTACCGTTTCGTTGTATCACAACTCATCAGTGCGGCTAGACATATATATATATACATACATATATATATATATATATATATATATATATATATATATATATATATGTGTGTGTGTGTGTGTGTGTGTGTGTGTGTGTGTATATACAGGGTGTCCGTAAAGTTACTATACAGTCTTATTGTTTTATTGTATTATATTTGTATTAATAGTTAATATTTATTTTTTTTACAGGTTTATTTAATCAAACACTGTATAGTAACTTTACGGACACCCTTTATATATATATATATATATATATATATATATATATATATATATATATATATATACTTCTGACTATCAACTAGACGATTGTTGATTTGACCCCTGGCTTGGGATGGATGCTAGTCTAGCCATACTGAAAAACTGATACAACGAAGCACTCTCTCTGTGGATGACTATATATGTATAAGTATTAATTATTTTTTAATAAATAAATAGACATGTACATATTTTGTGTTGCCTTATAAACTAAAACAAGTTTAGAAGCAAATGTCGATTGTATTTATTTAATAGGACGTACAAAGTAAGTAATCTGTTTAGTTCACGAATACAAAATGAACCGTGAAAAATGAAAGTAAAAGTATGTCAAGTAAGCATGTATTAAGTGCATAGAGTATATAAAAAGCTGAAAGAGCTGGACAAACAGAATATGTAAATCAATGAACTCGATTGGAATTTCATTCCCTAAGGCATAGAATAAAGAGTATTTAGTATAAAAAAATCAAATGTCAATTAATATTTTGTGCTATGAATAAATGACTTACTAATAGGTATAATTGGTCAGGTATATCAGTCTGATCTAAATGGTTTCTTTGCATGATTTTAAAGGACTTTATTTATTTATTTGTGTATCTCCATCTCCATCTCTCCATATAATAGAATAGAGAAAATTATTCCGTTAACAAAGAAACGAAACGTTACAGCCACATATAATTCAATATGGTCAGATTACTGTCCATTATCTGAGGTAAGTCTTCCACCTATTACTTGTCGCTTTCTATCATTATCCGAAGTTCTTATAGTTTATCCTACGAGAGTCACATTCAACATTTGTAGCACGATTCTTACTCACTAATTATTTTCTCATCCCTCCTCTCCTTAACATAACAGGTAACTTTTCTACATTTAACACATTTTTTTTTGCATCAGTGACATTTGTGCTCACCTTCTTCATCCAATACATTTCACATTAAATCTTTTGTTTACATTCCTTGAAATAATGGCTGCTTGATTGTTATTTAGGTCTAATTCGAAAAATCTAACCAACCTCATTGTTTATATTAGATGTGTAGTATGAAAGTGTCCGTTCTTGACCAGAATCTTTCCTATATTAAAAAGCAAAAATAAAAGAAAAATCTATATCATGTACGTACCTGTGACAAAACTAAAATATCATATTCCAACAATCACATACATTGATCAAGTAGCTTTATTCTTAAATAAGAAAATCAAATTATCCGTGGTGAGATGGTCCTGCCTACCATTTTTAAAACAATCTCAAGAAACACAGAGTGATAACTCAACGACAATACAAATTTGCGAGATGTTTTTTATACCACCTATGAATTCCCATTAGTCACTTAAAAATGGTTTTCTTTATAAAATAAAACTACTTAATCAATTTATGTAATTTTTGGAATATGATATTTTCATTTCCTTACGAGTACGTACATCATATATATATATATTTAATTTGTTGCTGGCTATCTTGCTCTTGCTTGTTGCTGGATCTCAACATTTTGAACCGAGAGAGAGACTTAGCACGGATTCCCGAAACGATCGTACAGATAATTGACTTTGTTGTTGTTCCTTCTTATGAAACTGATTTTTAATTTAATTAAAATTTCATTTTTAAATTTAAAAAAAATTTTTTTAATTTTTAAATTGAAAATCACTTTACTTAATATTGAATTAGCTCTAGGACATTTAACTATCGAGCTTATTATATATCTAAATTACAACGAGCATTTCCTGTATTTTAATTAAACTAGTAATTTCACTGTTACATTAAAATACACTTAGCTCTTTAGACTATTATTCTAATCTCCTTTAAATTATATATATATATATATATATATATATATATATATATATATATTGTTTTTTGAATAGAGGGAAGGGATTCTGATCCTTTGACATGCGGATGCAAAGTTAAGTTTTTTTTTTCATATATTTACATTCAGTGTTTGTAATTGAACTGCGCCCTGGGGAGTCAAACGCAAAATAACATCTCATTCTTACAGACTAATGTTCTCATCTTGAGCGTTATTTGCACAACGTTTCAGTCGCTGTAACCTCTGATCTTCTTCAGGTGTCAGTTGTCGCCATTTTTGTTATAAATAAGTTAGAAATAATATCCCTTAGTGTTTTGCTTGAGATTTTTATTGACTTTATAATTTTTTTTGTACATTTACTTCCAACTAGAACCTAAATACGAAACCTCGGAAATGTAGAGTTAACCCTCCTCCATTTTTCTTTACCGAACATGGCAACTTATACACTTGAAGAAGGTCGGAGGTTACATCGATCAAAACGTTGTGGAAATAACACTCATAAAGAGAACACAACATCTTGCACAGAGTATACTACTGAAAGAATTAGGTGACCAAATAAAATATATAAATCGAAAAACTCGATTGGAATTTATATTCCCTAGAAAAAAAACAACACAGAATATTAAGTATCACAGATTATTATTGTCAATTAATATATAATTTGAGCCACAAATAAATAATGACTTATTAATTGGTATTACCGATAAATGATGATTTATAAATTGATATAATCGATAAACGGTGATTTATTAATTGGTATAAAAATAAACAGTGATAAACAGTGATAAATTGGTATAACGGATAAACGATTATTTATTAATTAGTATAACAAATAAATGATAATTTATTAATTAGTATAACAAATAAACAATGAATTATTAATTGGTATAACAAATAAATGATTATTGGTATAACAAATAAATAATAATTTATTAATTGGTATAACATCTCGTCAGCGTCAGACAAGGCCAAACTATTTGCAAAGAACTTTGCAGCTAATTCTACCCTATGCGACTAAGGCCATCAACTCCCCATATTTCCTCTTATAACACAGAACACACTAGGTAACATACAAATATCCGTGCATGAGGTCGCTATGCTTATCAAGAATCTTGATTCCAGTAAAGCAACTGGCCCTGATGGCATCCCAATTATAGTGTTAAAAAAACTTTAACCCATACTTACGAAACTATTTAAGCATTGCCTTACGGAGAAGTGCTTTCCGACTCCCTGGAAGACCTCATCAGTTTGCCCTGTATTTAAGAATTCAGGTGATAAGTCATCTCCCTCTAAGTACAGACCAATAAGTCTCCTGTGTGTTATGAGTAAGTTGCTGGAATCCATATTAAACAGAGAAATAGTCAACCACCTCAGCAGAAACAACCTTCTTAGTGACACACAATATGGTTTTCGTTCTGCAAGATCTACCGCAGATGTGCTAACAGTTATATCTCACAGGATTAGTGAATCTCTTGACAAAGGCTTCCTTTCTAGGGCAATTGCTCTTGACATATCAAAGGCCTTCGACAAGGTATGGCATAAGGGTCTACTTCACAAGATTTCCAGCTACGGTATAACTGAAAATGTTTTCTCAATCATTAAATCATTTCTCTCCGATAGGCTCATAAGAGTAGTGGTCGATGGACAAAAATCAGAGGCCTGCAGTATTAATGCTGAAGTCCCTCAAGGGTCAATCCTGGGCCCAACTCTCTTCCTGATCTACATCAATGACCTCCCTAAACACATACTTAAATCATTTGTTGACATCTATGCTGATGACACGACCATCTAAGTCAACACATCAAAGGCTGTAAATGACAAAGTTCTCTCTGATTCTCTCTCCTCCGATCTTGAGCGCGTGGTTCAGTGCGGGAAGACGTGGCTGGTTACCTTTAATGCATCTAAAACCAAACTCCTATCCTTACATCATCAACGCTCTGATCCCCATCTGGCATCAATTGTGATGGATGGCTCTCGTCTGGGAGAGGCCCCGTGTTTTGACAAGCTTCTGGGTTTGACCTTTACTCCTGATCTGAAATGGAACACATACATCAAATCTGTTGCCAAGGACACTGGAAAGATGGCGGGATCCTTCTACCGCTCCAGAAGATATCTCACTTCTGATGCAATTCTCTATCTATATAAAAGCCAAGTACGTCCAAGTATGGAGTACTGCTGCCATATCTGGGCAGGAGCTGCAAAAACAGCCTATCCTGCCTTGACAGATACAAAATAGACTTTGTGGCTTAGTGGGGGATGCCCTTTTCTCTACCCTGCAACCTCTCTCCACAGAAGAGACGTTGCGAGCCTATCCTTGTTTTATCGTTATTTTCATAGCAGGTGCTCGTCTGAACTCCAATCTCTGATCCTCCCCTCGCCAATCTTTCACGAAAAACACCCGTCTAGCTGAATCCACTGTGAAAAATGTCCCCCACTCTTTATCTATGCCTAAATCAAAAGTGGATTCCATGAACAAAGCTTCTTTCTTAGAACTGAACGCCTGTGGAACTCTGTTCCGTCTGCCTGCTTCCCACCTGACTACAACGTGGATGTCTTCAAGTCCAACGTTAACAAATTCCTAATGAACCGCCCCCTTAAGTAAACACTTCATCAAATCTCCACCTTAACGTACTGTACTTGCAATAACCCTAATCCCTAAGTGGCTCCGGGAATTGATAACTGGTGACCACCGTGAAAAAAAATAAATAAATGATAATTTATTAATCAAATTATCAAAGATCATTATTATCAATTAATATCTAATGTGAGCCACAAATAAATGATAATTCATTAATTGATATAACAAATAAACGATAATTTATTAATTTGTATAACAAATAAATGATAATTTCTTAATTTGTATAACAAATACATAATAATTTATTAATTGGTATAACAAATAAATGATGGCTTATTAATCAATATAACAAATAAACGATTATTTATTAATTAGTATATCAAATAATTGATAATTTATTAATTGGTATAACAAATAAATGATAATTTATTAATTGGTATAACAAATAAATGATAATTTATTAATTGGTATAACAAATAAATGATAATTTATTAATTGGTATAACAAATAAATGATAATTTATTAATTAGTATAACAAATAAATAGTAATTTATTAATTGATATGACAAATACATGATAATTTATTAATTAGTATAACAAATAAATAATAATTTATTAAGTGGTATAAAAAATAAATGATAATTTATTAATTAGTATAACAAATAAATGAAAAATTATTAATTGGTATGACAAATAAATGATAATTTATTAACTAGTATAACAAATAAATGATAATTTATAAAGTGGTATAAAAAATAAATGATAATTTATTAATTAGTATAACAAATAAATGATGATTAATTAATTAGTATAACGAATAAATAATAATTTATTCATTAGTATAACAAATAACTAACAATTTATGAATTGGTATAACAAATAAATGATAATTTATTAATTGGTATAACAAATAAATGATAAATTATTAATTAGTATAACAAATAAATGAACATTTATTCATTAGTATAACCAATAAATGAAAATGTATAAATTGGTATAACAAAAAAAATGATAATTTATTAATTGGTATAACAAATCCATAATAATTTATTAATTGGTATAACAAATAAATGATAATTTATTAATTGGTATAACAAATAAATGATAATTTATTAATTGGTATAACAAATAAATGATAATTTATTAATTAGTATAACAAATAAATAATAATTTATTAATAAGTAAAACACATAAATAATAATTTATTAATTGGTATAACAAATAAATGATAATTTATTAATTAGTATAACAAATAAATGATAATTTATTAATTGGTATAACAAATAAATGATAATTTATTAATTAGTATAACAAATAAATGATAATTTATTAATTGGTATAACAAATAAATGATAATTTATTAATTAGTATAACAAATAAGTAATAATTTATTTATAGTATAACAAATAACTAACAATTTATTAATTGGTATAACAAATAAATGATAATTTATTAATTGGTATAACAAATAAATGATAATTAATTAATTGGTATAACAAATGAATGATAGTTTATTAATTGGTATAACAAATAAATGATAATTTATTTATTAGTATGACAAATAAATAATAATTTATTAATTAGTATAACAAATAAATGATAATTTATTAATTAGTATAACAAATAAATGATAATTTATTAATTGGTATAACAAATAACTGATAATTTATTAATTGGTATAACAAATAAATGATAATTTATTAATTGGTATAACAAATAAATGATCATTTATTAATTAGTATGACAAATAAATAATAATTTATTAATTAGTATAACAAATAAATAATAATTTATTAATTATTATAACAAATAAATGATAATTTATTAATTAGTATGACAAATAAATAATAATTTATTAATTAGTATAACAAATAAATAATAATTTATTAATTGGTATAACAAATAAATGATAATTTATTAATTAGTATAACAAATAAATGATAATTTATTAATTGGTATAACAAATAAATGATAATTTATTAATTAGTATAACAAATAAATGATAATTTATTAATTGGTATAACAAATAAATGATAATTTATTAATTAGTATAACAAATAAGTAATAATTTATTCATTAGTATAACAAATAACTAATAATTTATTAATTGGTATGACAAATAAATGATAATTTATTAATTGGTATGACAAATAAATGATAATTTATTAATTGGTATAACAAATAAATGATAATTTATTAATTGGTATAACAAATAAATTATAATTTATTAATTAGTATGACAAATAAATAATCATTTATTAATTAGTATAACAAATAAATAATAATTTATTAATTATTATAAGAAATAAATGATAATTTATTAATTAGTATAACAAATAAATGATAATTTATTAATTGGTATAACAAATAAATGATAATTTATTAATTGGTATAACAAATAAGTAATAATTTATTCATTAGTATAACAAATAACTTATAATTTATTAATTGGTATGACAAATAAATGATAATTTATTAATTGGTATAACAAATAAATGATAATTTATTAATTAGTATAAAAAATAAATGAAAATTTATTCATTAATATAACAAATAAATGATAATTTATTTATTAGTATAACAAATATCTGATAATTTATTAATTGGTATAACAAATAAATGATAATTTATTAATTAGTATTACAAATAAATAATAATTTATTAATTGTTATAACAAGTAAATGATAATTTATTAATTGGTATAACAAATAAATGATAGTTTATTAATTAGTATAACAAATAAATAATAATTTATTAATTGGTATAACAAATAAATGATAATTTATTAATTAGTATAACAAATAATTCATAATTTATTAATTGGTATAACAAATAAATGATTAGTTATTAATTGGTGTAATGGATAAATGGTAATTTATTAATTTGTACAACGAATAAATAATGATTTAATTATTGTTATAACTGATCTTTGTGCAGATAAAACTCACGCTGAAAAAATAATCCAATTAATCCAAATAATGCAATCTTTTATCATTTCAAAAATTCAGAACTATAATTACAAATGCTCATTGTGAGGTTGTAAATTATTGTTGTTAGAAAAAAACATGGTTGCAAAGACCACAAACTAACATTTTTTCATGATAATTTTATGAATCCAATAATGAGAAATGATGTATTTTACTGAAGCATATGTATTTCAATAATATATTGAAAATAACTGGTTAGACAAAATCAAATATCGATTCGGCAGCTTCATTGTTATTTAGGTCTAACTTTTAAAAAATTACGATCAAGTCGTATTTGTTTCGTATTGATTGTATATATCAGATGCGTAGAACGAAAGTGTCTATCCAACTCTTGACATGCTGGCGCAAAGATAAGTTTTTTTCGTGTATTTACATTGAATGTATGCAAGCAAACCGCGCCCTGGATAACGAAACAGAAAATAAATATCAAAGAAATGTTTGTGTCAGCTGTTATGTGAAGCCACCTCATTCTTACTCATGTTTCTTCTGACGCACACCAATGATTTCCTCCTTTCAAGTATCAGCATTCATTTATATCCAAGCATGAAAATAAAGTTTTTTTAAATCTTTTTTTTTACCCCCCTCCCCCGAAAGGAAAATCATATTGCCACTTGAAAGTAAGGGGATACTATTTGGAATCATGTCTAACAGGAGACCGTAGGGAGTCGAACAGCAAGATGTCTGTTTACATTGCATTTAAACTTCTGCAGGTTAGTAGAGCCGGGGAAGTAGGAAACAGGGAGAGAATCCCAAAGTCTCTGCACACCACTGGTTGTAGTGCGCCTGCATATTTTACACAATGATTCTCTCATCATTTTATATCAATGTATAATTTTTTTTAACGATCTGAAAAAATAGAAATCCAAATGTGAATTTAAAAATATTGATTTGGCTATTTTTTTTTAATTATTATTTTTTTAATTATTTTTTTTAATTATTATTATTTTTTAATTGTTATTTTTTTAAATTATTTGTTTTAAATTAATTTTTTTAAATTATTATTATTTTTAATTGTTATTTTTTTGATTATTATTTTTTTTATTATTATTTTTTAATTATTTTTTTAAATTAATTTTTTAAAATTATTATTATTTTTAATTGTTATTTTTTTAATTATTTTTTTTAATTGTTATTTTTTTAATTATTTTTTTTAATTATTATTATTTTTTAATTGTTATTTTTTTAAATTATTTGTTTTAAATTAATTTTTTTAAATTATTATTATTTTTAATTGTTATTTTTTTGATTATTATTTTTTTATTATTATTTTTTTAATTATTTTTTTAATTATTATTTTTTATTATTATTTTTTATTATTATTATTTTATTATTTTTTTTAATAATTATTTTTAATTATGTTTTTAATTACTTTAAAAAAAAATTTTTGTTTTAATTATTATTTTTTATTTAAAAAAAATTTTTTTTTTTTTTGCATTTTTTTTACCCCAAACAAGGCAGATTGTGACTGGAACGCAAGAGCTACTATTTGGGATCGTATCTAACAAGGGTTGAACAGTGAGATGATTGTTTACATTACATTTAAACTTTTGTGGGTTGATGCACTTAGAGAAGAATCCAATTAGAAAGAATTATACAAAGGATAAACTTATTTTAGACACGTTGAGGATACATTCTTGACAATCAATCTAACAGTGACTTTGTTGATGTTGAGTTGAGGTGTGGTCGTGTTCGGTCTCAGGAGGTCCGCTCTTCCAAGATTTACCTTCGCTTTGCAAAAGGGGGTTTGTTTACCGGTCATCGCCTTGCACTTCTACCAGGTAATACTGTTCAGACATTTTTTGAAGGTCAAAGTTTACTAATCTGAGTGCATTGGCTTTTCAGCTTAATACATGACCTTGTGTCTAACCTCTAACCTCTTAAAGAGGTAAATAAAATTAGTATTAATACTGGGATATTTTATAGAGAGGAAGATATTTTGAATATGATCGGATGCCTTTCTCCCACCCTCTGATTTGGACTATTGCCTGGTCGACTCTCAAACCATAATCCAGCCCTTGATTTGGATGCTGAGGGCTACCAGCTCATAGGCCCCCTCCTCATCCTCTGCACAATATTGATGTCCCTGCATATTTTACACAATGATTTCATTATCATTTCATTATTTATCGTGTGTGATTTTGTGTAACAATTGCAAAAATCGAAATCGAAATGTGAATCTAAAAATATTGTTTTTGATTGTTTTTTGTTTGTTTGTTTGTTTGTTTATACTTTCTTACCCTAAACAAGACAGATTGCCACTTGGACGTCAATAGTACTACTATTTAAGATCGTATCTAACAGGGGACTGTGGTGAGTTGAGCAGCGAGATGTTTGCTTATATGACATTTAAACTTTTGCAGATTAATACATCGATTTAGAAAGAATTATAGAAAAGATGAACTTTATTTCCAGTTGTCAGTTTGCAATCTCTTGATGACGTTAGGTTTTGCTTAATTTTTCTGCAAGGTGGATTTAGTGAAGGTATCATCGTTCTCCAACATACAGTGCCTAGTATTCTCAAATGGTCACCCATCTTGTACTGACCAGGCTCGATATCACTTAACTTCACTGATCTAACAAAAACTAGTTGTGTCAATATGATTATGAATAAAACTAAAAGCATAACATTGGAACCAGGTAATTTTTTTTTCTTTATGGAAGAAGCAGACAATTTTTTATAAGTTTTAAAACCATTGAATTGAACAATTTTTTTTTCACACGTTCAATTTCAATAAAAATTTAAATAAAATTAAATTAATAAAAAAAACAAAAACAATATACATTAATATATGTAGAAAATAATAATGATAGGAATAATACTGAATTAATATTGAAATTAATGCATAAACGTTCTTTTTATTCTGCTTCACGGCTGACCTGATTCCATTTTCCTGTTTCATTCTTACAACATTTTTTTTTTTTTTAAGGCATTATTTATTTTTTGGTTTGTTTGCTATTTGAAAAAGAGATGTTATTCTCGAAATTATCAAAGATATTTACCATCCCGGTTATATTAAACCGTAAGTCCATATTTACTGATTTATATATGAATGTTTTTTTTAAATAAATACATATACGAAGATTTATTATCTTAATAAACCCATCGTTTGTTTATTTTTGTTCATATATCACGTCATTCCAACACTCTAGTATTCTACATTGCTAACAGCCTTCTTATACATTTACATATTTTTAAAAAAATCTTTTTCACCCCAAACAATGCATATTTTCACTATTTGGGATCGTGTCTAAAGAGAACTGTAGAAATTTGGGCAGCAGGATGTCTGTTTAAACTTCTGCTGGTTAGTACAGTCAGGGAAACAGGAAACAGAGAGGGAATTCCAAAATATAGTAGTCCGAGAGAAGAAACTATTAGAGTAGAAGACTTTCCGGCATATAGAGACCTCAACACCGAAGGGGTGGGATTTTTCTGCTTGTCGGGTTAGTGGGGGTGATTTATGTCAAGAGAGCACAAGTGATACGGGTTGGTCAGAGCAAATTTCATTAAAATACTTGTAAAACAGGGACAGGGATGTAATATTGTGGCGATGGGACAGAGGTTGGAGCTTAGCCGATAGTGCAGGATTTATTATATATTATATACATTTTTTAACCGTGTTTAAGGGTGAGAGACTAGTGCTACATGCCCCAGTCCAGATGTGGCAACAATACTTCATGCTAGAGCGAATTTTGGCATTTTAAAGCTATAGGATACTCTCTGGTGTGAGTAATTTTCTAGTGTGGCAGAGGGAGCCCACCTTCTTTGCATCAGCCCTGGCAATGTCCTCGATATAAAAAACAACAGAAAACATTTTTTATATTTTACTTTTAAATCGAGGGAAAAAAAAGTATGTATGTTGAGATAATACGATTGTGTAAAAGTAATTGAGTATTTTCAGATATCAGTATCATAAAAAATACATATAAATAAATGAACAGCATGATTTAAAATGCAAAATAATTTACCTTATTTCCACTAATAGTTTCCTAGTCCAATTGGTAAACCACCGGATGTCAATCATTGGGTTCTGGATTTTAAATCTTGCTAGATTTAAACACTGAGTGAATCGTAGAGACTTTTGGTTTTGGTAAGACACAAGCCATTCGTATAAAAAAAATGGCAGAAGTGTCATCTATCCTCTCTGTATACAAATTGTCAGCACAAGTGCACTTTAAATTGTTGGAAGTATTTTTTAGTTTTCATTTTCAAAAGAGTTTTATTAGCAGAAAGGGAAGATAATCCCAAATTATTGCTTATTTTCTAACCAAAATGTCTGGTAATTCAAAGCGAGTTCAATAAATTAATCACAATAGAAAACATTAAATACCGAAAAATTTATTGAATTTAATCGAAATAGTTAAAAAAAAAAATAGCTAAAATATTTAAAAAGAAATTATGTTTCAAATTTAGAAATAAAATATTTCAAAAGAAATTATGTTTAAAATTTACAAATAAAATATTTCAAAAGAAATTATGTTTAAAATTTACAAATAAAATATTTCAAAAGAAATTATGTTTCAAATTTACAAATAAAATATTTCAAAATAAATTATGTTTAAAATTTAAAAATAAAATATTTCAAAAGAAATTATGTTTCAAATTTACAAAAAAAATATTTCAAAATAAATTATAATTCAAATTTGCAAATAAAATATTTCAAAATAAATTATGTTTCAAATTCAGAAATAAAATATTTCAAAAGAAATTATGTTTAAAATTTACAAATAAAATATTTCAAAAGAAATTATGTTTCAAATTTACAAATAAAATATTTCAAAATAAATTATGTTTCAAATTTACAAATAAAGTATTTCAAAAGAAATTATATTTCAAATTTACAAATAAAATATTTCAAAATAAATTATATTTCAAATTTACAAATAAAATATTTCAAAATAAATTATGCTTCAAATTTACAAATAAAATATTTCAAAATAAATTATGTTTTAAATTTACAAATAAAGTATTTCAAAATAAATTAGGTTTCAAATTTACAAATAAAATATTTCTAAATAAATTATGTTTAAAATTTACAAATAAAATATTTCAAAAGAAATTATGCTTCAAATTTACAAATAAAATATATCAAAATAAATTATGTTTCAAATTTACAAATAAAATATTTCAAAATAAATTATGTTTCAAATTTACAAATAAAATATTTCAAAATAAAGTATGTTTCAAATTTACAAATAAAATATTTCAAAAGAAATTATGTTTCAAATTTACAAATAAAATATTTCAAAATGAACCAGAAATGAATATAACATTCAGTTTAGTATATAATGAAATGGGCTGAATGTATTATTTTTAAAACGTTTTCCTTTAGGAAGGTGGAGTATATAAATTTCTTTAATTAAATAAAATAAGTCTTTTATGTATTGAAACATCATTTTCGGTTGTCTTCCCTTTCCGCTGGTATATTTTTTTGAAAATGAAAATAAAAATTATTTCCGGCGAGTTAAAATGCACTTGTGCCAAATAATCTTACAACAATAATAGCGACGGTGCTAAAAAAATTTGTTTGTTATGTTAAAAATGCCTTTTTATTATTTACCTAAACGATTTTCATAAATCTTCAAGTAATTATTGTATTACTAGCAGGACCTGTGGAAATTCCACAGCAGACTCTTTCATATGTAATATATTGTGGTTGGCATTCTGTAGATGTTCAGCGTAAATGGAGACGCTTGATATTACTGTAGCTCTTTTGTTAAAACTGAAAAAGTATTTATCTAAGTTAACAGGGACTCTCGACGTAGCCCAGTCATAAAATACGCTTAAATATGATATTTTAATTGATGCAGATTTCGTATATATTATTATAGAGTCAATTTTCTATCGATTCTTATATATTATAAACATGTGATTTCAAAAATAAAAAAAAAATATCCATATGACTTGGGTTCATCAGCTTGAATCGAAATCAAAACCAAAACTTATAAAAAAAATTTATGTATATATATATTACTTGAGTTCCTTCAGCTATAATCGAAATCGAAACCAAAACTTATGGATAATTCTTGGTAAAATTATTTATTACAAGAAATGAAATAACAATTAAAGGACAGACACTTTGAAAAAAAAATGTAAGCATGATACAGGAAATAACACACACGCTATCGTATTAGTATTACAATAGAAAACTGGGAAGATGAAAAGTAATATGGTTAAGCTTAAACATGGAAAAGTAAAGGACTAGTTGTTAAAACTGGAAAAGGAAAGGACAAGATATTCTGGTAAAAAATATAATAAATTTATAACTTAAAATATTGCTACACTAAGAACTGATTATATAATGTTATAAATTGAATTTTAAAAAAGTCTTAATGCTGCAATATTTTAAGTTATAAATTTATATTTTTTACTAGAATATCTTGTCCTTTTCTTTTCCAGTTTTAACAACTAGTCCTTTACTTTTCCATGTTTAAGCTTAACCATATTACTTTTCATGCTTGCATTTTTCTATTGTAATCCATGATTTTTCCAGGCTTCCAATAAATTCACTTGTTCTTTGTTTAATTTCAGTCTTATTTTTTTGCCCCATAAACATTATATACACATACGTAATAACAATGTGCGGCAGTCGTCGGCTTTAAATAAAATTTCCCAATTATCTCCCTTTCATGCTTTTTTTCTCTCTGTTTAACTTGTTACTTTTCTTTCCGTGACAGTAGTGAATTAGTAGCAACACTAGTCGCTGAAGTGACGTGGTTGCTACGGAAACCAGTCATAAAAAGCCTCGTTCACCTTCTTGTATATTTTTACGATTTTGAACACCAGCAAATTCATAATAACTTTTGTTTTATTGAACGAAAATTGAAAAAATGTTTTTCACAATATAGCTGAGAAGGTGATCTATAAACTGTAATAATTATTTGAAATTTGGCCGAAAAAATGAGTGAGTGGTGAAGCTTTAAAGAAGTCCTAAACGACTAAAACCATATCTTCAAATACTGTCGTATTCAAATACTGTCGTATTCAAATACTGTCGTATTCAAATACTGTCGTGACTATAACGTAGATTATTTTCATTTTTTTTTTTTTTTTTTTTTTGTCTTTTTGTCTAATGCTTGAGGTTATAATTTTGTGAATGACTTTTAACAATTTAAAATAATCGGGGTTTTTTTTTCTTTTCTTTTTTTCTTTTAGGTAAGATAGAATTTTTCAAATTCCAAATGAATCATGATATCTTCCTTCGCCCGTGTAATAAGGTAGGAGGCATTTGCAAATTGTTTTTATAATTTTCTCCTGTGTTCAAGAAATCGTTATAACAGGCCAAGCAATCATGTTGCATCAGAGAAAAGGGTCGTCTGTTTATATTGAGTCACGTGTTCACTTTTACAGCACATCGGTCCTTTTGATATTAATTATAATAATATAATAATGGTTATGATCATTGAAGAAAATAAAAACAAAGCAGAACGTACCTTTTATATTCTCTCTGCCTATTGTCATGTCCTCAAGTGGTCTGTGTCCCGACATCAGCGCCCCTGGAACAAAAGCTCTCTCATGTTTAAAACAGAGACGCAAGTCTCATTTCTCTGGACACTTGCAACTTTATTCAGTTTTTCGGTAAAAATTGCGCCTCTGATTTTGCATCATCCTTAGAATAAAGGTGCTTGTTAATATAGAGTGTGCAGTCACACACACACACACACACACACACGCGAGCGCGCTTGCACGCAAATAAACGAACCTTTATTCATTTCAATTTCCTTGCGCATTTTGCATAAAAATAAGTTCTTCCAGCAACGGCACAATTTCAAATACGTCCACACACTTTTCTCACAACAACAAAAGTAAAATGAACATATTTCTGGCGGACGTAATTGGCGACAGTATCATGTGACACAAGCGACCAATAAGAAAATTCAGAAGATTGTCTTTTTAACGCTTTTCCAAAAAACAAAATATCAGCAGTAGCAACCTTGTTTTTGGAGCCCAAAATGTATAAAAACGCATCAAACAGTCTTCTAGGGTTAATTCAATTACTTCAGTTCATTTGTTCATTCAGTCACTTCAGTATTCTTCCTTTCTTCTCGCTTCGATGACACACGAGAACATGCCTCTCGTCTTCGTAACACCATGACCATCACTGCCGAAGCCCTCAACGCCATGATTACACATGCCATGCGGACACTCAAAAATCACACTTATGCACACACGCATCCATTCCGCACATTTTCTAATTAATAACAATGAATTATTTTCCTCACTAATTACTTTCCTCATGGGACTTAAAAGTCGAACTTCGCCAGATAAAACACAAACTTTTAAATAATCTCATTATTTTCACACAGGACGTTAACCTCCTAAACTCCTTGATTCCACGAAGAACTTTCATCTAACATTTAAATCATAATGACTTCGAAAGAACTTTCACCGATCGGACCTTTGTTTAATCACCTTGTTGTTTTTGTTGAAAAATAAATGCGGTGCATTTTAAATCAGAAGGAGGTGTCATTTTGTTTCATTCTTTTTTTATTATTTTGTTTGAGGCAAAGGGATTTATTTTTACTTAAACTTCTACACCCCTACAAGATTCGACAGATTGATTTTTTTTAAAATATGTCGTTTTACGCAAAAACAATATTACGTACTTAATTGCCGTGTCGAAAATAGTAATATATCCAAAAATTGAGAAAATTCATCGAGTGGAAAGTTAGTTGTACAAATTTACAATGCCTCCCCACGGGACAGAGTTAGACACCAGGATCGTTTTTTAACGTGGAGAAAAGGTACAAAAATAAAAAAATTGTCTCAGTCGTGAAGGACTGCTCCTTCACCGAAAGAGAATAAGAGATGGAAGTGCACTGTAGCAGAGCATCTGAAGAACAGATACTACACTTTGATCTTGATCAAAAGGCCAAGTTGTAGTTAAAAGTGATTTTTATGGAAAATTGAGTAAAATTGCAGTTTTCTTACATATTAGAAAGTAAATGATAAAGAGTTCATACACAGGGGACATAAATCGGAATGCAAATTTTAGATTACATTGTAGCCTATAGCGATACATATTTTTTTATTATTATTAAAAACACAATAGCAGTTGTTCTACACAATGAATTTTCGTAATTTTGGGGCATATTACAATTATCGACATGCCAATTAAGTATGTAATATTGTTTTTTTTTATTTAAAACCACATATTTAAAAAAAAAATCGATCTATCGACGCTATCTTAATACGCATCTTATTTTTATTTACTTTAACATAGCAATACATAATTTAACTATTTTTTTATTGTTGTTAATTAATAATTGTTATTTTTCTATATATTTTTTATATATTGAATAAAGTTCAGTTCCAGTATAAATTGGTGGATGGATCGCGTTACTTTCCTTTTTATTTTTAAGCGCATAACATATTTTTTAATACTTATTTAAAAAAAGTTATTAGTCCTTATTACAGCCTGATTTGCACTTACGCTTAAGTGTATGACATCACGTTCAATCACAATGGCATTCTTTATACGAAGGATACGGTATTTATTAGTGTTACCGATAGACGTGACTTGTGATTTTATGATTGTAGAAAATTTGAAATGTAACTAACTGAATTATCTCCCTTTGCACGTGTGAGATGCTAGTTGAAATTATATATATATATATATATATATATATATATATATATATATATATATATGTATATATATATATATATATATATATATATATATATATTATCATCAGACTTTAAACATTGTTTCATTAGTCATTTTCAAATTGCAATTTTTGTTTTTCGCTTGAAAGATAAAAATTTTGGACAGTTTTCAACAGTTTAGAAAATGTAAAAATACCTTCCTTACATTTCAGGAAATATTTAAGTCATATAGAGTTTTCTCCCTTGGATCAAACTCATTTCTCTTCTTTTTTTTTTTCTTGTTTCTTTTTCTAAGCACTTTTTTAAAGTGATTTTTTAGAGACACTTTGGTTTATACGAGAGTGGAGTATGAATCTGTACAGTGCCAGAAGACTATCCTCCCATGCATTACCTTCCATGGCGACCTATTTGGCATAATGATTGAAGTATTAATTGATAGGCAGAGACACCAGGGTTCAATCTTTGCGTGAATAATACAATTGGTTAAAAAAAAATGGTAGTTTGATACATGCAGCATTATAAGAAGATAATTCAGTTTAATTCAGTTAATTTGGCAAACAATAAAGCAAGCATGGGGTTAAGTTGAGCAATCTTGGGAAAATAATGGCGCCCCCTCTTACTTGATGGTGTAGTAGGCAATAAAAATAGAACTTTTGATTTTAAAAAATGGTATTTGTGCAGTTTATGTTGAAATAAAAAAAAAATGGTATTTGTGCAGTTTATGTTGAAATAAAAAAAAATGGTATTTGTGCAGTTTATGTTGAAATAAAAAAAAAATGGTATTTGTGCAGTTTATGTTGAAATAAAAAAAATGGTATTTGTGCAGTTTATGTTGAAATAAAAAAAAATGGTATTTGTGCAGTTTATGTTGAAATAAAAAAAAATGGTATTTGTGCAGTTTATGTTGAAATAAAAAAAAAATGGTATTTGTGCAGTTTATGTTGAAATAAAAAAAAATGGTATTTGTGCAGTTTATGTTGAAATAAAAAAAATGGTATTTGTGCAGTTTATGTTGAAATAAAAAAAAATGGTATTTGTGCAGTTTATGCTGAAATAATTTTTAAAAAATGGTATTTGTGCAGTTTATGTTGAAACAATTTTTAAAAAATGGTATTTGTGCAGTTTATGCTGAAATAATTTTAAAAAATGGTATTTGTGCAGTTTATGTTGAAATAATTAAAAAATGGTATTTGTGCAGTTTATGTTGAAATAAAAAAAAATGGTATTTGTGCAGTTTATGCTGAAATAATTTTTAAAAAATGGTATTTGTGCAGTTTATGTTGAAACAATTTTTAAAAAATGGTATTTGTGCAGTTTATGCTGAAATAATTTTAAAAAATGGTATTTGTGCAGTTTATGTTGAAATAATTTTTTTAAAATGGTATTTGTGCAGTTTATGCTGAAATAATTTTTAAAAAATGGTATTTGTGCAGTTTATGTTGAAACAATTTTTAAAAAATGGTATTTGTGCAGTTTATGCTGAAATAATTTTAAAAAATGGTATTTGTGCAGTTTATGTTGAAATAATTTTTTAAAAATGGTATTTGTGCAGTTTATGTTGAAATAATTTTTTAAAAATTGCATTTGTGCAGTTTATGTTGAAATAATAAAAAAAATTGTATTTGTGCAGTTTATGTTGAAATAATTAAAAAATGGTATTTGTGCAGTTTATGTTGAAATAATAAAAAAAATGGTATTTGTGCAGTTTATGTTGAAATAATAATAAAAAATTGTATTTGTGCAGTTTATGTTGAAATAATAAAGTTATTATTTAGAAAACCATTCTTAACATGGATGAGGGTTGGTACTTTCATCTAAAAATTTAATAAACAAAAGATAGAAAACCTATATTTAACTTGAAAATCCTAAAAAAAAAATAGCATGTGTTGTAGACTGCACGGGTACTGAAAAAATTTTGAACGGTCTTTATTCTGTGAGGCGCTAGTAATTTGAAATGGGTTTTAAGGGCCTTTTACTAAACAGTAACGGTCGACCTGTGTTAATGAAATCATGACATATGACATTTATAGTTTTAAATAATGTGTGTGTGTGTGTGTGTGTGTGTGTGTGTGTGTGTGTGTGTGTGTGTGTGTGTGTGTGTGTGTGTGTGTGTGTGTGTGTGTGATTTGCAGATTATACTATACAATTAAGATTTCATCATATGGTGTTAGGGTTTCACAAATCAGCCCTCAACTATCAAGGCCCGAAGGTTACTTGAGGATAACGGTTAATAAATGTAAGGTGGTAGTGAAGTAATCCTTAATGATGTAAATTGGAATGAATTTCATTATTTATGAGGACAACCTAACAGGAACTTGTTTACATTAGATTTGAATGCTACTGTGTTGTATTTAGCTGGGAAACATGCTAGCAGAGCAGTTTCCAAAGGTGGGCAGTCCAGTTGGAGTTCAGATAAGCGCTGAAAATAACGATAGAGCAGAGATAGGCTCACAACATCTTTTCTGTGGGAAAGAGGTTGCTGGGAAGAGAAAAAGGGCATCACATACAAGGTTTCAAAGCTGGTTTTGAACTCAAGTTTGAAGGCAGGATAGGATGTGCCGAGCAGCTCCTGCCCAGATGTGGCAATAGTACTCCATAAGTAAAATTCTAACACGACACCATGGAATCTTAATTTGCATAGAACGTAAATAAAACACATAAATTGCACTTGTACTACAATTTAGCACTATGAGATTTTTTTTATTATCACTAAGTAAAAAAATGATTAAAAAAAAGAGGATTAAAAAAATGAATAAAAAAAATTAATAAAAAAATGATTTAAAAAAATGATTAAAGAAAATGAATAAAAAAATGATTTAAAAAAATGATTAAAAAAATGAATAAAAAAATGAATAAAAAAATGATTAAAAAAATGATTAAAAAAATTATTTAAAAAAATTATTTAAAAAAATTATTAAAAAAATGATTATAAAAAATGATTTAAAAAAATTGAATAAATTACAGTATTTATTAATCCATCAAAAAAAATTTTTTAAATAATTATGATAAAGAAAAATCTTTATTATAATTTCTTTATTATAATTTTTTGATTATATTCTTGCGTTTGAATGTTTGATGGATTAATAAATAAAAATATTTAAATATTGACTTTTCTTTCATTTTTTATTTTTTTATAATCTGATCGACTAGTGTCCATTCAATAATAATCCGCTGAAAAACTTGAAAAAAAGATGAAAAAAAATATAGTATGGGCGGGGTACTGCTGGTGCACGTGAACCCAAGCAATTGTGTTTAAGGGGATGGTTATAATCCTATAAAGATCTCTTGGTTTAAATCTTTTGAAATAAGAATGAATATTTGATATCCAGCAGGATGCTCCATCGCCAGCAAAAACAATTACACTGGTGTATATGAATAAAGAATACCAAAAACATGTGGTCACATGTATACATACTGTTTTAAAAAAAAAAAAAAGAATGTGGGTTTTGAGTCAAATTATCACACATGCATTATTATTATTATTATTATTATTATTATTATTATTATTATTATTATTATTGTTGTTGTTTTTAATATTTTATAAGTGGCAACAAACGTCCATTCTAACATTTATAACAATTTTATTGATTTGTAACTGTAGAAAAGGAGAAGAGGGTTGGTGGTGGAATGAGCTCATGAGTATGGACAGAACCAAAAAGGTTAAACAGTGTATTGTGATGGGAACTCATGGTGGGGTTATAATACAAAAGGCACTCCACAACCCTCTCTTTTTTATATGTATAATGATTGCAAGGTCTTGTCAGACGAGTGTCACTCCCTCAGTCACTGAAAGTCCATCTGCCCGAAGATGACTTTTCAGTCCTGCCAGCGACTTGCACACCCTCATGCAGATATGACACTGAAGACGATCATTTGTTTGGATGAAACCAACAGAAATGGAACCTGTATCATCGTGCACTTTTATGTGACTAACGAAACCTTGGACAACAGAGTCGAGTCACGCACCTCACAAATCCAAAGATCTCCATGATTTGGCAGCAAAGTTTAACGTTTCCTACATGCTCTTTTGAGACTTGCTCGGTCTATCTTGGCTGCTTCAAAGTGTTGTGCACCCCTGTATATCAGTGTCATCCACTACTTGCGATCATACGCTAGGGACTCCCAACTGTCAACAAGAACATGGAAGCTCACCAGATTCTCCTTGATGCTATCACAAAAACATATTTTGGGCTTGTGCCAGGGTCTTTTGCCAAGAAGGAGCTCACCATAAAACAATTGTTTTGGAGTAGATAGTCATCAAGCCAGACAAGATCTGGTTCTTAATAACAATGATAGCAATACTGGTTATTTTGGCCTTACTTCAGACATATGTATCAGAGACAAAACTATCCCACTTTAAATGAAGAATGTGTCTAAAACAGTTCTACATGTTCATGTTTCAGAGGCATAGAGTAGGGAAGACAAGTTTGATATACTGACATTTTAGTTGCCAGAGTTAGATCACCATCAGGCCAGACTCTATCTTGTAACCTTCCAAATGCATCTGATGCCTTGCTGATTCTCTGTCTTATTTCCACATCAAGAGTGACATCATTTGATAAGGTACTACCAAGGTAGACAAATTTTTTTACAACTTCAAGGTGCTTTTCATAGACGAAGATATCAAGTTCCACATATAGGAGCAAGAGAGTACATGACCTTAGTTTTCTTAATAACTGTCAGTTCAAAGCAGGTACAAGCATTCGTAAAGAAATTTGTCACTAATTGCATATTTACTGGGGAGTGTGTGACCAGTCAGCATCATCAGCGTACAACAGCTCCTTAACAAGTTCACCACTAACAAGTGTTTTGGCTTGGAATTTTCTGAGGTGGAACACCTTTCCAGTCATTCAGAATCTAATATAAACACCCATATTGCAATTGCGAAAACCATACACAGCAGTCAGATAGAACGAAAACAATGTTGGTGCAGTTATATCACCTTGCTTCACTACATTATCAATGGTGAATTCTTCCAATGGCCACCCATTGAAATCGACGCCACCATTCATATTATTTTTATGTGTGTGTGTGTGTGTATATATATATATATATATATATATATATATATATATATATATATATATATATATACTGTTTTAACAAAAACAAAAACTTCAAAGAATAGGTTGATAGCAACAGAAAGTGTATTTCATTGTTAGTTACAATTGTTTCAAGACCATTTGGACAAATTCAAACATTATGTCGTTTGAAAATTGTCACAAGAACAGCCTTTCTTCAGACTTATTGAATAAAAAACACTTTAACAACAAAACATTATGGAAAAAAAACATTTCTTTTATAAGGAAAAGAAAACAGGCGAGACCACTTTACCTCTATCACATCTTTGCAAAGTATTTTTTTTTTATTTATATATATCTACCTATTTTCGTATCTCTGTTAAAAAAAAATTCAAACTAAATATCAAACGATGTTACCACTAATTACCTATGTCCATTAAATATGTTTTAATTAATACTATTTGTCGATTTCTTAAATTAGATTTCTATAATTTAACCTATTTTTTTTAAACCGAACTGAACTATATATATATATATATATATATATATATATATATATATATATATATATATATATATATATATATATATTCAATAGATATACAATACCAGAATGCAAGCAGATGTGAAGGAGTGAAACAGATGAAGAATCCCATCCAATCCCCTTGTTGTGTCACATAGGCCTTTTTCCCCACTACGCCAACCATCATATCAAGGGCAAAGCCGAACCAAATAAATCACGTGAGGTCAACTTTAGCAAAGTGGGGGCGAAAACCAAGCTATGTGGTGACAAGATTGGGAAAAAATTAGATTTTACAGCCCCCCCCCCCCTATGAAGACATGAACAACTAATCGTCTATAAAAGCTACCCACGGTGGCCAGCTAGATGTCATAGTGTGCCCAAATCAATTTAATGAAATATAATTGAAAATGGAAAAGGACGAAGCAGCCTACAAATTTTTGCAACATAGCAGAAAAAGAGCTGATCACTAAAAGGAAAACGATGAATGAAACACATGAAAATTATTATTGTTTTTAATGTTTTGTAGCATAAGTGAGGATGAGTGTTCATTCTAACATTTAAAAACAACTTTAATTATTTTCATTAGTAGGAAAAGAGAAAAGGATTAGTAGTGGAATGAGTCCATGTGTATGGACGGAGATGAAAATGTCAGCCAGTTCTGTTGGAACAGAAAAGAGTTCATGTATATGTATTGGAGTTGGTAGTAACCATGAATCATTATTTTTCTTTGCATCAAACTCAGGGCTAAAGGCCTGGGTGGGTTCTGTCACAGCCACCAAGAGTAAGAAGGCCTGTTAACTGAAAAATGTCTGCAGGCAATGTAGGTAAGATTTGTCAGACTGTCAGTACTATATAAGGGTCATTTGAAAAAGAGCAATAAAACATTTTTAAAAAGAAAAAGAAACACAGTTCGATTACTACTTAAACTAAACTTTATTCAATATAAAATATAAAAATTATCTATGTAAAATTAAGTAATTTTAAAGAAATATACAATTTAATACTGATAAAACTGAATTATGAATTTAAGGAACAAACAATTAAAGAAACATTAAACAAATATTTTTTGGCCTTCGGAACAAGATCAGTGTAGTATCTGTTTTGATGCTACACTTTACCTTTTCTGTCTCCGGTCGGTGGAGGAGAAATCTTTCATGACTGAGATTATTTTTGTTCCTATCCAGAATGCCCCTTATTGGGAAGCTGGATTTTCTCCACAAGATTATATGTTGAAATATTTAAATAACTACTACTTTAAATACAGAAATTATATTTAAAGTTTTGGTTTTCTGTTCTTCTATGTCCATTTTTCCTCCATGTTTTTCATCAAAATGTGTAGCGTATTAGTTGTCTCACAAGCCATCATCAATGATTGCTCACTGGCAGTAACCTGTGGTGTTCCCTGGAGGCCAAGTGACAAGTCTCCCCAGATTTCCAGTGTTCTCCACCTTTTGAACACTTGTGCAGATGATTGCATGTTATTGCAACAGCCGTTGTCACGGATTTCTCGTTGGCATCGGCCATTGGTGTTTCCTGGAGTTTGGATGACAAAATGCCTCCCCAAGGTACCAGATTTGAACTGCACACTTCCAGTGGAGATTTGGTCAGTATTCTCTCACCTCGGTCTTTCCATCCTCCTTGACCCTTCACAACTTGTTGGTGTGGTGTGGCGCCAGTCGATGTCATCAACACCAGTTTTTTTATTATGTATGGATCTTTGCTATACTAAAGTGCAGTGAATTAAGTATTATGGTATCTGTTCGATGCACAGTTAATGATTTATAGGGATTAATAGGGATTAACCAACACAATGCCTACAAGTTTTCTTTGGGAACTATTGAGCCGATCTGGCTGGAATTTTGTATGGACCTTTACTATGCTAATGTGCAGCAAATGAAATATTATGGTATCTGTTCGGGTTAGTTAGGGATTAATAGAGATCAATAGGGATTAATATTTAATGCAAAAAAATGAGTACAAATTTAATCATATTGGACCATCAATTTAGCATAAAGCACTTATTCTAAGCAATAACTTATAAATCCCCAAAGCCAGCAAGCTGAGGCCTCAACATCGGATATAGTTTAAGGTCATATCCAGGACCAGCTATAAACTGAATGTTTTTTTTGTTTTTTTTTTGTTTTTTTGTTTTTTTTGGTGGTGGTGGGAGTTAGGGTTAGGATGGGTTTTTTTTGTGTTTTTTTTTTTTGGTGTTTCTTTTTGGTGTTTTTTTTTTTTTGGTGGTGGGAGTATTAATAATTTGTTTTCACCATTTCTTTTAATTAACACAGAAGTAAATTAAACTAATTTTTATAATTGAAAATGTTTATCTCATTTTACTGACAAATAATCAAATTTTTGCATATTTTTTATTACAAATAATTATAGCAAGCTTTTTGTGTAAGGAAAACGATCTACTTTTTTAAGCGATTACATGTGGTTTATACAAACTTGCCACTTGGACTTAAAGTTATTGGGTAACATAGATTTGGCTGTCTTAAGAAAATGTTTACAATTTAGTGAAATTAAATCCAAGTGATATAAAATTACAAGAGACTGTTTTTTTTTTAATAAACGCTGCTTTATTAATTTTCCATTTCAAAACCGGAAGTCGTCACCAAGTGGATTTTTTTTCTTTTTAACCAATAATTTTGTTTTAGACATACTTTGCTGGTGCCTTATCAGCAAAGTAAATATCTGTATAATAGGGTCCATTTGACTGTTAGTCTATCACAGTTTTAAGTATCATTTTTGTCAGTCTGTCACGTGTGAGTTCAGAATAGCATTTTTATCGTTTGACATGCAAATTAGATGGGCGTATCTTAGGAATTACTTTTTATTTAGTTCTTTAGACTTTTCTTGCTTTCAGAAAGAAGATTATAAAAACACATTCAAACGGGATCAATGGATTCTAACTTCTAATCAAGCAATCATAACAAGTCCTCTAAAAAGGAAACCATTTTTAAATTATCATGACAAAAAGCATTTTCTGAATAAAGTTTCCTTTGATTTTTTAAAAATCTTTTGTATTAAGCTTTCAGAGGGGGAATAGGAGAAAAGGAAAAAGGAAGAACAGAAGAAAAGGGGAACGGAGGAGGAGGGGGAGATGCAATGGTGTTCAGAGGATGGGCGACTGGATGGTGGCCCCTGGCATTCAAAATTAGGAAGGAGAAGGATCCAATTATTATATTCAAAGTATGTCTCTTTCTTATAATATTTATCAGTACTAGAACTTTTACTTACCAGATTTCTGCACGTCACTGCTTCTGTAACAGAGCACAGACATGCCTATGCCAATGCCGAGCTGTGTGCGAAATGATGTAAGGAAAAAGAAAAAGACTATAAAAAAAAACATGTGCACAGATAGAAGAACACGTTCAACAGCACATTCAGGATCACGTTCGAGAGCAGGTTCAAGATCACATTAGAGATGCGGATGACGTTTGAGAGCACGTTCAGGATCATATTCGAGAGCACGCTCAGGAGCACGTTCGAGAGCACGTTCAAGATCACGTTAGAGATGTGGATGACGTTCGAGAGGACAGCGGTCAGAGAGAAGGAGCACGATCACGTTTTATTCGGGAAAGTATCCTGAAATAAATGTTGTTGTTACAAAAAGAGGAGTCAAGTTGTTAATTGTTCTATGTTCTTTGCGATGTGCTCTGCCACAATGCATTGGGTCTCGGGTGTCTACATGTTAACACATGTGTAAATGTATGTAACGTTATATATATATATCTTATATGTAACGTTTTATATATATATATCTTATATGTAACGTTACGCATCTGTTTTTTATTATACGACAATTCTTCTTTGAGGATTTTAAAATTAAAAACTTACTATTACAGAACGTGCAGTTACTGGTATTTCTTCTTAGGAAATAAAGGGGTAAGCTGAGAAACCATAAGAAAGAGAATTTATTGATAGTGGTTGAAGCTAGACGAGTTTTTATTGGGAATGTTCCGCAGGGAGGGGGACAATAGAACGAAGCTAGACGAGTTTTTGTTGAGAATGTTCCACAGGGAGGGGGACAATAGAACGAAGCTAGACGAGTTTTCGTTGGGAATGTTCCGCAGGGAGGGGGGACAATAGAACGAAGCTAGACGAGTTTTCGTTGGGAATGTTCCGCAGGGAGGGGGACAATAGAACAAAGCTAAACAAGTTTTTGTTGGGAATGTTCTCCAAGGGGGAGGACCATAAAACGAAGCTCAGTTGAGCACATGCCATGAAAGTAATGAAAGAGTAGAAAAAGACAAGCAACATCTCATCGATGAAGAAGAGGTTGTAAAGTAGAGAAGAGATTTTAGAGTAGTCTTGTACTCTGTCAAGGCAAGAAAGTGTGTTATGATGAGTATTTTCCCAAGTGTTGCAACAGTACTCCATCTTAGAATGTACTTGACTCTTATGTACGTAGATGGATTGCGTTAATAGTGTGATACCCATTGTGGTGCGATAGAATGATCCAACCATCTTTCCAGCGACCTATGCAACAAAATTGATGTAAGTCTTCCACTTCAGATCTCAAGTAAAGTCAATCCCAGAAACTTATCAAAACAGGACGTTTCCTCAAGGTGAGAGCCATTCATTTCAATTGAGGCAAAATGAGGATCCGAGCATTGGTGATAAAAGGAGAGAAGCTTGATCTTAGAGTAACAAAATAACAGCCACCTTTTTCCTAATTACATGACGTGCTCCAGGTCAGAGGAGAGAGAATCAAAATAACCTTGATGATTAACGCTCTTCAAAGTGTTGCCATAGATGGTTGTGTCATCTGCATAGATGTCGATGAATGATAGCCAAAACAGTTATGAAGATTTTTATTCCAGCATAAACTTGTTGACACAGAAAAGGAATCTTCCCCAGTTGATGTTAATTGTAATAAACCAACACCAACAAATAACTAGGATAACTGTTTCTTTTTTTTTTATTATTTCATCTCAGTAGAACTGTCCACCTGTGGAACTCCATACTTTGTGTCTGCTTTCCAGCTGACTACAACATGGTCGTTTCTTGAAAACGCAAATGCAAACAATTTTTTTGTTGAGCCGTCTTCTTAAGTAATCAAATTCTACCCAATTTCCGCCATTGCCGATTATTACGCTGTTGTCTCACCGACCACCTTACAATCATTTACCTTTATCCTCGAGTTGCACCTGTGTCTTGATAAGAAATGTTATTCTGCATGATGGAGAAGGAGGAGAGACAACTTCAGTTTTAACTGTACATTTTTACGACACCATTTTAACGACGTGGTCTAGCTTCTTTTCAGTTGCTTTTGTGGAATTTTCTTTCATTTTCATTCGATAGCAGCAGCTGCAAAATAATTTATGAAATGCTTAGTTTTGATTGATTACTGAAACGAACCATGCAATCATACTGGGAGCCGGTTACCATCTATTAAAGTAAAAGTCCAACAAATAACCTCTCAGTAAAACTAAAACGTCCACACAAACTCTTGTCCGTCATTCTCATAGAAACTGCACAACCAATTATTACTGAACTACTTATAGGCAAAGCAAAGTGCAAATTTTCTCTCAGATCTTACTTAAAAGTATTGATTTTTATCTTTTCATTACAGAGACTCTTTACTTGGTATTTTAAATTAAGTTTGTTAAATCTATGTATTAATAGGATAGTGTGTGTGTGTGTGTGTTTTGTGTGTGTGTGTGTGTGTGTGTGTGTGTGTGTGTGTGTGTGTGTGTGTGTGTGTGTGTGTGTGTTTACTCATGTTCACCCCTTACAAAGCATATCGCCACTTGGACATAAGGGGCTACAATTTGGGGCCATGTCTAGGAAAGATTAACAAGATATTTGTTTATGTTACATTTAAACTTTTGCATATCAGGGAGCAGGCCACAGGAAGGGAATTCCGAAGTCTAGCTGTTCAAGAGAAGAAACTATTAGAATAGAAATCTTTCTGGCATTTAGAGACAACAATGGTAAAGGGGTGAGATCTTATTGCTAAGCAGGTTTGCTGGGAATATGTACGTCGAGGGGGTACAAGTGAAGCAAGTTCATCAGAACACATTCTATTAAAATATTTGTAAAACAGGCGCAGTGATGCAACATTGTGACAATGAGACAGGGGCCGGAGCTTAGTTGATAAAGTGGGACCGATTAGATTGACAACTCTTTTTATAGACTCTATCTAAGAAGGAGAGACTAGTGGTAGATGCACCAGCCCAGATGTGGCAACAATACTCCATGCATGGGCGAATGGTGGCCTTGTAAAGGTACAGGATACTCTCAGGCGTGAGTAGTCTTCTAGCTCGATAGAGGGAACCCACCTTCTTTGCAGCAGCTTTTGCAATGTTCTCTATGTATTTATTCCAATTCATATTGCCCACAAATGTTAGGCTGAGGAGTTTGAAGGTAGAATTCTCAGGAAGGGTGCTTTTTGTCATGGATATAGGGGGTTGAAGAGGCGTATTGTAATTGTTAAAAGAGAGCAGCTTAGTTTTACTAGCATTAAATATTACCATCCATTTACGGCCCCATTCTACTAAAGTCTGGAGGTCATTTTCTAACAATTCTACAATTGTCTTAGATTTATGTACATCTGTTCTTCCCTCATGCATATTATAGAGTATTGTAATAATATATATGAAATCTGCAAGAATTAAAATATCATATTTAAGAGTACTTTAAGACCAGGCTATGCCAGGCATCCCCGCTAGCTTAGATAAATACTTTTGCAGTTTTAACAAAAGAGCTACAATAATATCAGAGCGTCTCTATTTACGCTGAACATCTACAGAATGCCAACATCAATATATTATCATATGAATGAGTCCCCTGTGGAATTTCTATAGGTTCTGCTAGTATTAATTATTATGTTAAATAATTATTCATTATTATGTATTTTTTTTTCTCATTCTTTGATATTGAGACACTACTTGCTCCATTTTTTCCTTACAAGAAGTATTTTTTAACTTGTTTGGTGATGTCACAGCTCACGTGATTCACATTTTTCTCATTTCTTGTTTTTTTCTCTGTTCATACAGTTTTGTCAAAACTGACCTGATTTTGTCAAACAACTAACTGCCCAGTAAGCATTTAACTGTTAGCAAATATAAAATAGTAATTGATTAAGACTTTTTTGAACTAGCCAACCTTCACTATGCAATACATAGTAAGAAACCTAATTGCAAACATCGTAGAGATGTAACAATTGATTCGTCAGCTTTCGTGAAGACCTTTTTCTGAACATATTATTTAGCTCAATCAATCAAAACGCATCCACAACTAATTCAACTTGTTGTTCAATTTAATCTTAATCTTAATAGTTTCTGTAGCACAATGATGAAGAAAGTGAAACTGTTATATAGTCGTGTGTATATACACGGCACCAAAACGGCGTATGTTATATCGTCGTAGGGAAGAGATGAGTGTTTAAATACGCCTCTTTATGAAATGTGTGTAGGTGTGATCGTCTATTTATGAGTGTCTTTGAAATTGATATGCATTATAAATGTATGGGATATAAAAACATCAAGTGGGATCATACCTTTTTCAAACGGTTTCCATGTTGGCCAGTTTATCTGTTTGGATCATTGGACTGAAATAAATTTGAAGCAAAGCAACCTCAGTCTGTTTTTGTTGCAATATTTTTGGCATAGTTTAAAAGTATGGCCCCACATATTTGGACGATTCTATTTATAACCATGTGTTAGCGGACCAATCAGATGCTAGAACAGTTTTATAAAAATGACTGAATCTTTTTTGGCTTCTTCAGTGATATCTGTTCGTGTCAAACTGTCTACATTTCTGCTAATGATAATTAATTCTTAATCCGGGAAAGATTCTCTAACTAGATTTATGCTACCGTTCATTTTTGTCTTGGAATTGCATTTTTCTATTTCAAGAATTACTTTACACCTAACAGTTTTAATTACCCACTTTAAAGGCCTCATTTATACGATCTGTTCGACTTGCTTCTCAATCGTTTTCTCCTCATAAATGCTTTTCTAAATGTTTCAATAATGTCACTCCAGACAATCGTCTGCTAAGTAGGCATTGAACCGTTTCCAAAAACATTCGATATATTACAAATGTAAAATAATTACTTCAAACTATCTAATGATTAATATTTCCTGAATGGAGAAGAACCACCAACGTGTATGACATAAAGATTGTATGCATTCTGACTAGTTACTTTTCAGTTATTTGCCACCCACGTTGTGTTTAAAGATCACCAAAAGTTTAGTATTGTCACAGGTCATTGGGAACGTGGAAAAGTGACCTGTCAGAAATCTTTCAATGTTTTGGTACAAAAAAAATGTATCATTCACAATTCATTGTATTTTGTTTGATAGGCTATGATCAAGCAAGTTGAAAAAAAAATGTTTACATACAAAAATGACAGCTATTTTTTGTCTAAAAATATGCTTTATTATAAGTTAACTTTTATACATAATTACCATATATTTCGGCGTGTAAGACAACCCTTAAAGTTAAAAAATCATCTTTAAAAAACCAATATTTCCTAAGATACCGGGTGTTGCAATCTCTAGCCTAGGCTAAACAATCATGGTTTCGTGATTTAGCAGTCATCTTATACAACCGATATATGATAACTTTATGAAAATTTGCTCCAATTTTGTACCTCGTCTTATCTGACGGTCGCCTTATACGCCAAAATATACGGTAGTTGTATTTGTAACTGCTATCATCCTGGAATACTTTCAGTTTGTTCGAATCCGCCACTCTCATGGGCCCACATCGAACATATATAGAGAAGGATGATTTTTACCCTCGCCTTTTATATGTGTTGTGAGTTTATGCACGGTCTCTTTTTTAAAGTCGCTTATTTTTGTTGTCACTGTTTCTCATCGCCACATTTCTTGGGTAGCCATTGGTTGTCTCGTCTGGCTGGCACCAACGCATCAGTGGGCATGTTTAACTATGATGAATAAATTTTTTCATGCAGGAAAGACACAAGGAGATATTTGGTGAGAGTTTTCATAAATGGAGAGAATTAACTTAGAATTTGGAAAGAATTAACTTGAGAGAGAGAGAGAGAGAGAGAGAGAGAGAGAGAGAGAGCAATGTTCCCTAATTGTTTATTTCTTAAATTTACTTTCTAACTTACTGAAAAATGAATGACACAGATGGACAGAATCATTGACGTAACATTCCGCTTAGATTATTCTACATTTTGCCGGTGTCTTCTACAAAGAGACTGAATTGAAAACCTTTGTTTTCTCTCTGCTTAAAAACGTGAGGTCAGTTTTCATTGTCTCTCTGTTTCGTCTACAGTGTTTGATCTCTGTCTTCTACTTCAACTTTACGTCATCTGTCTCTGGGAACAATTCTGTTTGCAGATTAAGGTTATCCTGAGACAAACTAAATGTGACCCTTGTCAAAATTCACGCTAACTAACTTAAATGGCCATTGGCGAAGGGTCCTTTAAATGTAACAAGTAAGCTAGAATAGATGTTTTCATGCAAAAAAGACAAGGACATTTTTTTTCTTAAAAATATAACTTACTACCAGGAAGACGCGATATTTATACTTTTTCACTATGTTCATAACACCGGATTATTTCCCTTTGTTTTTACTACCTCCTGTTTAGTTGTAAGAATGTTAGAAAACTTTGAATTAATGTTTTTTAAATATAGTTTAAATTTTATTAAAATCATATATATGCATTTGAAGTTTTTATGCGGTTCTGTCCCAATGGGCAACTTAGAGCTGGTGGGGGGGGCACATAGATATTCATCACATGTAACGTACAGTTTCAAACACTGCTTTCATTGTATTTCCCAGAAAATTGTTATACATATGATTTAAATTTCATAAAAAAAAAAGAACAGAATGTATTTGAAGTTTTAAGAGGGTTATGCCTTGATAGTCCCTTTAGGGGTGTAGATAGATAGTCAGAACTTCTTCCATTGTCTTCCCCGGTAAATTTTACATGAGTATATATTTTTAGATTTTTTGGTTAATTCTCTAACTTTATTTCTATAGGAAACACGCAACCATTACACACATACACGCAACCATTACATGCACACATGCACACACACACACACACACACACACACACACACATGCACACACAAACACACACAAACACAACCATCGCACACACACACAAGCACACACAGACAACCATCGCTCACACACAAGCACATACAAACACACACACAACCATCACACACACACAACCATCACACACACACACACACACATACAAACACACAAACACACACACGCACACACACACACAAACATGAAGTTTCAGAAATATATATTACAAATTAACTAGACACGTTGGAAATACATTTTCGACAGCCAGTCCAACAATGACTTTTTTTGCTCTCAGCCTGAGGTATGCCCCATTGTTCTTTATGAGAAGGGGTTAGTTCATCGCTAATTGCCTGAGGCGCCCCTGCTAGGGAATGCTGGCAGAGCTACCCAAGCATTTTATGCCATCCATATTATGCTAATCCTAGTGCATTGGCTTTTCAACTTAATCTTGTGTATAATCTGCTGAAGAGGAGCCAAATGAAATAACCATTGAATTAACTTTGAGGATTTGTCCTTAATAATCAGTCCGATTTTGTTACTGCCCATCCTCCCAGGCATTACTTTCTATTTGAAAAGGGGTTAATGTTATTGCTAATTTCCTGGGGATGCCAAAGAGGCTTTTCAAACATTTTTTGTGGAGCAGGGTGTGTTAATCCTAGTATACTGGTTTTAAAGCTTAACACTTGACCTTGTGTCACACCTCTTGGAGAGGTAAATATGCTATATATTGGAACCCTATGTCAGTACGTAGAGATTACGTTAACTTATTGCTTCATTTTACTTGAGCCAAAGTTCTCAGAAATCAAGGGCCCTCAATATATGGGGGTAACACTTGGTCTCTATATGAGATACACAAATATTCAAATATTCCATTCAAGTTCTCCTTTACATTTCAAAAACTTAGTAAAAAAGTTGGGAACATAATTTTCCTCTCCCCAGTTGACCATTTTAATGTTATAGTACATCTTTTTTGTAGTTGCTTGGTTTTACTAGATTTCAGGACAAGAATTCATCTAGTCTGGTTGAGTATACAGTTTCATGTTGTTACTTGAGTTAATATCACTTGGAGAAGATGAATCATTCCTTCTAAAAGCCAGTATAGGTTGGCCATAATGAAGAGATCTTATTTACGAATCTATATATTAATACAACAGCATGTGTGTTATTTTCTGTGTCACACTTACATCCGGGTCGTTTAATTGTTATGTACTTCCATTTCTTGTAATAAATAATTTTACCAAGAATTCTTCATAAGTTTTGGTTTCGGTTTCGATTATAGCTAATGACACTCGAATAATCTATTTGTTTTTAAATAATCTTATCAAGAATTCTTCATAAGTTTTGGTTTTGGTTTCGATTATAGCTGAAGGAACAAAAGTTATATATTCATGTTTGAGATTCGGTTTCAATTCAAACTGATGAAGCCAAATCATATAGATATATTTTTTTATTTTTGAAATCACAACTTTATAGTATATAAAAATCGATAGAATATTAACTCTATAATAATATATACAAAATCTGCAAGAATTAAAATATCATATTTAAGTGTACTTTACGACCTGGCTATGCCGGGCGTTCCTGCTAGCTTGGATAAATATTTTTGTAGTTTTAACAAAATAGCTACAATAATATCAGAGCGTCTCCATTTACACCAAAAATCTACAGAATACCAACATCAATATATTACATATGAATCAGTCCTCTGTGGAATTTCCACAGGTTCGGCTAGTACTATATTATTTTTAATATTTAGTCAGGGTTATCCTGTTGTCAGGTTGTCCTGACCAACCTATGTACAGAGAGACATTGTAGGATAATGCCTAGTATGCACTCAAGTTCTCTCCAGTAGGCATTCCAGTTCTTTCCAGTAGGCATTCAAGTTTTCTCTGTTAACTAATATGGATTTCAGAAGTGTTACATTAAGTATATTTTCTCTACGATTAATCTGACAGTGAGTTTGCTGTTGGTCTGAGGTGTGGTCCTGTTGGGTAACTGGATGACCCACCCTTCAAGCTTATATTTTTCTTTGAGAAGGAGATGGTTTATCACTAATTACCTGAGGCGCCCTTACAGGGGAATGCCAGCAGAGCTACTCGAGCAGATGATTTTAACTACCAGGGTGGATTTATTCTCCAACTAGAACATAAGATAGACATAGAAAGTCAAATTCTACATCTTTCTCTGTTCAGTTTCATTCAGCTACTGCTGAAAAACATATTTCATCCACCACACTCATCGGCATAGCCAATCCAACGAATTACAAGTTTGCCAACACTCACACTTAACCTTTAAAAGTTCACAACTTAAAACGACTTTTCAAGATTATCTTCCCTGAAAACATACACTAAACTACACAACACTTATAGATGTAATCTTTCGCTTCTCACACGAAATATGACACCACAAAGTATTTTAAACACTCGACATGCTACACCCATGGTCAGAAATTTCACTTGCCCTCTATCTATGCTTAAAACTAAACGAAAATTCCATGAGCAAAGTTAATTTCCTAGAACTGTCTGTCTATTAGACACAATACTGTGAGCTGCTTCCCAACTAATTATAACAGTGTCGTTTTCATTACCGACCATCCAAGTATTTAGCTTATTTAACCCTTATCATCGAGTAGCTTCTGGGCCTTGATAAGTGGTAACTCCCCTGTAAAAAATTATATATATATATATATATATATATATATATATATATATATATACACTGATGATCATATTTATTGGCACGGTAAAATAAAAGTTAAATTTTGTCTAATAAATTCTAAAAAAGGGATTAAATTAAAGAAAATAACAAAGTATATTATGTATTTTTAACTGGCCTTTCCGATGCAGCAATCGGATTTTAGAAAAAAATAAATCTTTCTAGTTACCGATTACAAAATAATAATTTCTTCCTTCAAAATTCACGGCTTTTCTCATTGGCAGAGAACTGACAGATCCATTATTCGAGAATATACAATTTATTCTAAAAAACGAACGCGTCAGACCTTCACAAACATGGCATCTCTCTTTACACGAAGCAATCGTTTTATAAATATTAAGCCAACTGCAAAAATCTTAACTGCTCATAATCATAATTTTATGTATTGATACTCTTACCATTACCTACACAGATATTGTCACAACGAAACTATCCCCCTTAAAAATATCCCTGATACAAACATTATTAACATTTAGGGTTAGCATTGTTTTGTTTTTCTTTGCTTCTCCGTACCAAACAGTCAACGATGCTATTTTTCTTCTTTTTTTTTCTTTTATTTTAGTTTGTTTTGTAATGGGTCGTTTATTTTTCATTTTTTTTTTTCATTTAACTTTGAATTCTTTCCAGTATTAACTCTAAAAAAATACAATCCCTGAAAAAAAAAAACATTTACGGTTAGCATTATTTCTTTTCCTATTTCGATTCTCCTTAGCAGATACTGAACAATGCTATTTCTTTGTTTATTTTTTTCTATAATTTTAACTATAATGCATAAATCTTACATTTAATCAAAATAATTTTAACTATAATGCATAAATCTTACATTTAGTCAAAACCGTAACTTTGACATCTCCTTATGTGTGATTTTTAAGCCTGTAAACTGTCTACGTGTGGGTGCATGTGTGTGAGTTCATGTATGTGTTTGTGTACATGTGTGTGTGTGTATGACTTTGTGTATGTGTGCATGAGTTTAGTTTTGCATGTGCGTCCGTGTGTTTCTGCATGTGTGCATGTCTGTGTGTGTGCGTGTTTGTGTTTATTTTGTGTGTGCATGTGTGTGTTATCTCTTTTAAAGCCTTTAAACTGTCTACGCCTTACAATTTTCAAAGTGTGTGGGTGTGTGGGCGCGTGCGTGTGTATGTGCGTGTGTGTGTGTGTGTGCGTGATTTTGTTTGTGTGTTTGTGTGCATGAGTTTGGTTGTGCATGTGCATATGTGAATCCGTGTGTTTCTGCATGTGTGTGTGTGTTTGTGTTTATTTCGTGTGTGTGCGTGTTTTTCCATGTTTGCATAAGTTCGTTTGTGTGTGTACGTGTGTACGTCTGTGTGTTTTGTGTGTGTGTGCATGTTTGTGCTTTGTGTGTGTGTGCATCGCATTTCTGTGCGTGTGTTCGTTTGTGTGTGTGTGCATGTAATTGTGTGTGCATGTGCATGTGCGTGTTTATGTTTAGTGTGTTTGCGTGTGTGTTTTTTGGTGTATGCTTCCATGTGTTTCCATCTGTGTTTGTGCATGTGTGCGTGTGTGCTTCTTTATGTGTGCATGTGTATTCTTTCCCGTGTGTATGTTTTTTGGGTTTGTAAAATTAACAAACGCAAAAGATAATTTCATTGGTGATGGGTGGGGAAAAAGCAATCGAAAAAGAAAAAAGTTGTTGGTGGGGCCCTCCCATACCTCGCTAGATGGCAGACCGCCCACTGTTTTCCGGCTTGATAAAGGCCGAAAACAAGCAGGTCGATCACTAAGCGATTAGAAAAACTAAGTTTGGGACAAAATAAAAGATGAGAGGAATTGGGGGTTGTCATTCTAAATTTGGGAAAAGAAGCCGGGGGCAAAAAAAGAAAGGGGGGTAGGCAACTTGAAGTTCGAAGAGGGACCATTCACTTGACTAGTTAAGGGAAACAAGGCTTATCTTACTGGGACTGAGGTCTGGCAAGATTAGGAACCACACATGCCTAAGCAGAGAACACATACTCTAACTTGGCTCCTCTTTGTACACACAAGCTTGCTGACTTAATCCATCGTCTTTTGAAAGCCATCTTATTAGTCCTGATCTTGACCTTCAATTCATGTTTGAAGAACGCAACCAGATTCCAATCTGCCCAAGATTCAACCTCACACTTCTCATTCAGTCTCGACATCCACACCACCATTCTGACACAGCCATGATCAAGAAAAACACCATTTGTTTCTCCCCATTCCATGGCAACCTAGCATTGTGCATGACCAGGGACACTTTATGATGCAAGGATGCTAGGGATCGATGTGAGCCATATCCTTGTTAATCGACGGAGTTCTGTTGCAATTGAAGAAATCATGGTTCGGTGTTTCTTCTACTGAGGTTCCACAGCAAGGGGATTTGCGTAAACTCACTAGTTTGGCACTGCATTATTTGGCGTTGAGAGCCAACACGTTTTGGGCAGTCGCCAGGTCAGGGAGAATTCAGTTGTTCATTATTCCTGTGCCTGGCGCCCAGCTCCACTGAGAGCAGATCTCCTCTTCTGACAGCCCCAGACGCTCGACACGTGGGTCAGCGGTGGTCCCCCCTAACTAATTCTTTATATAGTTGTTTTCTTGAAGAACGCGAAAGGTCACTGGACGTAAGTAGCCTCTTGAGTGCGGCTTGGCATTCATTCTCTGAGGAACTGCCTCGACCGTGTGGTCAAGGATGAGGTCAAGAAAGGCAGTCTTGACTGTGGGGTTCCATGCAGATTCTTCCATCAAGGTTCGACTCAGGAAGTCCAGCCTTTCGGTGTTGTGATGAGACTTCAAGTTGGGAATTCCCAAGCCTCCCCAAAAAGAACATTGGATACAGACCTGTCTGTTAACCAATGCTTCCCCTCATTCCAGAGAAGCTTGGGCAGACAGCGCTGTAGGGCCTTTAGGTGTTTCATAAGCAGGGGAAGTACGGTCAGCCAGTAGAGGATGAGAGGAAAGTTTCCAATTCTTTTCTAGCTGGAGACCCAGTCTGAACCACATGCCAAGTATCTGAACTGAACCATCCGTCTAGCTGAAAGGTGCCAGAAAGATTGTGACACCTCCCCATGCACCCAACCGCACACCAACTGATTTGCGTCTCTTTCTGGGTGGTGGTGGATTCCGTCTCCAGTTCCATGCTTGTGGAAAGTTCTTGATTTTTCCAATGGCATCCGAGGTGGAGAGGTGAATTTGGCACCAAAAAGAAGTGGCGCCAAAAGTGGCAGGAGGGCTGATAGAACTGAGAGAGGGAATGGGGAGTTAAGTGGAGGGAAGAGGGAAAGTGTGCCCGGCACTCTCTTGCGAGAAGCCTGTGGTTATCAGCTCAGGGCTCCCCTCACGGGGGGGGGGGGGGGAGAGCAGAGAAAGACAAAGTGGGGGCCCGCGAACAGGACGCTAGCCCAACAAAAGAGAAAAAGCTTGTCAGAATGTTTCAGGCACGAGAATGTTTCGCCAAAACAGTTCAGACGATAGCTGCTTCACGCAAAGAAAAAAAGTATGTAAGAACAGATACTACAATGTGATCGTGTTTATTTAGTTTATTATTTGAAAAAATTACAATTAATGTTAAACAAAAATCCAAAAATTACAAAAAAGAAACTTAGGCATGAAGTCTTAAGAAATTGTGGGATGGGGGTAGAGTCTTTCTAAAAGGTCTATAGAACTTTGAAGAATACTCTTGGTTGGCGCCATTCACCATAATACTGCAGTCACACCGTGGAATTAAACTTACTAAAGCGTTTTTATAAAAATTATGTACATGCATGCATGTGTGTGTATATACATTTTTGTTTTGTGTGTGTGATTGTGATCTTGGTCCAGAGGCCAGATGGCAACTTATTGGTTTATATATATATATATGATTTTCAGAATGTGAGAGATTGTATATAATAAATTCCACAGCCAAACAACGTCGCAGCCCACAAGAGCCATGACAGTCAAAGAACCGGAAGTCCAAGACTTGAGTTTCGCCCTCATTTGGGCTCATCAGTTAGACGCATCCGAACTCAGGATTCGAAACCCGAGCCTCTTGCATGCAAGGCAAGCACTCTACCAACTGAGCAAACGCCCTGCACACAAGAATTTCAATTAACCAACACAGATCAAACAAACCGCGCCGAAATCCGACTGAAATGAACCTACTTCGTCTCAACAAGGGACCAGCTAATAACCCCAAGCTGATGTCTCACAAGTAGGAGTTTTAACTCGAAAGGACGATGCCATCCAGCAATACTAACCAAGCGAGCAACTTATGATAGAATTTTCAGAATGTGAGAGATCGTATATAATAAATTCCACAGCCAAACAACGTCGCAGCCCACAAGAGCCATGACAGTCAAAGAACCGGAAGTCCAGGGAGGTATGTGAGTTTCTTCACAGTGTTGGGTTCTTGACTAGAATAGACAATCAATCGATTTGATTGGTGAATGGGCTGGATTTATTTGCTTCCCCACCGAGCAAATTAGGCACAAAGCCGTTTTTTAATGTGGAGAGAGTGGGGGGGGGGCAGGAAAAAGGGGACCAGCTCCCGAGAGGTGGGAAATGGGAGCTGGATAGTGAAGTCCATTTGGTATATAGGGTTGCCCCCTACATGGACCAAAAGATTGTCACAAGGACAATGGTCTTTGATTGCAGCATCTTCCGGAACAGATGGTATTTATTTGCTCCCCCACCGAGCAAATTAGGCACAAGGCCAATTTTTAATGTGAGGAGTGAAGGGAGGGGGAAGGGAAAAAGGAGGCCAGCTCCCGAGAGGTGGGAAATGGGAGCTGGTTAAAGGTCAGGCATGTGGGGTTGCCCCCACATCTGGTCTTTGCTAGTCATAGCTAGTCATAGCTTGCAGTATCTTCCGGAACAGATACTACACTTTGATCTTGGCCCAAAGGCCACAAACGTGCCCTCGCGAAAGGGGAGGAC